>NC_051078.1:39500279-39850859 GCF_004664715.2 Peromyscus leucopus | reverse complement strand
GCCACAAGAGTCATAATGCTATTCACATATGTTGGGCTGCAGGAGAGGAGAAGGAGTGGGGGAATCTCACAGAAGAAGTGGGTGATGACCTTGGGCCACAGAATGACAGCCTTGTCATCAGACCAGTGTTGATAGATGCATTCAGAGCACAGATGGACCACACACACATGGCTAGGCCCCACACAGGTGTGGCTCATCCTAGAGCTATAGTGCAGGGGATGGCAGATGGCCATGTAGCGGTCATAGGCCATGACTGTGAGCAGCAGCAGCTCAGAGGATGCAGACCACACAAGGAAAAAAAGCTGAGTCATGCACCCTTGAAGGAGATGGTGTTTTCATCAGAGAATTAGACCAACCAGTGCCTTGGGTAGCACGGAGGAGGTGCAGACAATATCCATGGTGGCCAGGTGCACAGGAAAAAGTACATGGGACTGTGGAGCCCAGTGCTGGAGGTGACCAAAAGCAATGATGATAATGTTGCCTAGTAGAGCCATTGTGTAGAGGGTCAGGAAGCAGCCAATCAGGAGCAGTCGTAGATTAGGGTGCTCTGAGAACCCTTCCAGCACAAACTCTGTTACTACTGTTTTTGGGACTCAACATCACAGTGGAGAGTATTGACTCCACTGCTGTGTCTGTTGGCTTCTGTGAAAATATCAGTTTACCACTTCAAAATCTGTTTCCAAACTTGATTGTCTCAAATTCTCTGCTGTCAGAAAAGGAAGGAGTGAATGTATTTCCTTCATGGAAGTCTCTTGTCCCTTATTATCTATACACACACCATTTGAAACCACATATATTTTATTTACTTTTGATTTCTCACCTAGAAACTTTCCCTGTATAGAGTTGGATCAAGAGGACCATCTCATCCTCCCTTGTGTTCTTGAACATATGGATTGAGTGAAGCATCCTTCACTCATGACCTGTGCTGTACTTCTCTATCACCTGAAAGCACCGTGTTCTGCAGACAGTACTGGAAATACAGCTGTATCCTTCCCCCTACAAGTATTGGATGGCAACTTTTTGATGGATGCATACTCTTGTATTTTCCTTCATTCACAGGCTACTAGCTTCTCTATTACTTGTTTTCCCTCTGATATTAGGAGTTGGGGCTCTTCTACTCATCTCAACCTGATAATTTTCATTCCCCATAGCCAAGTAGGCATGTATTTCTGAATTTTACTTACTGTGATCTGTGAGTTCTCCTGTGTTTGAAAGTCTCCTGACTCTCACCCACTTTAAATATATCACTTCAGAGATCATTTCTCAAAATCTAAGCCTATAAACCCAGAGTGCTTATGAAGTTTCTGTCTCCAAAAAACCACAGTGACATCAACACATCCACAACTGAAGTCATTGTATGGTCTCCAGATGTTCCTGTGTGCATTCAGTGGCCTTGTGTTGCAAGCTTACCATCACCTCCCCAGTGTTTCAAGGCACTTATTTTATAGAGCACAGCTCTGTCTCCCTGACTCATTGTCTTACCTTTAGCCTCTGCCCTTGATAGATCCCTAGTAGATCCCTGTTCCATGAGCCAATAATGGTGTTTTGCATCCTCTTTCCTCTCTCATCCAACTGACCCTCAAAACCTGCAACTATAGCTTTCCAAACATTATAATTCATGTTCTCAGTGTCTTCAGCTGTTTCATAATTTCTGGATTCTTGTCATTTCCAACATTTCCAGTTTCCTCCTTTATCACCCAAGAACTACAGAGTGTGCACCTTATGATAACCAACCTGCTTTCCCTAATCCAAATTCACTGTCTCCTCCCAGTCCTCAGCAAGTCACACACATGTTTGACATAGAAGATACATCTGATATCACATGTTAGCCTTTTACATAGGTTTTTCATAAGTTCATATGTAAGCATATGTAGCTAGAGTTTTCCTGCCTTGCCCACAGTCAGGACAAATCTTTGTCACCCGCCAGTCCCACATCTGCTCAGACCAACCAAGTAAACACAGAGATTTATATTGCTTACAAACTGTATGGCTATGGCAAGCTTTTTGCTAACTGTTCTTATATCTTAAATTAAACCCATTTCCACAAATCTATACCTTGCCATGTGACTCGTGGCTTACTGGCATCTTTCATGTTGCTTGTCATGGTGGTGGTTGGCAGTGACTCCTTCTGCCTTCCTGTTCTTTTATTCTCCTCTTTGTTAGTTCCGCCTATACTTCCTGCCTAGCCACTGGCCAGTCAGTGTTTATTTATTGACCAATCAGAGCAACCTGACATACTGACCATCCACAGCACAGCAAGTGCAGACCATCTCAGACACCTGCACTCAGGCCCATGGTCTTAATCATCCTCTATGCGGACCTGCTGGGTAAAGCCACAAGGTTACCCGAGAACGGGCTCTCACAGGACTACAGAACATCACACAGCAAGCATACTATTTCACTATCTGTGAACATGTGTGAAGTAATTATTTGCAGTGCTACTTCTCTGGAAATACTCTTTGCTTTGCACCTCTCTTTCAGTGCCCAAGACAAAAGAACATTATGTATCATGACTGAGCACATTCATGCTCTATTAGTCAGTGAAGTGTGTTTCACTTACTGAATCCAGTGTTTCTCATGCTCACTATGGTCCCACTTTGCCCTATACTAGTTCTCTAATACTTCATTTAAAAAAAAATCACATTTTTATCTCCTGTATCTTTTCTATAATGTAGCTTAAAATCTATTTCTCCCCCATCTAATTAAGAAATGTTGAACTTAAAAAATTACAGTTGTCTCCATTTCAAACCAAAGATACTCAAATATTATATTTATCTTCTGCAACCATACAGACAAGGTTATATCTGACCATGTTTTTACCACACTCTCAAATTTATGGCACTTCAGAATGCCAGTGCATAGTTTGATATTGCAATTGGTTTTCCAGAAACAGAATTACAAAAGCAATTCCTCAAACAGTCTTTGCAGTTTCTGGATCTGGGTACCTAATTCAAGTACATTTTAAATTGTGAAATATTTTCTGATAGTACTGACAATCTATTGATGATATTAAGTCCTAATACTCAGGATTCACTTCCCTCAGAGTACAAGGAGCATTGATTAAGACTGACCCTAGGCTAAGCTAGAGGGAAAGATGTAAACATAATTGAAACCTGTAAAAACATTTGCTGTCTGGTAGAATTCTCTATTACCTATAGCACATCAATAAATATCTAATTACATGGACAATAACTAAATGATTTCTAAATGTTACACATGAGAAGAAATGACAGATTAATGTAAATAATAGGATTATTTGAGGACCCAGACATATGTCCACACATCTATAGACACATGGTTTATTACAAAGAAAGGAAAATACACACTAGAGAAAAGATGGCAATTCAACAAATGGTGCTGGTCAAACCGGACAGTTACACATAGAAGAATGAAGCAAGATCCTTATTTCTCACCCTGTACAAAACTAAACCCCCAGCAGCATAAGACTCAACATTAAACTGACAGAGGGGAAAGTATGGAATATCCTTGAACTCATTGTCACAGCAAAGAATTTTTGATCAGAGCACAGTAGCACAGACATTATATCAATAATTGACAAATGGGTGACATGAAACAATAAAGCTTCTTTACAGCAAAGACACACCATCATTAGAGTGAAGAGGCAGCCTACAGAATGGCAAAATACTTTACCAATAGACAAGTGATAGAGGTTTAATATCTTGAATAGAGAAATAATTTAAAATATTAAACTTAAGAAGAAAAAAATTGTCATAATTTTCACCAAGCTCAGAACAATATGAGCTACAACAACAACCTGCTTGACAAGATATGGCCACTGATTCAGGAGTGGCACAAATGTTATGGTGCAATCAGACACTTTTTGACTGAATACAAGGCTTACTTCACTATATGGAACATGTACCTGTAATTCTTCACAAGGCCAAGAGCCTATGGCTAGATAGATCAGAGGCCATAGAGGAAAACCTACTACTATTTTTCTCCTAAATAAACATAGCATTCACACAACTCTTTATAATTTATTGCTATACCCATGAGTCAGTGCATCTTTCAAACCTTATCAGAGAAACTTTTTCTTGCAGTAGATGGCAATTAGCACAAAAGGCCTGCATCTGGTCAATGTGAACAGAATAAGATTGTAGCACTCAGACCTAAATAAGAGATCACACCACTTTCCTCAAGAACAAAAGTTCTCTATGGAAGAGGGAGAGGAAAGAAAATTGTAAGAACAAGAGATGGTAGAACTTCAAAAAGAGAATTTTTCTACAAACAGTGAGGCAGACACACATATGAACTCACAGTGATTTTACAGCACACACACAATCTGTGCAAACCAGACGAAATCCTAACAAGAGGAAGAGGTGGGCACATAGTCCCACTGTTTGCAGTGGAGCTGTTGGCATTTGGTAGCTGCTGGAGAAGCCAGCGTTAGTTTTATTAATGATGTGATTTGTCTATATAGACCACACTCCAAAGTAGATCTTATACTTACAAGAAGGTGGCCAATAAAATTGGACCTAGTGCATTTTAAAAGGGAAAGAGTGAAAAGTTGAGAGAAGTAGGGGAGGGAAAGTGAACCTGATCAGAATATATTGCATGAAATTCTCAAAGAATTAGTAAAAATATCATTTTAAAAGTTACATCATTTCAAAATGTTGGTAATGTTGGAATATACCTTTAACTCCAGCTGTTGGGAGAAAGGGACAGTTCAAGGCCAGACTGGTATATGTAAATGAATTCCAGATCAGCCAAAGCTATGTAATGAAACACTGTTTCAAAAAACATAAAACTATTTCCAAGGAAGTGAAATCAGCATATCAGAGAGACACCAACACTCCTTTGTGGAGTTGTTATATTAGCAAATAAAAAGAATAACCCTAGGAATCCATCTGGGGATGAGGGGATGAAGAAGCATAGTGGAATATTATTAAACCAAAAAAGCATGATCCCCTTTTTAAAACAGTAAAATGGATTGGAATGGAGAATAATAGGTGAAGAAAAGTAATCCAGGCACAAAAGACAGATACCACCTTTACCTCTCATATGTTGAAATACAAAACTCCATGTTAGTGAATAACGATTAACAGACATGATAAATGCAAAGGTCAGGAAGTGTTAAGGGAGACAGGACAACGGAACCAAGCACAGACAGACAGAAACGTAAGTTCTAGGGCTCTGCATCATGGAGTGACTACACTCCACAACCATCTCTTATGTGTTTACAAATAACAAGAAGGGAGGAGCTCCAAGCTTGAGAAGACAGAGATGACAAAGTCACAGAAACACAAACATCTACTGAGAATGTGTGTAAACATATGACATATCAACTCATGTCCATCAACATATGCAGTGACTTGTTCCAAATAACAGCATTGATTGACACTATTCATAGTAGTTAGTGGTATTCATAAGAAAAATGTATTACAGAAAAGCCAGGTATGAACAGAAAATAGTGTGGATGGAGTCCAATGTTTAAGATGCACACAGTAACGGTTCACAACGAAGTTATGTGTTTTCATGTGGAAGGAAATGCACTCACAACCTGATCTGTAGCAAAAAAATACACATCTGTGTTACTTCCTAATTATTGTGACCCAAATAAGACGGTGTGAGAAGACTTCTGGAATCATGAAAATGTTCTGCATCTTCATGGAATTGGCTATATGAAAGGAAGTATTCTGTAAAACACATTGAATGGTTAAAAAAGAATTCAAACTACTTCCTTAAGTGTGTACCTTGAAAAGTATAAAGAAGGATTATTTTCACTTGTTAAGTTTTATTTAACCAAATCCTTGGCATCTAGCTTGAAAAGTTTTAAGTGTGTTAGAGCACATGGAATATACATTCAGAGTAATGGGAGCACATGTTTTAACACACCAATGAGAAAGTGTAGAGTGTGACTTCTGTGGAAACTGGATTTTACTAGAGAGGTCATGTGGAGACACGTCTCTAAACAGTATAACACAATGCCGTTGGCACTCCAGAAATCACATGGCAATATCTACACTCATGCATTCACTTTACAGCTGTGAGAGATGGAATGTGAGTGTGTGCACAGAAGCAGATGGTCTGGACTGAACACAAGAAAATATCAATGATTCCATAGCATGTGTGCTGAATTTTTTGACTAAATCTGTGTCAACCACATTAATAAATAACATGTTCCACTCAAGCCCACTGCGAACACTTAGAAGCAAGAACAGAAAAATTACAATGAATATCTGAAGCCTGATGAACATAATCTTTTAGCAAAGAGATTAAGGGCTTGTTCAGGGCCTGGGCACAGACAGTGCAGCAGTGATGACCTGTAAAACCTATAGTGTTGTGATGAATAAGGAGCTCCTGTCCTAGGAGACAGAGACACCATCAGGGCTCTTGCTTGTGAACCCTGAAGCTCCTAGAGCAGGACCACTAGTGACACCAGACTAGTGCCAACGCTGGGATTCCCAAGTCCACATCGAGACTGGCTAGCACACTGGAGGAGTTTTGTTCTTGAAGAACAAACAGTGGGAAGGAGATCAGAAGATCATCATGACTATGAATCTGTGATGGTCAAAGGCTGGATTAGACACAGGACTTTCACACAGCCTCAGCCTCCCACAGAGGATCTTCCTTTTCATAGGAAAAGTACTAACTTCACCTTGTGCTCCTCACCAAGTGGTACCAGTTGCTGCTTCTCATCAGGACCAAATCAGGCATCCCCTGTAGAGTATTGTGGAGGAGCTTCAGTATCTGTACTATCTTACAAGATAAACTATAGAGAGAAGAGGTCGGTGGGAACTCAATTTGGGGGCCAAAGACTGTCATTTTGCCTGCATTGGCCACCTGGGGGCATGCCATGTACTGGTGCATCCAACTAACAAGAATTCTGTGGGATAATTTGCATGAATGACAGAGAGGAGAATAGCACTTCTGGAAAACCATAAATCAATAATTATTCTTTTTGTACACACTGTGTTAGCAAGCAATAGTTTGATGCCTGTCATTCCCGCTGGCCTACCAGACAATATTACCTTGCTCAGATGTGATACTGCTATCCAGATGGAAAAAGAAATCAATAAGTTTCCCAAGTGCTCACCCAAAGACAATGTGAAGCATAGAGATGATATGTGTCCACTCAAGCCCTCTTTACATAATTCCATTCTGCTCTTTTTGGAATTTAGTATTGATTGCTAGTGTGCCCATATGTGCCCAAGCAGACACAGGAAAATCTAGTATCCAGGTGGGAGGTTGTTGTGGGGGGCGCAAATTTACAACAGCCCTACATATCTACATGTAAATCAAGATATCAAAAAGGCTGATTTGGAAACCTTCAGAAACAGCCTTAACTAGGAGCTAAGCTGCTGAGATCCCCTCCACAAACATGAACTGGACTGACTGCAGATCCATGGTCTTTCCAGAAAAAATTGTTAGAAGCATTTACACTTACAACCCTGTTATCACAGTCCTCTCCTTCTTTGTTTGGCCATTTTCCTGATACATAAGGTCACACAGCAGAAATTGTTTCTTTAGGTGACTCCCAGTCATGCCTGTTGTGATCTGTAGCAGATAAGGCAAGGCTAACACCTGCAGGCTGGGCTGGTATTTTTAACTCCATGGAAGGTGAAGGTCTTTTCTGTATTTCAACAGTGGACTCTGGACAACAGGTTATGAAAATCTCTCTGTGGCATTTTCTCACCATACTTTGTGAATGTCGTGGTCAAACAGGACAACATTCAAGTCCTACCTATTTATCAATATAGATTTTAGATTCATCTCAATCTGTTGCTTTCACTTCAAAATTAGTGCTATTGGAGGTGATGAATGAAAAAGTGTTTTTATGGGTGAAAAACAAACAACTAAACTCTGATCGATTAGAAGTTAGATATCTCCATTTATACAGTGGAGCATGAAAACAAATCTTTGTATCATAACCTGAGTTTTCTGGCCCCTTTTCTCAAACTCAGGCTCATTTGAGAACATGAGTAGTCTCTCTGTACTGACATCCAAACACTGGACAAATGTCACTTTATAGGGAGACTTGCTTTGGACCTCCACTGTTAATCAGAAAACTCACTCAGTGGAATTTAAGTTCACTCACCTTTCCATGTGTCAGGGGATTCAGGGACAGATGCTTCACCAAGGAGCATATTACTGACCACAGATTCTCTTTCTTATGAGCACCAAATCTTAGTGTCCCTTTGAAGCTCTGTCTTGCATTGTGAAAAGAGTCATTGGTCTTCAGAAATATCTATGATTTTCTGAGACAGGGTCAGGTGCTGTCCTGGCCTCCTGGATAGAAACTGAAGGAAAGCTCTTAGGATCAATTAAAGGGGACTCATAGCCTCATGACCAAGCTCCCTGCAGACTGCTGGTGGAGGACAGTGTAAAGGGAGAGTCATATAGTGTGGGTAGGAGCAGTTTCCTCTACACCCCTCCTCCAACACTCTGCATGCATCTCAGATTTCATTGGATTTGTGTTCTCATCATGAGAAATTGAGTATGTATCTGAATTGGACACATATGCAATTGGTTTATTCGAGGTGTTTTACTTATCATGCACCTTCCCTCTCTACATTCAACCTTCATGATTGTTAAGAATTTAATATACACCATAGGTAGTGGCTCCAAAAGGCCTGCTCACACAGCTTTGAGGCAGGGAAGAGCTTGATCCTGCTTTTCCCCCCTCTCTTTAGAAAATCAACAGGCAAACAATAAATCTAAACACAGCATAATAAGCATTCACACACGCATTCACACACGCATGTGCACACACACACACACACACACACACACACACGCACGCACGCACGCACGCACACGTACATATAAGCAAAATGTCACTAAAGAACAAAATTTCTCTCTCAATCAATATGACAAAAAATTCCTAAAATTACCATTGAGTTCATTTTGTGTAAGGCCATTGGGCTTGCCCTATATGGTGTATATAAGAGTGATGTGTAGAACTAATTTTCCTTTGCAAGCAGCTGTCAGTTGAAATAGCTTCTTGTTAGGCATGAAAGACTGTGCTGGTCTTCCTAGTGCTGGGGCCCCTGTCTAGCTGAACCTGTGCAGTACTGTACATGCTTTCTGTGAGTTTGTATGTGCATCAGTCCTGTTTCTGGAAAAGTTTCCTTGGAGTCATCCATCTCCACTGGCTTACAATCTTTCTGCTTCCTCTCCTTAATCAAACACTTTATTTAACTACAACATGTACTTTTAAGTCCTATTTCCTCATTTCTTATTTTCAATCTCAGGACAAGAACCATCATAAAAATCTATCCTAATCCAAAATATCTTGGAGACCTGCTTTGGCTCCTTAGTTGATTTATACCATGTGGTCACCTTATTCAAGGTGGTGGGGAGGTCACTTGGCATGTATCCTCTTTAACCCTAGCAAAGAAGGCTGCCAGCCTGTGGTCGCCTCCTTCTTGATGGCGCCATCAGCCAAGATGGCAGCAAGCCATATGGTTGTTTACTTGATGATGGATTAGCCAGGATAACTGCAAGCCACATGGTTTATTTACTCCAAGGTGAGCCCATTAGGCACATATCCTTTTTTGTTTGTTTGTTTGTTTTTTGAGACAGGGTTTCTCTGTGTAGCTTTGCACCTTTCCTGGAACTCGCTCTGTAGCCCAGGCTGGCCTCGAACTCACAGAGATCCGCCTGCCTCTGCCTCCCGAGTGCTGGGATTAAAGGTGTGTGCCACCACGCCCGGCAAGGCAGGTATCCTTTTAAGATTATCTATGCAAAGATTTTTAACTATCAAGCCACCATGTTACAAGTTTTAAGTTAACTCTTTTGTTACAGGTTTTACAGATTTTTTAAACCATATCCAAAACTTACAAATCTTGAGGTTCAGAAAGTTTACACAATAATTTTACAAATCTTGAGATAAAGCTTATACTTTAGCAAACATTTTAGAGAATTAAATAAAACCAAAAAGAGTATGAGATGAGCAGCAGTAATCCCTATTAGGAATAGTCTTTTTTTTTTTTTTTTAGCTGTTTTAAAGTACATGGTGTCCTTTCCTGTGCTGTTTTGTTTGTTCTTTCCCTGTCCCAAAGTCAGGTTGATTGCCTAACACAGGACAGAGATTTTGGAGGAAACTTTTTTCCCCCCAGGGTGCACCCAGTCACTTTATTTCTGCAATTGTAATGAGTTCTTGGAGTGTTAGGCAGCAGCCTTGGCGGCTTTTCTCTCTTCCAGCATCCTCTGCTTCTGCTTTGCCAGGCACTTTCTGGCAGAACCACAGGCTCCCAGGTCAAAACAGCGGTCATGGAAGGCCTTAGCCCCCTGGGTGAACTGCTGCAGCTCTCTCCTTCTCTCTGCTGACAAGCCTTAAGCCTCTCCTGGATGATGTTGACAATTTCCTGGTCAACTTTGTAGTCCCTTTTCCATTGCATCTCAGCCTCTTAGATACACGGGATGTCACCCTCTTGGCATTCTGTGAGGTCCGGCACACGTCGGTACTGCAGGTGATAGTAATAGATTCTGTTCTTGGCGTGCCGTCGCTCAATGAACTCTCTCACGAGGGTCACAGGCCAGTCCACGAAGAGGTCGAAGGCCTTCATAAAGTAAGTCAGGGACTTGGGGAGCAAGGTTTGTGGCGAGGGAGCTGGCGTGCGGCGTGGGGGCTCTGGGTACACATCCTTGTCCTAAGAGTCCGGCATGGCTTCAGCAAGCGCTGGCCTACGACCTCCAATTCGCTCCGCGTCAGGACCAGCTTGGCCTGGCGAGGACACGGGGACCTCTATGCCTGCGGAGGAAACTTTTTAAACAAGTATGCTTGGGTCTAGAGAGTGGGAGCTGTAACCTAACTCCAGAGCCAGCCTTTCAATAAAGTAGAACAGCATAAAACAATATTTCAGCTGGGTGATGGGGCACACGCCTTTAATCCCAGCACTCGGGAAGCCTGGTCTACAGAGCGAGTTCCAGGAAAGGTGCAAAGCTACACAGAAAAAACCCTGTCTCAAAACCGGAAAAAACAAAACAAAACAAAACAAAACAAAACAACCCCCCCCAAAAAAAAACCAAACAAACAAACAAACCAGCAATATTTCAGTATTATCCATACCTAAGACACCTGAATCCCTACAAAAGGGAATCTAGTGACCAGAGGCAGGTATCAAAGCAAGAAGAAATGAAGAGTACTAAGAGACTCTGGCTCACCAGTTACAGAAGTGAGCAGTAGAGAGAGAGATAGATAGATAGATAGATAGAATAGATAGATAGATAGATAGATAGATAGATAGAGCTCAGAGACTCCCAGGCAAGATGAGGGTGGCAAGTGATTACATGGTAGACACAGAGTGAGCTGCAGGAGATGCTGAGAGACAAGCTAGCTAGTGAGGAGGCAGTCAGGAGCAGCTTAGAGGCCCAGGAGGTGACGGAGTTGGCAGCTCTGTGGTGGCACCCAAATATGGAAAAGATCACCAAAAGGTTCATTTTCCCATGTCTACCTGTAACTGGAAAAGATGAATGGGGGCACAGAAACACATGCAAGGGACAGAGACAACAAAAAATGAAACCAACAAAAGTGTGACACAGATCAGTGGTCACCAAGACAAGCCGGATCTAGAGGGTGTGCAGTGACATTCTGCCACGACGCTAAACTCAGGAATTCCTATGCTGTGTCTAGCTTTTTCCATGAGTCCCCTGTACCCTACTTTCTCTTTTGGGCCACCAACCAGCTCCCAAATCATGACATGAAGATTTATTATTAGTTTTGAATGCTTGGCCTAGCTTAGGCTTGTTGCTAGCCAGCTCTTTTTAACTTAAATTAACCTATTTCTCTTTTGCCTTGGGGCTTTTTCCCTTCTGTATATGTTACTTTCTGCTTCTTGTGCCTGTCTGTCTGACTGGCTGGCCCCCCGCGGGTCGCCCTCTTTTCTCCTCATCTTCTTCTCCTCCCTTCTTTCATTCGTTTTGAGCCTAGATTTCTCTTCCTCATTATTCTCTCTGTCTGCCAGCCCTGTCTATCCCTCTACTGCCTAGCCATTGGCGTTCAGCTTTTTATTAGCCCAATCAGATGCCGTAGTCAGTCAAGGTGAAACAAATGTAACACATCTTTACCTAACCTAATTACACATGTAAAACACAACACAATAACACACCTTTAACATGAAAGTAATATTCCACAGCATAAACACATGTAACACAATTTACACATGAAAATATTCCACAGCATAAACACATGTAACACACCTTTACACATGAAAGTAATATTCCACAGCATAAATACATGTAACACACCTTCACACAGTTAAAGTAATATTCCACAGCATAAACAAATGTAACATATCTTTACATAGTTAAATATTCCACAACATCTCTCAATGCATCTTTCCTGGAACTCACTCTGTAGACCAGGCTAGCCCTCAAACTCATAGAGATCCACCTGCCTCTGCCTCCCGAGTGGCCACCACCACCAGCTGAAATATTATTTCATGCTGTTCTACTTTATTGAAAGGCTGGCTCTGGAGTTAGGTTACAGCTCCCACTCTCTAGACCCAAGTGTACTTGTTTAAAAAGTTTCCTCCAAATCTCTGTCCTGTGTTAGGCAATTGAACTGACTTTGGGACAGGAAAATAAACAAAACAAAACAGCACAGGAAAAGACACTATGTACTTTTAAAAAGCTAAATGGCATCCCAGACATACCAGAAACTTGAAACCTAGATTTAATTTTTCTAACCTGAAACCTAGGTTTATCTACCTCTAGAGTTCTGAATACAGATACACATGCAGACTCCTTAAAATGTTTTAGGGGCAAGTTGGTGAGAGGTGGTAGTTAATTCCTGGGGCTGAGGAATATCATCTCAGTGGCCTCCCCTAGGTCTGAATAAAGCCAAATGGAGTCTTTATTAACCTCTGGGACTGTCCTAAGCAGTTTAGTGGGAAGCAGCCCTGACCTCCAGTTGCTTTGAGTTCTAAGGGCAACCCCACTCCTGCAATAGTGTTGAATACAGAAAGCAAGAATTGTTTACAGAAGTGGAGAGATAACAGTTAATGGCCAAGCAGTTAACCTTTAGCTCCGAGTCACATTTTATAGAATTTAGGGCTGGTCCAGAGATGAGTTTTACTCAAATGGTTTTAGTATTCTTTAGTATTCCTAAAGAGTACTTTCATGAGATAGTGTAACTAAGTTCAGTAGCCTACTAACAACAGCTACAAAAAAAGTTGTTGGGTTCAGTTAAACCAGTCCATTATTGTCATGCGGAAGCTGGCTGATGCAGGCAGACTGGTGCTGGAGAAGGGCTGAGAGTCCTACATCTGGGTCTCAGGCAGCTGGAAGGAAGAGTGAGTCAGAAGGAAGAATGAGTGAGTTGAGCTTCTTAAACCTCAAAGCTACCCCCACTTCCACCCCCCACCCCCTCACCACCCTCCCATGACACATTTCCTTCCTGGAGAAGAGTCCCAGGGAGACCTATAATCTGAATGAGACTATCTTCATTTTGCTCCCAATTCTAAGAGATTTGTTGTTTCTAGCAAACCAGTAGCTGGGAGATACTAGAACCTTGGCTTTGGCTGGGATTCCAGCAGAGTGCTAACACGTTTTCCCATGTGAACCAAATGAGAAATAAACCTCCAAAGCTGAGGAACCAGTAAAGTCTCAGATCTGGGAAGGATGTGGTGTTGAAGATTTGTGGAACCACATAGTCGACGGCCATCCTCCTCACATATGGAAGATTTCTCATTTCAGAACAGGACAAGATAGCCCCAAACAAAGGCCTGGTCTCCCCTGCCTCTGAGCCAGGGACAGCATAGGAGGGGTACCAAGAAGAGTGGGTTCCAGATGCTTCTGAAGTCTGCTTCCGTTAGCATCTAGTTAGAAAGGGGAGGTTATCTGAAAGAGAAGGCAAACTGCCCTTACGATCCTCATCTGTGATCCCAAGACCTAGAAGATAATGACTCCGACAGATCATGAGAATGCACTGTTTTCATCTGTTAGGAGAGAAGAAGGGGGAGGAATAGATCCTCAAGGATACAAATTCACAGAGGGTTGGGGGCATAGTTCAGAAGTAAGAGTGTATTATCGGGGATTATGGTCCAGCCCCTCGATAGTCCCCTCCCAGGGTCCGAGAAGAATCTACAACCAGCTGATAATTAATCTTTGATGAGATGAAATGAATCTATGTACACAAAACTCCTTAGTTCATATACTTTTATTATTCTGTGACAGTTATAAGCGTATATTCTGCTCTCATATTTAGGTCATCTTTAGCCTGATTTCTCTCTACACTTGTCTGTGATCCCTCTAGGTTCTTTCTTAATTCCTTCATCTAGTTCTGTCCCTTCTAGGTTCTCATCTATCTTCTTTCCCCTATCAGCTCCTCTCCCGTCTCCTTCTCTCTCATCTGGCTCTTCCTCATCTTCCATCTCGTTCCTCTAGTCCTCTCTTCTAGCCCTTCAATCTAGTTCTTCCCCATCTCAGTTCGTTCCTCTCAGGTTCTTTACCCGTCTAGTTCTCCATTCTCTTCTCTCTTCCCTGTCCTCTCCTGCCCTGGGAGTTTCTGGTATATATACACTTACAAGCAGTATTTCCTTAGCAGTGCAAAGCCAGGCTTCCAGGGTCAAATGGAGGGTGATAAGAATAGGCTTAATTGACACATCCGCCAGGCCTTCTCAAACAGGTAACCTGGATGCTTAAGTCTGTTCTTAGAGAGTACAGAGGTATCTCTGATAAGGTACTTTCCTCCATCCGGTGATGGACCTGGCCGGATGCTACCAATAATGATAATTACAGGGAGGCTGAACTGGAGTTCTGGCTGAGCATAGCTGTTAGCACAGAAGGTTATCTAAAAATTCCTAGAAGTGTTAGGTAAGTAGTTAGAGGTCTATAAAGTTAGTAAGGCTGTAAAAGGAGGAGTCTGAGCTAAATGTGTAAAGCTATTACTTAATGTCTACCTGACCTAGGCAGTGTTCCCTTGTGGAATTTACCTTAAGTCAGGAGACTCGCCTGTGGGTTGTTATCACTGTTAATCCTCGGAAATTGGGTGACCACCTGGGTGATGTCTCCTTTAGTCCTTGAAAGTGGCTAGGGGAGATATCTGATTCCAGAGAAAGCCTTTCCTGAGGCTGTTCTCCAAATGCTGGAAATGTGTATGTCTAGAGAGTGATCAGTCCACATTGTTAGACCTTCTTAGGGAAAAATCAATTGGGAAAACTATGAAGGCACACATGATTTTCATAACAGATACAGCTGATATATAACAAGCCAAGTAACACCAAAACTCCTTGGATTTGGCTTCCTCTGGAGGAATTCCCTGATTCCTCCAGGTAGTGACTTTGCCATAACCAGCTGAGTTCTTATGATATTCCTGCGGCCCGCAGCAGTGTATGCCTAGCATGGACAAGGCCCTGAGTTTGATCCCAGCTCAGGAAAGAAAATTACATATCGTTCAGGACTCCATTCAAAGAAAACATTTGAGAAAATACTTTAGTCAGAGTACAAATAAGTAACTAGAGCCCCAAGATGGGGAAAGATGAGAAGAGACAGAAAAACCAGGAGGCGATGTCTTTGCTCTATTGTCTATTTTTGCTTCTTGCCCACTGTGTATGCACACAGGCATTCCCAGTAGATATGGTTAAGACTGTGGGGATGTGCAAAAGTTAAATAATAATACAGGTGTTATATTATAACTATATGCTAATAATCTTAAGAGAAATACCAAAGCTATCTCAACCACCATAGGAGGTGTATGGGCTGGAAGGGCAACAGATGTAGAGAAAGGGATTAAAGACCTCCTGTCTTTGAGTTACAGGAGACCTGGGAGTGAGAGGCTGGCTCCTGAGTTATGTTATTGGGTTAAGTAGGCAAAGAGAAAATATTAGGCTAAACTGTAGGTCTGGGATTGTGGGAAAATATGATACATGTTGGTCTAAGAATCTGAAATTTTCTAAAACTTAAAACTTATGACTGTCATGATGCTGGAAATCTGTGCAAATATTTCCACATTTGAAAAACTCCAAGATCTAAACTACCTCCAGTTCCAAGTATCACAAATAAAAGGGAGTGAAACCCGTCTCTTATTTTCAGGTAATAACAGAAGTACATCCATGTCCAGGAAAGAGAAGGAGAGCCACTGACAGATTGAAGAGAAAATATTAAACACAATCTAATAAAATTAAAAAAAAATAATAAAAAGTGACCATAAAATAAAAATAAATAAAAGTGCTTTCAGTTCTAAAATATAGTAGGTATGCAGATGTGTGTTGGTTATTTGGGGGGAAAAAGCCATTTTCTCTGTCATTTGTTCAGTAAAATGTTCTAGAGCAGTACTTCTCAACCTTCCTAGTGCTGTGACCCTTTAATACAGTTCCTCATGCTATGGTGACCCCAACCATAACATTATTTTTGTTGCTACTTCATAACTGTAGTTTTGCTGTTATGAATCATAATATAAATATCTGTGTTTTCCAGTGGTCTTAGGTGACTTAGGTCATTCGACCCCTAAAGGGGTTGAGAACCATTGTAATAGAGAGACACTCGCTCTCAAAACAGTTTCTTCCTTGGATTTAAAGATAAGCTTGATTTTGTTGGGTTTCAGCAAACAGTGCCCAAGCTCAAAGTAAATGCTAACTATGGACTTATTTTGTTGTGCATTTTTCTTTCAGGACCAACAACTGGCTTACTACAGCAATTGACTTGAATATTTCCCTGACCAGTTCATTGGTACTCTTAGTCAGCAGTTAGGGCAAACTGAATCAACAAGACGGAATATTCAAAAGAAGATTCTCTTTGAAGTCCTAATAAAATATTACTGCTGTGGGATGGTCTGTATGTCAAATTGCTCTGATTGGTCAATAAATAAAACACTGATTGTCCAGTGGCCAGGCAGGAAGTAGGTGGACAAGGAGAGAGGAGAATTCTGGGAAGTGGAAGGCTGAGGCAGAGAGACACTGCCAGCCGCTGCCATGACCAGCAGCATGTGAAGATGCCGGTAAGCACCAACCACGTGCAAGGTATAGATTTATGGAAATGGATTAATTTAAGCTATAAGAACAGTTAGCAAGAAGCCTGCCACGGCCATACAGTTTGTAAGCAATATAAGTCTCTGTGTTTACTTGGTTGGGTCTGAGCGGCTGTGGGACTGGCGGGTGACAAAGATTTGTCCTGACTGTGGCCAGGCAGGAAAACTCTAGCTACATATTACCAACAGAGATCCTGCCTATTAACTGATGGATATAATGACATTCATTTAGGAATTATTGAACTTCTAGGTAACATAGTTTGAATTTTTAGAGATCTATCTTTGTGTATATGTAGGATGTAGGTATGGGCACCTGAGTGCACATGCCCAGTAAGGCCAGAAAAAGGAATTGGGTCCCCTGAAGCTGAAATTAACAGGTGCTTATAGGGCCACCAGAGTGGGTGCTGGGAACTGAATCCAGATCCTCTGAAAAAGCAGTAGGCATTCTTAACTACTAATCCGTCTTTTATCCCCAGGCTGTTTAAATGTTAATCTTTCTTATAATAAAACATTTTGAGGTTACAGAGTTGGCTCAATGGTTAAGATCACTTGTTGCTCTTATGGAGGACCGGGATTGATTCCAACACCCACATGGCAGTTCACAACCATCGGTAACTCCAGTCCCAGGGTATCCAACACCTTAACTGACCTTCATGGGCATTAGGCACACAATGGATGCAGACACTAGTCACATGCATACATGCAGGAAAAAATGCTCATATATATAAATAATAAGCTTTTTTTTAATACAGGGTCTCACCATGGAACTGAGGTGGAACTCACTATGTAGATCAGGCTAGCCCTCCAATTCATTGAGCTCCTCCTACCTCTGCCTCTGCTGGGATCAAAGGCATGTGCCACCATAGCCAGAAAATAAATCCTAAAAAAAAAAAAAGAAAGAAAGAAAGGGGGCTGCAAATCTAGTACACCACCACAGCATTTGAACTGGCCAAGTAAATAGATGGCATACACTATCATCATTTTTAATTTTTATTTTATTATTGTAACTGAAAGTTTTTCTGTGTCTCGCCCAGTCCATGGCAGCTCAGACCAACTAGACACACACAGGCTTATATTAATTAAAACCGCTCTGCCATTAGCTCAGGATAACCACTGACTAGCTCTTACACTAAAACTCAGCCCATTTCTGTTCATCTGTATGTCGTATGTGTTCCGTGGCTTTACCTGTGTGCCGTTAGATGCTGCTCCCTGGATGGTGGGCTGGTGTCTCCTGACTCAGTCTTCCTCTTCCCAGAATTCTCCTCTCTGCTTATCCCACCTATGCTTCCTGCCTGGCTACTGGCCAATCAGAATTTTATTTATCAACAATCAGAGCAACACATATTCACAACATACAGAACATCCCACAGCATATGATTATGAGGAGATGCATGTGCTGTGTCACACATGTGGAAAGCAGATCACAGACAACATTCAGGTACAGTTCTCTCCGTCCATTTACCTGGTTCTGGAGATAAACACGGGTCACCCGGCTTGCACAGCAAGCACCTGACCCTCTAAACCATCTCCTCAGACCCACCTTTTATTATTTTTAAAAACTTGTATTATTTTACTTTTCATTTTCATTAACACATGTAACAGAAAATAATCAGACACAGAAGCACCACAACCGTACCTAAAGATTGCCGTTGCAACAATCGAGAAGAATCATGATGGCTCTTAATTTTATGACTATTGCATCAGATTCTGACCTGTAAGTTGCAAGCGTGGGTCAAAATAATTGAAATAGCCATCTTACAATCTCTCACTGGATCTTTCCTTAGGAACCACTCAACTAATACTAATTTTTCTTTTTACGGTGTGATACCAGAACAGTGGTCCTGGAAACTCTTGCCAAAGCAGAACCTGTAAGCCAAATGGTTATTAAAAGTGCAGGCCGAGCAGCTGGTCTGGCTTCGGCTGGAGTATCACTCTGAGCTTTTCAGTGTATCTCAGTGTTTTCCCTGGGCACATTTACTGCTAAACTGTCGTGTTAAGCAAAAAGGCAAATCATTTACTTAATTTACTAAGTACTTATAATGTGCAAAGCTTTAAAGAATGAATAATGTCTCCTCGTGGCCAGTAAAGAGAAGAAAGCAGACTTAAAGCAACCTTGGTATTTATAAGTATATTGATTAATGCATTCAATCAACTTATTATGCATGGCTAAGCATTGTTCTACTGGCTTAGACTATAATCTATCAGTGAAGAAAAATGCAATGATCCAAGCCTCAAATTTATACTTAAAAGCGGGAGGCAGATAATAAAGATAGAACATCAAATCCAATAGTATGATAAAAAGTGATAAATGCCATAGAACAAAGGAAAAGAGCAATTTACGGGATGATGGGGAAGAGGTAGCCAGGGCTTACAGTTTAACTAGTGTGACCAAAGTTGAGCCCAAGAAGGAACAAAGTCTGAGCAGCTACTGGAAGGGGAGTGAGTCCACCAAGCTGCTGGTCGGGGGTTAGGATGAGAGAATCGCTTCCAGAACAGATTGTCCTCAGTGTGATGTGTGCATGGATACTGAAAATGGTAAGTAGTGAAAAGCAGAACGGATGGGATGAGATGAGATGAGAAAGATGCCAGTGGGTACCCAGGCCCAGTGAGGCCATCACAGGAGAATGGCTGGACAGTTTGAGCCACACAGTGCCTGACTTGACTGGCATTTATGAAGACAGAGGGTAGATGATAGAGAAGGGATAAGAGCAAGCACACATTTTAGGAGGCATTGAAATGATACGGGCAGGAGGTGTAAATGAATCTGCCTCTTCGTGTACATGACATGGCTGCTTTGAAGGGCATGGCTATTGGTTTGGTCCTTTTGTTCTTTTTCCTACTGTTCCTTCCATCACAAGTGACAGTATGGTAAAGAAACATGTTTGTTCACTTTTTGTAGTACACCATTATGATAGAAAGGGCACTTGGTGTGAGCTAGAGAAGCTGGGGTGTAGAACCCAGGAAGCAGGGTTTCTAGAGATTAGACTAAGGAGGTATTTCAGGAGCCTGAGTCGGGAGTCTTTATACTCGGGTGCACGCCTGCTCCTGTAAGAGGATATCTTACTCATGGTTTCTACCGTCCAGAGCTGTGTTCTTGCAGACATACCCAGGACCCACTTCTTCACCGTTGTCTGGACCCCAGCTCCAATGCTTCCCTTCAGAAAGGCGGAAGCTTCCTTTACTGGCCAAAGCAGCTGCCTTCTTTGCCCCAACCTCTGTCCTGCTTTATGTTTTCTTTTTGCACAGAAATTCACACCTAAAATGATGTATCTGCCGATGTATTTTTTCATTGTCCTTCTGTCCTCTGAGATATAATTTCATTCATAATGATATTAATAATAATTAAGTAATATAATTAATGACAATAAGCATATTACCACCTGAACAGGACCTCGCACAAAACAATCACTCGGGTTTTATGACCGATTAAGTGGACGGCTGCAAGGCTGAGAAGCGACTTAGCACATGTGAGGCCCTGGACTTGATCCCAGGAAGACAATTTTAAAAAGAAAGGGGAAATAAAGTCTAAAGTAAACAGGAAAGGCAGCCTGAGATTCGGGTGAAGGCGCTGTCTGGACATGAGCTGGCCCTGGTGACTAAGAAGGGGTGGCCTCTGTGACCACGGGAGCAGAGGAGGTACAGCTCCCAGGCTAGCCCTGCTCTCTTGAATTACCTTTGGTACGACTGAAATTGAAAAGGAGTGTTGACCCAACTTAAGAAAATGTTTCATCATGTGTTAGAGCCACCATGGACAAACAGACCATCTGATGATGATTTAAAGCTCTACAGGCAGAGCATCATCAAAGTATAAGTAAACTCTATTATTCCAGATGAGCATTTCTCTAACAATTCATTAGCCTAAGTTCAAATAGAGTACATGGCCGGAGGTGGTGGCACAAAACTTTAAACCCTGAGCCAGGCAGATCTTTGTGAGTTCGAGGCCAGCCTGGTATAAAAAAAAAAAAAAAAGAGTAGATGGATAAAGGAAATTGAGTTTAAGAATATTAAAAATATTTCCTACTTTTTATATTACCATGCCTTCTACCACCCACCCTCTCATCTGGAATCTTCCTCTACCATTTAGCCAAAAATAGATGTATTCTTTCCTATGTTGAATTCATGACAAAAAAACTCATATTAAGTATTTGAGAATTCCTGTTTATATGTAGTCACAAGTTACCTTATTGGATGTGGTTAGTATGAAAATTAAGAAGTTTCGCCAGGCAGTAGTGGTGCACACCTTTAATCCCAGCACTTGGGAAGCAGAGGCAGGCAGATCTCTGTGAGTTCGAGGCCAGCCTGGGATACAGAGTGAGTTCCAGGACAGGCTCCAAAGCTACACAAAGAAACCCTGTCTCAAAAAAAAGAAAAGTTTCTATATGGAGAAGATCCAGATGTCAAGTACTGAATTAAACTTACTCCTTTATTACTATTATTTTTATATATTTTTGAAACATAATTTTATGTAGCCCAGAAGTGCCTTGAGCTTGCTGTGCAGCCAAGAGTGATCTTGAACTCCTGATCCTCCTGCCTCGATCAACCTCTTAAATTCTAGGATGACAGGTGTATGCCACCATGTTCTCTCCTCCTTTATTCTCAAGTGATTATTGTGGTCAAGTATGTTAGACGTCAGAAGTGATCACGGGAGCTAGGGAGACGGCTCAGTCACAGTGTCAGGACCTGGGTTGGTCCTTCGCCCCACACCTATCCATTGATAGGATGGAGAAGGGAGGATCTATAGGTCTTGCTGGCCAGCCTAGCTAGCTGAATCTGTGAGCGCCAAGTCCAATGAGAGACTTGTCTCAAAAAATAAGGTAGAGCCATTGAGAAAGCTGACCAACGCCAATCTCTGGCCTCCATCTACATACACACCTATACATGTACACGCAACACATACAGACACAGACAAATTTAAAAATTATGTAAAAAATTAATAAAGGTGGTATTATTAAGGATTTTTAAATTATTATTTCTAAGATATTTTTCCCTGTGTAGTTTTGTTTTGTTTTTGGTTTTTGGTTTTTGGTTTTGAAGACAGGGTTTCTCTGTGTAGTTTTGGTGCCTGTCCTGGAACTCACTGTAGACCAGGCTGGCCTCAAACTCACAGAGATCTGCCTGGCTCTGCCTCCCGAGTGCTGGGATTAAAGGTGTGCGCCACAGCTGCCCAGCCCCTGTGTAGTTTTTTTTTTTTTTTTTTTTTGGTTTTTCGAGACAGGGTTTCTCTGCGTAGTTTTGCGCCTTTCCTGGAGCTCACTTGGTAGCCAGGCTGGCCTCGAACTCACAGAGATCCGCCTGCCTCTGCCTCCCGAGTGCTGGGATTAAAGGCGTGCGCCACACCGCCTGGCCCCTGTGTAGTTTTTTAAAGTCCTTTGTGATCGCCTTTATTGTTAAGAAGGTAAAAACATATAGAGAGAGACAGGGTAATGTGTAGCCCAGGCTGGCCTTGAACTTGCTATGTAGCCACAGATGCCTTCAAACTTGTGATATTCCTAGTTTCCACCCTAATGCTGAGATTAGAAACCTGCACCACCACACACCTGGTTAAGCATATATATAAAATTTTTATTATCTATTTTGTGGGTATGTGTATGTGTGTGTGTGTTGTGTGTGTGTGTGTGTGTGTGTGTGTGTGCACATGCTCTATGGTGGGTGCTCTATGATGGAGTCCAAGGAGTCAGCATCTCTGGAGCTGGAGTTACAAACAGCTGTGGGTTAGTAATGGTGCTCGCTCGAGTCCACTCTAAGAGTAGTACATGCTTCTACTCACTGATCCAGCTGTCATGTTTCCATCCTACTTTTACATAACAGTTTCCTATGAGAAAACTAAATGCCACAATAAGTTTAGCACCCACCTGATGGAGTTAGCATCTGTAACTTCAGCTCAGAGGATCTGTGTAGGCAGAAGTTTCTGTCCTGCAAGCCACTCCCAAGTAACCACACAGAGGCTTGACATTAGTTATAAATGCCAACAGATAGCTCAGACTTGTTACTAGCTAACTCTTACATTTAAATTAACCCACATCTCTTATCTATGCCTTGCCGTATGGCTTGGTACCTTTTCTCAGTACGGCATGCCCATCCTGCTTCTCTGTCTGCTCGAGACTCCTCTGACCCTGCCCTTCTTCCTCCCAGCATTCTCAGTTTGACTTTCCCGCCTAAACTGTCCTGTTCAGCTATTGGCCAGTCAGCTTCTTTATTAAACCAGCCACAGCAAACATATATTCACACAATATAAAGGAATACTCACAGATATAGATGAATTGCTAAGTGGCCTTATTAATAAAAAAGAAACACGGAGCCAGAAATTGGGCTTAAAGCTGAAAGAACAGAGGAAAGTACAAGCTACAAGCCAACCTCATCTCACAGACCTTCAGTCTCCAAAGAGACCTACTTCCTGTCTACCCATGCCTATATGCCTTTCTGTTCTGCCATCTCATTTCTTCTCTGCCCAGCTACATCACTTCCTCTTCCGGCCCAGCTCTGTACTTCCTGTCTGTCTGTGCAGATCTCTAGACCTTTATGGTTAACTAGTGTTGGAGTTAAGGCAAGTGCCACCACGCCTGGTTCTGTTTCCAGTGTGGCCTTGAACTCACAGAGATCCAGACCGATTCCTGCCTCCCGAGTGATAGGATTAAAGGCATGTGCTACCATTGCCTGACTTTTTTTTTTTGGTGTTTCGAGATAGGGTTTCTCTGTGTAGCTTTGCGCCTTTCCTGGAACTCACTTGGTAGCCCAGGCTGGCCTCGAACTCACAGAGATCCGCCTGGCTCTGCCTCCAAGTGCTGGGATTAAAGGCATGCGCCACCACCGCCCGGCTGTTTCCTTGCTCTTTATCACACTGGTTACTTCACTCTCTGGCATCATTCTCTTTATATGGCGTAGGTTACAGATTCAGTTTCTGCTGAAAGTTGCACAGAAAAAGACAGCATTTTGTAATCATACTCTTTTGTCACTAGACATGAGGAAATGGAGTTTGAAATATTGTGGTGATATATTGTGCACCCCACTAAATCTTATCTGGGGATCAGAGATAGATCCAGCCACTAGATTAGACATAGAGGCCAGACAGTGGTGGCACACACACTCTTAATCCTATCATTCGGGAGACATGGTGGATGCGCGTGTGATGTCTGCCTGCCTTCCTGTCTGGCCCTAACAAAGAATCTTGTTCTGTAATTATTGGACATCCCAGAAAACACAGTATGAGTAAAGAATGAGGACTTTTTTTGCAGAAAAACTTTGAGTTTTACAAGGGACTTACTCCTACTGACCCAGAATAGCACTCAAAAACTTCAAACAAATGATGCTTTCCAAAATTTATGGTGATTTTGTTTACTTTAATTCAACCTATTGACTGGTTTCAGTAAATTATTACCACAAAACACCACACACACACACAACACACACACACACACACACACACACACACACACACACTCATACCTATTCTGGGTTCGAACATATCAGAATAAATACATAGTTAAAGATTAAAGCTAAGTGTTCAGCTTAGACTGTAAAAACTGATTACGTGGTGTCCAAACATCCAAAGTTGTTACATTGTTTTCTGAAAGACCAGTTAAACAAGTTGAATACACAGTCGGGGAGCAGATTGAGTACATAGTTTAAATGGTCTCAAAGCTTATTTTTAACTTGGTTGCAAGGTCTGGCAGAAGCTTAGTTTCTGAACCAAAAGGTCTTCTCAGAAAGCCATCCCCACAGTGAAATATTGTGCATTTCTGTGCATATTGCATTTTTCTAGTGAAAGATTCATACTATCACCCAGATTATGAGTGGAGACTGGGACTGGGCCAGGGTCGACACATTGTGGTCTTCAGAGACACATTGTGGTCTCTTCAGAGACACGACAAAGTTCTGAATTGACATATATGTATTATTTGTAAATCTTGCTTTTACTTTGTTGATAAATTATAAATCTAATATCCAGATGTTCTATTACAATTAGAATAAGCTATAGATTTTCTGGTTTCTTCCAGCTTGAAAAAGAAGCAGAAAACAAAACATTGACAGTAAAAGATTAACTTTGTGTGTGGGTGTGTGTGTGGTTATTTCAGAATTAGGAGGGTTATTAATATACTTTCCAATGGGTCAACTGAGAGGCTAGTTCATGAGAAACCAGAAGAGCATTGTAAATGTGCAGTCATATCCCCACCCCACCCTCCAAGGCAGGCGCAGAAATCTTGACAGGAACTGGTAGGAAATTGATAGTCATCACTAGGACTGACTTGGACCAATAGTCCAATGGTATTACTCCGTCATTGATCCACTACTTAGACTAGAAAAGCTTAAGCAAATATCTTCTTTTTGAGCCTCAGTTTTCTCTTTTCAATTTCTAAATTAAAATTATCCCAAATTTGATCTATCATCTCTGAAAAGAAATTTGTAAAGAATAAAATTAACAAAAGATAAAAATAGGGCCAGGCACAGTGATGCACACCTTTAGTCCCAGCACTTGTGAGGCAAAGGCAGGCGGATCTCGGTGAGTTCAAAGCCAGACTGCTCTACATATGAGTTCTATGACAACCAGGGCTACAGAGAGACCCTGTCTCAAAATTTTAACTAATTGATGAGTTAATTAAAATAAAAATAGAATGGGACTGGTGAGGTGATTAGGAGTGCCTGCTGCACAATCAAGGGGACTGGAATTTGAATCTCAGCACCCACATAGTAAGCCAGGCATCCTGCACACACTGTAACCCCAGTTTCAAAGGGAATGGAAGTTAACGGATCACTGTGGCTTCCAGCCTAGCTGAGAAAACATGAGTCCCAGTCAAGGAGAGACCCCGCCTCAAAGGAATAAGTGAGGAAATAAAAGACTCCCAACGTGTCTTCTGGCCTGTGCATGCATACAGGTACATGCACCTGCATACATATGTACAGTCACACAGACTCAAACTTACCAGGCATGGTGCCTGATGCCTGCAAATCCCAGCGCTCAGACGGCTAAGGCAGGAGGGTGCCATGAGTTTGAGGCCAGCCTGGGCCACATGGTTAAGTCCCTTGTCATGTTAAGGCTGCAGAGTGAGACCAATCTAAAAACAAAAGAAAAAAAGTGGTGTGTGTGTGTGTGTGTGTGTGTGTGTGTGTGTGTGTGTGTGTGAGAGAGAGAGAGAGAGAGAGAGAGAGAGAGAGAGAGAAAGCACATAGATTTCTATTTATATTTAAGATTGAACCAGATAATAGCAAAAGTACCAACATGGCTTGAATCTGAAGTACCCTGGAGGCTTATGTTCTGAACATTTCCCAGCTAGTTGCGCTGTTTGCAGAAGCTGTGGAACCTTTAGGCAGTAGGGCCTCCTGGCGGAAGAGGGTCGTGTTTTATATAAGTGCAGTGTTATTTAAACTTAATGATGTTGTGTAAAATATTCAGTAATGGAACTCCAATCCACTTATTTATAGAGAAAAGCTTACTTCTCTTAAGTGGTTCTTGTGGGTTCTTGGGCATGATTTCAAAACAGAAATCCCTGAACCAGCAAGTCCTTGCTACCAATGACAGCCGTATATATTACTATTACTAGGCTTAAAAGGAATTGAAATCCTAAGAATAATGTCATTCAATTTTAGACTAAATGTTTTGGAGCAGGATGCTTAATGTAAAGCTGTTCTTTTTGTAAATAAATAAGTGCTTACCTTCTGGTAGAATATTAAATAAATGTCCACAAAAATTTATTCTGATTTGTAATGTTTGAGCAATGTTTAAACTATGACTCACAGATTGGGGTATAACATAGATTCTTTGCTTGATCAAATTTTAGACTTCTGAACTTTCTCCATATTCCTTATCAAATCCCATTTGAGCAGATAATCCTGCTAAGTCAGTTCATAAGAAGGCCCCCTCTCAGTATTTGGTAAGGATTCTCGACCTCCATCATCATAAAACTCCTCGGGTTTTATCCGGCCACTTTGGTCTTGTCTTCTGCAGTTTAGAGAAATAAGAATCCTCTTTTCTCCTGGGCAGTTCCATCCACTTGTTTTGATGTATGCTGCCACATCAGAAAGCCTGGAAGACTAGAATGGATAGAAGTGCATTTCTTGGAGTTCTGAAGGCCATGAGATTAGGTTCCAAGACCCATTTCCCCATTTCTAGCAAGGCTCTCCTTGCTGCATCGTCCATGGCAGAAGGTAGAAAGTCAAAAGAAACTCGATCTCAGAGGAAGGGGTCAACCTTTTTTTTTTTTTTTTTTTTTTTGCCTGAGATTCACTTTTATAATTAATGTCCTCAGCAAAAACAGCGTTAATCCTTTCATGAGGGCAGACCCTCCCCTCCATGACCTAATCATCTGCTGAAGACCCCACCTCCCAGGAGCACTTGCATTGAGATTACATTCCAACACATAAGCTTCAAGAACACACTCAAGCCCCGACCCTTCTTCTCCACAATAAACTCTCTCTCCCTGTACCACAGGCAGGGTTCAGTCCAGTATCTTTTCCCATTGCTAACTTCCATAGCAGTAGTGCCTATACCTATCGTGATGAAAGTCTCCTCTAACCATCACCACTGAACAATATTCTCTCTGCCAGGTAAAACCAAATCAATAAATGATTTTCTAGTTAAAAAAAAATTCATTTAGGGCTGGAGAGATGGCTCAGAGGTTAAGAGCACCGACTGCTCTTCCAGAGGTCCTGAGTTCAATTCCCAGCACCCACATGGTGGCTCACAACCATCTGTAATGAGACCCTCTTCTGTGTACATAATAAATAAATAAGTAAATCTTTTTTTTAAAAAAAAAAATTCATTTAGCGGTGAAGCTTTTATCCTTCCATATCCCATAAATTACGCAGAAGACACCCACATTCTCAGACTCTCTTATCCTGGAACCCTCTCCTCCCATTCTAAGTGGACTAGAAGTTTTATTTATGCTGATTGTATGGCAGAAAAGGCGGTAGCACACACCTCTAATCCCAGCACTCGGGAGGCAGAAGCAGGAGGATCTCTGTGAGTTCGAGGCCAGCCTGGTCTACACAGCTAATTCCAGGATAGCCAAGGCCATCATCATTCCATCATGGATGTTTGAGTGGATCATAAAGCCTTAGTAAGTAGTCCAAGGAGCTGTAGGCAGTTGATGGCTGGGGGCAAGCGTCATATTCTTGTGGTGTTGGACATCTAGGTTGTTCCCATTTCTTAGCGATTGTGAATTAAACAGAAGTGAACATGAATGAGCAAATAGTTCTATGATATATATGATAGACTTTACAAATATGCTCATCATGTAGTGGATCAATTTCTAGCTATTTGAGGGACGCCCATAATTACTTCCATATTGGTGACACCAGTTTGCACTTCCACCAACAGTAATTGTTCCCCTTTCTCCACATCCAGTCTTTGTTGTCATTTATTTTTATTTATTAATTTTTTTATCTTAGCCATTCTGTGAGAAAAAGAAATCTCAAAGCAGTCTTTATTTGTATTTTCCTGATGGCCAAGGATGTTGAACATTTTTTTTAAAAAAAAGTCAGCCATTTTTCTTTTTGAGAATTCTTTTTAGTTTCACACCCCAAGTTTCGGTTTGGTTGTTTTCTTGGTGTTTAGGGTATTATTTTTATATCTGCACCACAGCAGCTACACCTGATCTGATCGCTGCCTCAGCTGCTGACTGTGCCTCCAGAGCCACAGCCCAGCTGCCTCCACATAGGGAAACTAATGTTGTCTTAACTAAGTTTCTACCTTTTTATTTTACCAATAAAGACTCTGGTGCCAAATGCTGGGGTGAAAACCTGCTAGCTCAGAGAGACAAAACAGCCAGTTGACCTTTTTCCTTTGCTGATGTCCCAAAAAGAGAGCTCTTCCACCATCCCAAAAGAAAAAGGACAGCCAAACTCAAAGTTCCTCCCACTACTTCCTGTGTCTGTCTTCTCTCTATGGCTACCTCCTGTCAACTAGTTGCTTGCTCTGCCTCTTGACCTTTGGTTGACTTTATTTAATCCTGTTTAAGGGCTGGACCACACCACAGCTAGAGGCAGGTTTTCCCAATAAATAATGGCAATATCAAGTTCACAGTGTGATCAAATATCCTGCACTATTAGGGTTTCTTTGTGTAGCCCTGGCTGTCCTGGAACTCTCTGTAGACCAGGCTGGCCTCAAACTCAAAAGATCCGTTTGCTGCTGCCTCCCAAGTACTGGATTAAATTTTCTCATGTTAACTACTAACCCTCTGTCAGATATACAGCTGACAAAGGTTTCTCCCACCACCACCACCCCGTTCTGTAGGCTGCCTCTTTGAGATGGTGGCCTATGCTATACAGAAGCTTTTTAATTTCACAAGGTCCCATTTATCAGTGGTTGGTTGAAAGTTCTTTCCTGTGCCTGTAAGTTGATACCTATTCCCTACTTTCTCCTGTAATAAATTTGGGAATCCGGTCTTATGCTGAGGTCCTTGATCCGTTTGTAGTTGGGTATTGTCCAGGGTAAAAGATAAACATCTAGTTTCGTTCTTCACACAGCTATCCATCCTTGTGTTTTTCTATTTTTGACAGTCCTGACCTCTACAAATACAAGACCCCAGGTGTTCTTGTCTGTCACACATGTAGTCCAAGCAACCTATCAGACCCATCTGCTAATGTCACTGTGTTGTGTGACACTATTTGGGGAGAGGCAGACAAATGTCACCCAGACAGGGAACGACAACAAACAAAACAATATTGCCAAAGTCCAACTTGGTGAACCAACGTATTTATTGGGGTTAATTACAGGAATATGGGTGAGGGGTACATAAAGGAGTATGGATTTTTCAAAGGTAGCTATGTCAATGAAAAGCCCACCCCAGCATGACTAATAGCTCAGAAATAGCCGATATCTTGGAGTGCTCTACATAACTTGCAGGTCAGAAAGTATCTTCTCAGCAGGCATTACTGTTTACACATGCTGGGGTGGAAATGGCCTTGTGAATCTGCTAAGTTTTAGGGACTTTTTGAGACTTTTGAGTTGTTTACTGTTTGAGTCTTTTTTTTTTTTTTTTTTTTTTCGAGACAGGGTTTCTCTGCGTAGCTTTGCGCCTTTCCTGGAGCTCACCTGGTAGCCCAGGCTGGCCTCGAACTCACAGAGATCCGCCTGGCTCTGCCTCCCGAGTGCTGGGATTAAAGGCGTGCGCCACCACCGCCCGGCAAGTCTTAATGAGCCTCTTTAGTTCTTGAGTTTTAAAGAGCTTCCTTCAAGGATGGCATGTTCTAACTCAAGGAAATTGCCATCTCATTGCTTAAACTGGAAAGCAATTGCTTTGGCAGTGCCGAGCTCAAACCCAGGGCCTTGAGCATGGCAGGCAAGTGTTTTGTCACTAAACTTCGTATCCTAACATGTTTACTGTGGGTCACATAAAAGAACTTTTAAAACAAAGCACTATGTCTTGGCAGAACAGTGGTGACCACAAACACTATAAACATCTTCACTCTTTTAAACTTATACTAAGTAAAAAATAAACATTATACATACATATTTAATATAGGTCTTTCCAACTTTATTAAGTACAAATAAGAACAACAAACTTTAAATAAAATACTTAGAGGTCACTGCAGCTACAAACCCAGATTGTGAAGATATCCATCTGCTGGAAAAACAGACCCTCCCAATGCAGGAAAGGAGAACTAGGTTTGATCTGTATGTAAAAGTTTATGGTTTCTGCATCTCGGCTGTGGCACAAGTCATTGACTGAGGACATTTTTTACCTGCTTTCCAGTCTCTGAGTGTGGCAGCAGGGAGGTAGGTGCTGCTGCCTTTACACCCAGAATATTATCGGGAAGGTGAAACTTTATGATAAACTTCCTGACAGGATTCACAAAGAAGGGGCAGCACAGGTGGCCCGTTGTCAGGGTCGGCTGACTTTCAACGATGTGGCCATCAATTTCTCCAAGGAGGAATGGGAATGCCCGCACACTTCTCAGAGGGATTTGGACAGAGAGGTCATGTTAGAGAACTACAGCAACCTGGTTTCTGAAGGCCTTTCTAGTCACCTGTCTTGAACAAAACAAAGAACCCGGACGGTGAACACAGAGGAAGCAGAAGGCACAGAACCAGATTTCTCAGGTGCTCCAGAAAGGTAAGTGTGTAAAGATGCTTCCCTTCAAATCTAATCCCCAGGACCAGACAGTGGAAAGAGGCTTCTGAAAAGTACCATCTAATCATATGCATACCACACACACACAGACAATATTAAAAACAACAACTTAGTTCTAAGAGCAGAATCTTATCGGTCTGCAAACACTTCAGCCAATCGCAGTCAAAACTACTTTACAAAGGATCTTCTAGGCAAAACTGGCTGGTGAGATATTTAAATCTGTGTTTCAAGGATGAAGAATTAAACATTTACTCTTCACTGTCTCACGACAAACAATCTATTCTCAGACAGTGTAAGCATTGGTAGAGTAGTCTACTGAAATGTGGGCTGAATTACGCTTTACTGTAATACAATAATAACCTACCTAAGACACCTGTGAACATCAGCCATGACTCAGAATATATACATAAGTTGAAGACTTTATCTTATGATGAAAAGTAACACAGTCCATAACCGCCCTTAAAAGGAACTTTGAAATTAACCTAAGACTTTCATTCAGAAATGTTTCTTAAATATCAAATTTCTCTTCGCAGACACTGTGTCCATTTTCTTCATAATCTTCTCTTGTAACCACCATGTCTTCAAAGTCGTCATTTTCAGATATCAATTTTCCACCTTCCCAGGAGTAAGTAATAGGGCTGAAATAGAGATGACATAAATGAATGCAGCAGCCAACTGACTGCAGAAAAATGTCGATGGCAAACTAAAGCCGGCAAGTTCTGCTCAGCTCAGTGGCATCTCATTTCCGGTGTCGAGATGAGCTCTTCCTCAGTGGTACAGAGCGGTGGATTGCTTCCCCCGTGACCCCTCACTTTTGTGAAAACCCCAGTACATAAACAAAAGCTGGAGATGAGTAAGGGGGAAAATGTTCCAACTCTGGACCTAAAGCGAAGATGTGTTAACCTAATGATTCTCACAGCAGCCACGGGACAGCTACCCGCTGTAAAGCAGGGAACAAAAGGCGCCAAGCTCACCCTGCAGCTGTGCCGTGTGGACCTAGCAACTGTCTCAGCTCCATGCTTCCTCCTCCCCAGCTGAGGTCAGAGCAGGTGGAGAGAACGGCCTTTACCTCCTGCATTTGCAGATTTTGTTAGCAGGGTTATTTTTGTCTTTATGTGTGCCTGCGTTTTTCTTCTGAAAGGAAAGATGTGCAATCACGATTCACTGAACCAAAGAACAAGTGCTAGCTGTGCCAATCCCTTGGATTCAGATGTGTGTGTGTGCAGGACAAAAACCCAGGGTTAACAAGTATGTGAATGTTACTGCTGACCAAAAGTTACTCCAGCATTTAACAATTCTGTAATCCTTTTACCCAATAGCTACCAATGCAAGTTTTATACAGGTGGTGCATATCTGTAATCCCAGCACTCGGGAGCATGGGCATAATGATTGCCAGTTTAGGGTCTGTTGGGAGTATATAACAAGCAATACTGGGTCTCAAAAAACAAAACCAAAGGAAACTAAAAAGCGATGTAGATGAGGGCCTTCTATGAACTACCATTGGCTTTGAAAAATACTTTAGTGTTTAAAAAAAAACAACTTTCAATTTAATTAGACTAGGATCTTATCTTTGACTCTGCCACTAACACTAGGCAAGCTTTGAGTTAGCCATGGCATGGTGGTGCATGCTTTTATTCTTAGAACCAGGAGGCAGAGGCAGAGGCAAGAGTAATCCCTATGCATTCGAGGCCATCCTGGTCTACCGAGTGAGTCCCAGGCCAGTCAGTGAGATGATCTCCGACAAAGAAACAAACAACTATTGTTGGGCAGGTGAGGTAGCTGGCTCACTAGTTAAGTTCTTGCTACCTCATCCCTGGAACTAGGTAGAAGGAAAAACCCAGCTCCTTAGAGCCGTCCTGTGTCCTCCACACACATGCTGTAACACACCCCGACCCCCCCCCCCCAACACATACACAACACACACATAACAATCAAAGAAAAGCCCTTCTGATTCAGATAACAGAACTGGGCTTTACTCTGGCCACTGACTCAGGGGCTCACAAGGTCTTCTCTCCCCAATGTCCAACGCAAAGCTCTGAGTGGGATGTATTGAAGCCCCTTCCCACAGCTCTACAGTCTACCTTATCTGCTCACGTTGAAAGGATACTACCTGCCCTTTTTCATAAAAAGTAATAGACATTAAAAGAGATTTCCTTGAGTTTTTTTGTTTGTTTTGCTTTTTTTTTTTAAACAGTCTCACATAGACCAGGCTAGCTTCAAAACTGCTAAGTAGCTGAGCTTGGCATTGAATTCCTGCTTTTCCTGTTTCTAAGTTTCCAAAGGTGGGATTACAGGCAAGGACCACCATACCTGTCTTTACAACAATTTTTAATGAAAAATAAAATCTAGTCAACTCTAAAAGTTCACTGAAAACATTTAGAACTTAAAAACATTCAAAAAGATAAGAATTGATATAGCTTATCTTAATAATTCAATTCTTAAACTTCTATTCTTGATAGAACTCGTCACAAGATGTTATGGCTAAGATAAATCTGGTGGTAATTCAGCTTCTTTGCCTATAAAAACCCTTGGAACTAGGACTCACACGTATGGAAAGAGCTCATGTCACTGAGGACCTATCGTGTGTCCAATGTTGTGACTGGCACTTTACATGTCATCTCTTGAAACTCACTTAAGAATTAACTTTCATTTTTGAGAGAAAGAAACAAGGATCCACTGGGGATGGATCGGCCAGGATCCACGCAGCGGCAAGCTTTAAGCTCACATCTTCCACAGCCACCTTCCCGCGGCGGGCTTTGCTTTCTTCTACACCGCCACTTACTTTTCAGGGAGCACGACAGAAACATCATAATCTGTTGGCGTCAGACAGCGGACTTCCGAGTAAACCCGATCTCTGAATCCCGGGAAAAGTGAATTTCCTCCCGTCAAGACAATGTTCTTAAAGAAGTGCGGCTGCATTTCTTTAAAGGAGAAAAAGGAAAACAGTGTTAGAAAACCGACTTGTCGGCCGGCTGGTGATGGCGGCGGCGCACGCCTTTAATCCCAGTACTCGGGAGGCAGAGGCAGGCGGATCTCTGTGAGTTCAAGGCCAGCCTGGTCTACGGGGTGAGTTCCAGTACAGCTAGGGCTAGACAGAGAAACCCTGCCTTGAAAAACCAAAAAACCTTTTACATTTCAATTCTATGTAAATTTGGGTTAAAACTTTCAGTGGAGCCTTGCAGGGCCTGTCTAGAATTTTAACATTCAGAATCCTGAAGCAGGGAGGTCATGAGTTCTAGGCCAGTCTGAGCTACATAAGATAAATGTGCCTCAAAAATAAAAAAAAACAGCAGACCTTTCTAAAATGAACAGAACAATTTCTAACACTTAAGGAAAGATATGTTCATGCTTAGACCATAATTATTTCTGCAACATAGACCCAGAAGCAATCAACCAAGAATCAATTAAGTGCATTGTAGGGTCTGGAACTTTCGGCTGACAGTACAGGTGTCACTGCTGGAAACTACTTAGCAACAGTACTATGACCGCGACTTTTCACAGCTACTCCTCCTCACCGTTTTGCTCTCATCGTTAGCGTACCTTCGGGTAGGTTCTGAATGGAATAGACAATCGCCTCTGGGATCCCCATCTCCTGGATGCCGATGTCGGAAGGGTTGAAGAGGATCTCGGGAACAGCAAACCTCTCGTTGGCAAGACGAAGGATCTGTTCCCCAGACTTATACTTCCCGCTCAGCACCATCTCTTCTCTCGGCTGAGAGCAAAGGAAGACAAGGAGTCCGAGCTACATACAGTACTTTGTTCACGTGACAGATAATAGTTAGAAATATGTAATGGTAGTGAAGTAACCATGTTCTTATAAGATGTCTCAAGATTCCCAAAAGTTAGAAAAATGTTTTCTTTCCTGTTGTCATAGCATACAAATAAAAATTAGCTCAAGAGGCAGAGACGAAAGGATCTCTGAGTTCGAGGCTAGCCTGGGCTACATAATGAGTTCCAGGACGGCTGGGGCGAGGGTGGGGGGGAGCTGTCTCAAAAAAAAAAAAAAAAAAAAGGCTACTGTGGCCATCCCACCCTGCAGCCAATCTACCAGCTTTACTCCGTATGTTTTTAAAAGAAAGGAAAGGAGAACACAGAAAAGGAAACCATAGTTGATCTGTAACAGTGCAGTGATTCTGTTGCTAAATAAAGACCATGCAGCAACAGCATCTACCCTCCTGTGTTCCTGCCCCGTGGCTGCCCGTGCTCCCGCAGATGGTTCTAGACAGATAGACACAGACACACAGACACACAGACACACACACAGGTAGCACTAAGTAACTGGGTGGGCTTAAAAAAAAAAAAAAAACATGCTTTGTTGGGAAGGAAAAGGATAGGGAAGAATAGGAGAGGAAAGAAAGGTGAGATTCGAAAATACATTATATGCATGTATGAAATTCTCAAATAGGAACAAATCAATCGATTTCCAAAAAGTTAGGCAAAGATATTCTTTTTTTTCTCTTTTTTTAATGGATTAAGCCTGTGTGTGACAGCCATAAGCAAAGATATTCTTTTTAATCACTGAAATGCCCCCTATAATGCCAACTTGTCTATACAGCAGACACAAACTTTACATGAACTAGGTCCATTCTCTTTCCGTTCTGCTAGCCTACCCACTCGGTGAGCTGTGATCCCGAAGGGGCTAGAAAAGACTCTCCTCCTGTAACGTCCATGTCATAAAGTGTCAGTCCTGTTCAGCCCGAGAGTCGTCCTTTCTCTAGATTCCGCTACAGTCATTCACTTCGTCCAGCTGACAGATCCGGTTTCCACCACAATAGAACATTACATAAGTACACACATACCCAAAAGACGTGCCAATTTACGGATTACTAATAAGGAATATATGTGTGTGTGTGTGTGTGTGTGTGTGTGTGTGTGTGTATGTATGTATATATATATACATGTTTTAACAAAAATGTTTGTATTTATTTACATATATATGTAAAATTTACATTTACATATACAAAATTGTTTCCTTACTACATATGTGGACCTTCCCAACCTATAATGTTCATGACATAGCTACTACCTAGTCTATGGTAGCTATTCAATAAATTTCTGGACAATGACAGGCAAAATACATGCCATTAACTGCATTAGACATTTTATGTGCATTATTCCACAAGTTTCACATAACACTATGACAGGCACATTGTCATTTCACTCATAATTAGGCTCAGGAAGGTCATGTGACTTGGTCACAGTCTATCATACTAGCCCCAAACATACCAGAAATATTCCTTTACACCATAACCTGGATATGAATGATTCAGCTTACATTTGGGAACACTCTGCTCATAACGAATTTTAAACAAAACTTTCCAGATAATTACACAACATTCCCACGAAAACAAGGAAACTAGAAATATAAACCACTTCTAACCCAATTACATAATTGTTGTAGCAACAGTATCATTCTCCATGGAATGATCATTTGTCTTAGGCAGAATGGGAAATATTCTTTATAAATTCACAAATGAACTTAGAACTAACGGTAAGCCTGGTATGGGGTACACACCTGTAATCCCAGCACTTGGGAGGCTCAAGCAGGAGGGCTGGGCAAGTCTGAGGCCAGTCTACGCTACAGTACGAGACCTTGTTCAAAGCAAACACACACACACACACACACACGGAGACAGGCACACATGCATGCACGCACATGCTGACATTAGATTCAGTTTAAGGATAACTCATTTTGTCAATACTAGAAAACTCCCTGAGACCAACGCAGACTGGAGGACATGAAAGGTTTCTAGCCTGTTTAAAGCCCTGATTTCGGGAGGATGAGGCCGGCTGACCAAACAGCTAACTGGGAAAAGAGCCAGCACACAGTGTCCTCGCTGAATGTCGGCACTAATGCTGTCAGTCATTTAATATTTAATCTGGAAGGACAAGTAGTTTCTGCTTAAGAGTACAATTCCAAAACTTTTTCTAGACACAGACAAATAAAGAGATTTCTAAGGCTGCGGGGAGCTGGTTAGGAAAACCCACAATTTACTGAATGGCCCTCATACATTTATTTCTAGTACCACTAAAGAGACCATCAGTTTGTGTCATAATGGTTCTGCAGAAAGTGGTAATCACTAAGTTAAAGGAATATTCTCAATTTAGGTTTGACAATTTATACTTTAGCAGGCATCCTCTTTCTGAGAAGAGATAAAATTAGAAGTTCTGTTGTTTGTCACTGACCTTACATTATTGACCTTATCATGTCTATATGTTGTTATTGTCCCTTCTACCAGCAAGAGAAAATCAAAGCCTCGGGTTTCCCAAGCTTTCTTGACTAATGTCCCCAGTTCAAATGACCAATATCCTAAGTGTGGTGGTCTAAATAGGAACAGCCCCCACAAGCTCATCGATTTGAATGCTTTGTTACCAGAGAGCGGCACTATTGGGAGGCGTGGCCTTGTTGGAGGAAGTGTGTCACTGGAGGTGCATTAGGAGGTTTCAAATACTCAAGTCAGGCTCAGCGTCTCTCTCTTCCCGCTGTCTGCTGACCCAGGTGTAGAACCCTCAGCTCCTCTCCAGCATGTCTGCCCGCGTGGCACCATGCTTCCCGTCAAGGTAATGGACCGAACCTCTCAACTGTAAACCTCAATGAAATGTTTCCTTTATGAGAGGTGCCGTGGTCATGGTGTCTCTTCCCAGCAACAGAAACCCTAACGAAGACACTAAGTCTGAAGGCTCACAAACATTTTTCTTATTTCATGCAAGTGTTTTTCTAATTTCATATTTTTTTCCTAGCAGGAAACAACAAAATAAAGTACTAAAGAAACTAAAATTTTATAATTAAACTTACTATATATCCAATAACTTTCACATAAATGACTAAACATGATTGTATATAAGTTTTAACATTAATCAGTAAAGAGTAAATCATTCTTTTTAAAAAATATGCTTATTCTGCCTGGCGGTGGTGGTGCATACCTTTAATCCCAGCACTCGGGAGGCAGAGCTAGGCGGATCTCTGTGAGTTGAGGCCAGCCTGGGCTACAGAGTGAGTTCCAGGACAGGCACCAAAACTACAGAGAAACCCTGTCTTGAAAAATCAATGTGTGTGTGTGTGTGTGTGTGTGTGTGTGTTCTAATAGCTCATCTAGCAAGAGCCCAATTCAACTAACTTTATGTTCTCATCTGGTAAAGTATACATTACATATGAAAATCACTAACAATTAGTGTGGGAGCCTAGGAAGCCATGTGTGTAAAAAGCAGATGAAGCCCTTTGTACTGTGGACATGGCACAGCCATGTCAAGGATCAGCCTCAACACATAGGAACTGGCAAAGCCTTCCCCATATGGTAAGGGTTGAAATGGCAAAGCCTTCCCCATATGGTAAGGGTTGAAATGGCAAAGCCTTCCTTCCCCATGTGGTCAGGGTTGAAATGGCAAAGCCTTCCTTCCCCATGTGGTCAGGGTTGAAATGGCAAAGCCTTCCTTCCCCATGTGGTCAGGGTTGAAATGGCAAAGCCTTCCTTCCTCTGATCCAAGCAGGAGTGATTCCTAACAATTGACCAGTGTGTGCAAAAACTAGCAACTACAGCTCCCTGCACTCCGAAGTTTACAGCCAGAGACTGCTGTGACAGACACCTCCCCGCTGTGCTGAACAAACATACTGAGGTTCCAGATTGCTGTGGCGGTCAACGCCACTCCACAGTGTACACAGCCCAACCTACCCCAGCCAGATTCCCGTACATCCTTCACTCCCTGGCCACCGCGACTCAGGTCATGGCACCGAGCCACACAGCTCACAGTGAAGAAGTCCATAGCTTCTTCGTTAAAGTTAAAGAAGTGCAAGCTCTAACTAGACTTTGGTCACAGGTCACAGGTCAACCTTCACAGCACTTACCCCCACCCCCCTGCAAAGCGACAAGTAAACTACTGTGCAACTGTGAGCAGCCTCAAGAGTGCAGGTCCAGCAAGCAGGTGCTGGCCAAGGAAGAGACTGGCGGAGCCAAGATGATTCTCATAATCTAATGGAGGTCACTCACAGCGCGGGAGAAAAGTTCCTAAAAAGAGAAAGATTCCTAGTTGACTGTCCATTATCCAGAAAAAAAAAAAAAAAAAATGAAGTTTTCTGACGTAGGAACTAAGAACTAGTAAGAAGAGAAAACCAGACAGATTTTAATGTTTATTTACCTTTTTAATTATGTGTATAAGTATGTTGGGGGACTATGCACATGGGTGCAGGTGTTTAAGGAGACTAGAGTTACAGGGTGGCTGTGAGCCACCTGACATGGGTGCTAGGAACCGAACTCGGGTGCTCTGAAGAGTAGTACATGCTTTTAACAACTGAGCCATCTCTCCAGCCCCAGCCATACAGATTTTTAATGCCCTCATGACTCCAGGGATCTGTCAGGTTATGCAGTCCCCATCTCTGCGGAAACAGACAACCTTACCACGTGTCTCATGCTCTCCCAGCATCTCTTTAATCACTAGATTATAATTACATACAAAAATGTGTAAAATTAGATAATGTGTAAAAATTAGACATAAAAATGATCAAGTGTGTCTAATGAGACAGCTCCACAGTCTAAATGTTTGGGACAATTTTCCTTCCTGCAATTTAATCTGTATTTCACCTCTGTAATACGGAAAGAGAAATTTCAGACATGCTAAGTACAAATACTCACATAAAAAACAAATACCCATTAAGTAGCTTGATGCAACTTTACAAATAAATTATTCCTTTTAAAATATGATGTTTATCATTCACACAGTCTTTTGAAACTGTAAAACCAGGTTAGTGTTATATTCTATATAGACTGCAGGTATGCATATCTTTCTATAGACTGCTTATTAAACATTACATTTTTGGGTGAATCAATGCTAAACATGTAGTTCTACTTTTGTTTTCATTACTATTTATTACAAAAATATACTAAAAATTGTCTTCCTTATAGTAGATAGTTAGGCTGTTGCCAATTTCCCACTATTCTAAATGAACACTATCATGACTCCTTACGCTTCTTAGTAGAAATTTTTAACTTCTCAAGAGTCTCTATCAAGCTATTAACTAGAAGGTCAGACTTCACGGTCAGCAAACACAGACCAGTCTTTTCCTGAGCTGATCAAAGACAAGGGGAAATTATCTTGATATTCAAGATAAACTGCTGCTTAACACTAGGAATGTGCAATGGAGTTTGCCCTAAACAACAATCTGATTCTACTGGAACAAACATAAGTAAATTCAGTCTTAGCTCATCCACAGTAATCATTTTCACAACAGGAAAATAACCAATTTTTAACCGGATTTAAAAGTATTTTTGTTGTTGTTTTTAAAGACAGGGTTTCTCTGTGTAGCTTTGGTGCCTGTCCTGGAATTCACTCTGTAGCCCAGGCTGGCCTCGAACTCAGAGATCTGCCTGCCTCTGCCTCCCAAGTGCTGGGACTAAAGGTGTGTGCCACCACCACTAGGCTTCAAATAATTCTTAAACAATATTATTTAATATAATACAGACAATGGCCTGTTTTCTCTAAAATTTATCACGTATGTTATCATTTGACTGGTTTCTTTTCCTAAGTAAATTCAGCGAGAAACTCATTAAATTTATGCACTTGTGTCTAAAGACTGCCTACAAAGGACTGCCTGAAAGACGGCAGTCACTGTAAGACCCTGTCAATCCAGCTAGATGTGAAATGCTTTGCAAATCTGGCTGAGGTCGTCACTTGAAAAGATATTATGGAGGATTTTGTTGTTTATAATTACCTTACAGAGGCTGGAGAGATAAAGCTTAGCAGTTGAGAGAACTGGCTTCTCTTCTAGAGGACCCAGGTTCAATTCCCAGCACCTATCTACACAGTGCCTCACAACTGTCTATAACTCCAATGCCAGGCCGTCTGACCACCTCTTCTGGCCTCTAAGGGCACTGGACAAGCATGCTACACAGACATATATGCAGCAAAATACCCATATGCAGCAAATAAAAATATAAAACAAAAAATAAATTTAAAAATTACCTTACAAAAGCCCTTTTTAATTGTACTGAAGTCAGGTAAAACATAGTCAATCATCACTGTATTATCTTCTCCTTTTAGCCTGAAAAAAACGAAATGAGATTTATAAGAATTTGTAGTTGTTCATATCACCTGAAAATCAACTTCCCACACAGCAGATTACATTACATTATACATACTTTGCGATATCCATGTCTCTGTAGAAATCCTGAGACACATAGCATACATCTTCTTTCACTTGATTAATCACGTGGGTTTCATCCATAACATGCAGCTGCCTAACAGAGACAAAAATATCTATGTGAGGGCTGGCGAGGTGTTTCAACATATCATGACACTTGCCCTTGAGCTTGAGGAGATGAGTTCGATCCCTGGGACCTACAAGCTGGAGGAGAGAATCGACTCCCACAGGTTGTCCTCTGACCTTCATGCAGGCATGCACATGCATATATACCATGCATCCCCCCAAACAAACGTAGTTTATAAATAAAATTTGAAATGAGATGCAATTGAACCTAACTTTAAAGTACCACTTAAATTTCTCTTAAAGATTCTTAATGCATATGTGTATTTTGCTTGCATGTATGTCTATAAACTTGTGTGCAGTGCTCAGAGGCCAGAGAAGGGAACTGGAACTAGAGTTATAAACAGTTGTTAGTCTACAAGTGGGTGCTGGGAACCAAACCAGGGTCCTCTGGAAGAGCAGCCGGTGCTCTTAACCACTGAACCATCTCTCCAGCACCAAACTTATTTTTCTAGGGCTAGTGAGTGGGTGGTTTTTTTTTTTTTTTTTTGGTTTTTCGAGACAGGGTTTCTCTGTGTAGCTTTGCACCTTTCCTGGATCTCGCTCTGTAGACCAGGCTGGCCTCGAACTCAGAGATCCGCCTGGCTCTGCCTCCTGAGTGCTGGGATTAAAGGCGTGCGCCACCACCGTCCGGCGTGAGTGGGTTTTTAAGAAACATTAAAATACTATGGTTTTTTTTGTGTGTGTCTAGGTGTCCAAACATTTGTACACTGTTGTCCAGGTTGGTACATGTCCTCGTTAGGGTTTCTGCTGCTGCTATGAAACACCATGACCAGAAAGCAAGTTGGGGAGGAAAGGGTTTGGCATTGCTGTTCATCACTGAAGGAAGTCAGGACAGGATCCTGGAGGCAGAAGCTGACACAGAGGCCATGAAGGAGTGCTGCTTACAGGTTTGCTTAGCCCACCTTCTTATAGAACCCAGGACTAACCAGCTCAGGGACGGTACCACCTACCATGGCCTATGCCCTCCCCCATTGATCACTAAATGAGAAAATGCCTTACAGCTGGATTTTATAGAGGCATTTCCCCAACTGAGGCTCCCTTCTCTGGTGACTCTAGCTTACGTCAAGTTGACACACAAAACCAGCCAGTACAGCACAGAACTATGTGGCCCAGGCTGGCTCTGAACTCATGGAAATCATCCTGCCTCAGACTTTTGAGTGCTAGTGTTACAGGTATAGACTATCACGCCCAGTTTGAAATATTAAATTCTTGAATGTGTAAAACAAATCTTAACCTTACAGAACATTTTCGCTTTATCATATTTCATCTGTACAGTGTTCTTTAAAGAGCAAGTGTTAGTTCAGTCATGTAGAAGGGAAGAACGCCTTCCCTAACACTGTCTTTTCTGATCATGAAGTATGAGTCAGCACACAGTACACAGAATATAGACCATCTGAGTAAATCATACAATACAGAAAACGGGCATTTTTTAATGAGTCATTTCCTTTGAATATTTCTCTTCACATATAGACTTTATTATAGTCACATGTTTATTTTATATTTCCAATTAAATATTATCCCACAAACATTTTCCTGCTATTATTTTTTGTTATCAGACAGGGTCTTAATGGGTAGACCCTGGCTATCCTAAAACTCGCTGTGTAGACCAGGCTGGCCTCAAACTCAGAGTTCTACCTGCCCCTGACTCCTGAGTCATGCGCCACCATGCCCAGCTACATTAGTCTGCTGCCACTGGCTGAAAGCTGTAGAGCTCAGCCACCATGGAGCCAACCTCTGGGAAGTGAAGACATAAGGAACCTCATAAGGAACCTCCCAGACTAACTTGATTATCTTCCATAGTTTGTTATACTAACTTAAAGCTGACCAACACAATGTAGTGCATTTGTTCAATTTGTTTCTAAGACATATGGCTAGCTCAGTCCTTTGTATTTCTAAAGCTTTGACTATATATGAGGTTTAAAGCTTTTCTAGACTTAAAAGCCATCCAAATCTATCCTGAGGACCACTGAGGTGGCTCAGTGAGAGCATAAAGGTACTTGACACAAACCCCACAGCTGAGATCAATTTGAGATCACACATAACAGGAGAGAAGTGACTCCACAGAGCTGTACACACACGTACATGTACGTACGTGTACACACACACACACACACACACACACACACACACACACACACACACACACTAAACTAAAAACAAAACATCTATCCTGAGAGTGGTTACTAGAGCCTGGCAAGGGTATGGAGGAGGTGGAGCAAAGAGAAGACAACGGATGTGGTGGCTAGGGGGAGGAACTTCTAATGCTCTGGAACAACAGGACAACTATGGTTCAAAATACTTCAATTTTTCAAAATGGTCAGTAAAGATTTTTAAAATTCCCAACCCAATTAGGTGATACCCTAATTATCCTGATCTGTATATAGAGATAGATAATGATATATGTCACATATATGTATCAATACACAGTGCTCACTGATTATAACTATATGAATTTTTAAAATGTAACAACATACATACCTTGAAAATCTCACATTTATTCTGGTTTATTTATTATGTGTGTGTAAAGCAGACACGCTGTACAGGTGTGTCGTGGCATGGGTGTCGGAGGGCAGCTCTGTGAAGCCAGCTGTCTCCTTCCATCACTTGGTCTTGAGGATCAAACTCAGGTTCTCAGGCTTGCGGGCACACACCTTTTCCTCCCACGCCATCTTACCTTGCCAGGCCGAGACACAGTTCAAAAGAACCGTACCCTGTTCTTCTGCTCAGCGACTTCACTCTCACACAGATGTGCTCACTTTTACAGTTGATTGCGTCATGCTCGTGATTTGCATACATTACTGTACGCTTTGTTCAATTATTTTAAGTTGTTCACAGGAAAATGCACACTTTGTTACTTGTGCTTCAGATGTTTTCCTGTCTGTGTTTATTTTTAAATTAAGTCTTTCGTGGAGGATGGAGTTGAGACAGGGTCTCACTACGTAGCCCAGGGATAGCCAATGAACTCACTGTGCTGCCCAGACTAATACTGAACTCTTGACCTCCCAAATGCTGGGATTATAGGAACGTGCCACAGTGCCCACCCATTATCTTAAATCCTCATTGGCCTTAACCTTTTCTCCCTTTCCAGTTTGCTTCTCACCGACTGGGGAAGGGAATTAAACAACACAACATTCTGAAGTCAAGCCCAGCTGACTTGGCTCAATGGTACATAACATTTGCATAATATTGTGAATGCTGTCCAGGAGTTTTGAAATTTAGACTTACACTTTAAGCAAGGGAAGACAGGTTTAACCACAGCAAAAGGAACACATCGATGCTATAAACTTGGTAATTAAGAAAAAGCATAGCAGCCAGGCGGTGGTGGCGTACACCTTTAATCTGCACTCGGGAGGCAGAGGCAGGTGGATCTCTGTGAGTTTGAGGATAGCCTGGTCTACGAGTTTCAGGACAGCCACGACTACACAGAGACCCTCTGTCTTAAAAGCCCCCATCCCCTCAAAAAAAAAAAAAGGAAAAAGAAAATCAACCTCTAGTTGGGCATGGTGGTGCCATCCTCCCCAAGTTCAAAGCCAACAATTACCTGTAGGATATGATCTCTTTTAGATGGTTCGTTAAGAGTTTTCCACCCACGTTTATCCTAAAAGGAGAGAATTCAACTTTGATTCAGTTATCACGCGGTTCACCCTAATAATTAACAAGAAATTGACATAAGATGGTAAATAAAATGAAAATTACTCATAGCTCACCGAATAATTGCTTCCTTTTTCTTTTTACTGCGACAGTAAGGAACGATGTGTGTGAAGGAGTAACCACTGTCTACAATGATGCAGCATAACTCAGAAGGGTTATCTCGGAAGTACCTGTGTGCACTGAGAGCACCAGCTGTTAAAAGGGTGATGAGGGAAAAAATGGACACGTTAACACGTATTATTTTAACACAGAAGGAGGAAAGCAGCAAACTCAGGCAGACACAATCACAAAAAGCTGCCTTTAAGTCAAGCACGATGGCACACGCTCTTAATCCCAGCACACAGGAAGCGGAGTTCCAGGGCAGCAAGGGCTATATAGAGAGACCTCATTTCAAAACAAACAAAACATACAACAAAACCACACAAACAAAAAAAGCCTTCAACTTTTAATAAAATTGTTAACTCATAATAGTATTGATAACTCTCTTTTTAGATTTTATGTATTATGTATGTATGCATATATGAACGTATTTAGGTTTTTTGAGGCAGGGTTTCTCTGTGTAGCCCTGGCTGTTCTGGAACTTGCTCTGTAGAGCCCCTGCCTCTGCCTCCCCAGTGCTGGGATCAAAGTTGTGTTCCACCACAGCCGGCTTGGATTGTCTTTCTAATTTTGTGTATGTGTCTGTGTGTGTCTGTGTGTGAGTGCAGGTGTCTGCAGAGGCCTAAGCACTGGAGTTGTGAGTGGTGGGAGCTGCCTAACACAGGTCCTGGGAAGCAAAGTTGGGTCCCCGGTAAGAGCAGTGGGCACTCAACCACTGCGCCTTCTCTCTAGTCCCTTCATAACTGTCTTAACATCTCAATGTTTAACTTTTAAAAGTCACACTTACATGGCAAACAGAAAAAGGAAAGAATATGACCTGTCGTCACTGCTGGCTTTGTTGGGGAGGAGGGAAACGAGACAGAACTAACTCTACAGGTTAGGTGGACCCGGAACTCACAGCTTAGCCTCTTTTACTTTATGGTGGTAGACTATCACTCAGTTGCTTAGGTTGGCCTCGAACTCAGTCTAATCCAGGCCAACTGTGAATTCTCAGTCCTCCTGCCCCACCCTCCCAAATGGCCAGAATTATAGGCCTGTGCACAAGGCCAATCTAAAGTTCTATGCTTAAAATAAAAATTCTGTTTTATTTCCTTCAGACCTAAAAACTGCCCCCTACTACTCAGAATCTTACGTTTCTTTACCCCATTCATAACCATACTCATAAATTAATTTCAATAAAACTTTTTAACTTACCATTTACTCTTAATACTGCTTGGAACTGATATTCTTCAAATAGAATTTCATTCATTGATTCTTGAATCGAAGTGAAGTTAAAATATGGTTCTGTTATAATAATATTAGTATCTAAAAAATCAACCTATGGGAGAAAAAAGATCCCAAAAGTTTTATTATCTATATGGATAATCATCAAATTTGTTTTGTATGTGTTATATGTATGTATGTGTGTGAATATATAACAAAATTATCTAATCCTCATAATAATAATACTGACTATAATACTTATTTAATATACAAACCAAGTCATAGAAAAACTGAATATGTTACCCAGGTTCATATAGCCACTTATGGCCATAGCTAATACTTCAACTCAGAAGAGTCTAGTCTTATCTCAATAAAATAGAAACAGAGGACTGCCAAAGTGTCAAATTGTTAAAAGACAAAAGTAAGGACTGATGTAACCCAAACAGGGGAGCCACTGTTACTGTGTTATTCATAGAAAAAAAGGCAAGAAGTTTCCAGAGACCTTTCTGCAGAAAACTCAACAGGACTGAACTTGAACTCAACTTGAACCCTGGCGACTCAAAGTTCCAGTTCTAGACCTAGGACACCACCTCCCCAGTGCCTCTGTTCTTATGACAGTGTCTACAAGCTGATCCAGGGTCCTTTTCTTCAGTGCTAGCCTGAGTGATGGAGACGATGGTGCAGCTTCCTGGCAACTGGACGTCTTAGTTGGATTTTTCCCTTGGGCTTTTTGTCCTTTCAACACCCTATTCTTGAGGTAGATTAAAGCTTGGGCATCCTCTCAGCTGGTCTATAGTTATTGTTAAAAACATAAAATCAGGGCTGGAGAGATGGCTCAGCAGTTGAGCACTGCGTGCTCTTCCAGAGAACTCAGGTCCAAATCCCAGCCAGGGGACGTGATGCCCTCTTTATCCTCTGTGGGTGCAACATGCCTGTGGTGCATAGAAAAATATGCAGGTAAAACAGCCCTACACACAAGGTAAAATAGATCACTTAAAAGGAAAGAATCAGGACACTCTCAGGGACTGGAGAGACGGAGCAGTGGTTAAGAGCTCTTGCTGCTCTTCCAGAGGATCGGAGTTCAGTTCTCAGCATCATGGATCACAACCATCTTTAACTCTAGCTCCAAAGGATCCAACACCTTCCATGGCCTCTGTAGGCACCTGCACACACGTGGCATATGCACACACAGATACACACACACACACACACACACACACACACACACACACACACACACAAAACATCTTTAAAAAAAAACCAAAGTTCTTATAACTGCCATATATTCAGATGTATAAGCAAACATCATCTTGTGAAACAAAAGAGTACGGTGTATGTCTGATATAGTGGAAATATCAGGCTGAGGAGTCAGCTGAGTGCTGGAGAAGTCACCTAGCACACAAATGTAGCTGGAGTTTTCTCCAGTCCTGCCTGGCCCACGTTAGGACAAATCTCTCTCACTCACTAGTCCTGCAGCCGCTCAGTCCCAACCAAGTAAACACACAGAGACTTATATTGCTTACAAACTGTATGGCCGTGGCAGGCTCCTTGTTATCTAATTCTTATATCTTAAATTAACCCATTTCTATAAACCTATACCTTGCCACATGGCTCATGGCTTACCAGTATCTTACATGTTGGTACTCATGGCGGTGGCTGGCAGTGTCTCCTGACTCAGCCTTCCTGTTCCCAGAATTCTCCTCTCTCCTTGTCCTGCCTATACTTCCTGCCTGGCTATTAGCCAATCAGTGTTTTATTTATTAACCAATCAGAGCAACACATTCACATCATAGAGAACACCCCACAGCACACAAATGTCATAGGTTTGATTCCCCAGCTAGAGAAAGGAGAGTAAAAACAAGAATCAAAATTTACTATTGACCTTTTCACAGATTATCTGCACTCCATTTAGGCTTCAACGTGGAGGTTTTAGTTATCCACATTTTCTAAATAGTTAGAAGACCACACTAGGTGTGATGGTGTATGCCTTTAATACCAGCACTCAGGAGGCAGAGTTTGAGGCTAGTCAGTTCTACACAGTAAGTTCCAGTCCAGCCAGGGCTACACAGGAAGACCCTGCCTCCAAAATTAAATAAATAAAATCTAGGAAAATCTATATCCAAGTGCCTTAAATGTATACAATTAGAAGTTTATAAATATGGATTCTGATTTTTTCATTTGAATTAAGATACAGAAATAGACTTTTAATACATACTCTAGCTTGTTACCTGATACATCTCTTTTCCAAAAAGATAATCCCAAACTTGTCGCTGGACGTCCCAATTCACCAAGTAGCCCTAAAGTTAAAAATAAAACCAACAACAAAACTCTTTAGTTATCAGAAATATTTTAATAATTTTTAAACATAAGGTTAAGGGTGATGCTTCGGGAGTGGAGGAGCTTGCCTCACAAGCCTGGCAATCTGCATTCCTTCCCCACAACTGACAAAGACAAAAGAGAACTGACTCCAGAAGGTTGTCTTCTTCTGATCTCCACATGCAAGCCCTGGGATGGCATGACATCCTGCTAATATCACATGCTCCCCCACACAAACTTAAAAAAAAATCAGATTAAACTGTTCTAAATCCCTGAGCTCTAGCTCTGGATGGTCCTTTTCCTATCTAAGGCTGTACAACTGTCAATCAATAATAGAGGCGCTATTCGTCATTTAACATTCAAAAGCTTAGATGAACCATATCTAAGATGTCAATGGTTCAAATAGCACACCAATCTATAAGGCATGTATACAACCTGCTTTAATACAAATAAAATTCAGTATTCTAATGAGTAACTAAATCATGGTTGTTTTTCCTAAGACAATTCAAGCTCAATTTGTCATTTTAATTAGATCTTAATTAAAATTGAAACAAACTTTTGTAGCTATCTGAAAATATTTTCACTTGTACCCCGCAGCTCCAGCCCCAGGCTGACACCTGTGACCCTGCCAGCACCTGCCTTTCCTGCACGCACACACACACACACACACACACACACACACACACACACACACACACACACGATTAAAAATACCAAGTTTGATCCCCAGAACCTGCAGTGGCTCACACACTTTTAATCCTAGCATCCCTACTGGAGAGATGGGAGGGGGAAACAGGAGAGTCCCGAGGAAGCTCAGCTGGACTAGAGTACACAGCACAAAGACAGGAACAAGACCAGCTTCAACAAGGGAGACAGTGAGAACTCCGGAAAGCTGTACTCTGACCCCCCCCCCACACACACACACATATGCACACAATAAAACATAATTGCATTACCTTTTGAAAAGGAAGAATGTAAAAGAGTCCTGAAGGGTCTTTTATTTCATCAATCTGGTTAGCAGTAAAGGTTTTAAGACGAGCTGTTTTTGATCTGAACTGACAATTGGGAATAACCCTAGAAGCAAAGAAAGAATTATCTTCCAAATATTTAGTTTCTAAAAAGCACTAGCACTCAGTCATCACCCCTGTGTCAAAGGACTACTATATTCATAAACTAGTGTTTCTCATTGTCTCCAAGTAACTAAAACAACGCCTTTGGGTTGTTGTGTTTAAGGCACTGGGGTTCAATAGGTTCTGCACTGAACCCTTGTCTTTCTCAAAGGATCTTAAAGAACCCTTAGGGATGGGTGTGGTCTTGCTGTTGCATAGATAAGGGCCAAAGATGTGGACTGTTTTCTTTTTTACTTTTTATTTTAACTCACTTGGAGAATAAACAAAAACTTAATGAAAATTAAAGAATGGACTCCCTGCAGCAGGAAGAGAACTAAAAAAAAAAAAAAAGTCACTGGGCCAAATTTGTTTTTTTAAAGAAGTGGATTGAAGAATAATACAGAAGGATAGCATGGAAAATAAATATCAGATATTTTACTATTTTATAACTACAAGTTAGTACAGAGGCTGCCCTTACAAAGCACAATGACGATTCAAAAAGAGATGTTCCCTTAGCAAGACTGAAGCTTTTGGTCTCTGGCAGTCCATATTTCTAGCTGGATTTTTTTTTTCCAGCTTTAAAGTGAACATTCTTAATAAAGTTAAAATTTTGTTTCCAATAAGCTAGATTTTCAATCACCACCAGTATTCCACAGAGTACAAAATTAAGAACTACTTAAAATTGATTTGTTTGCTTTTATTTTCTGTGGGTTTTTTTTTTATGAGACAGGGTCTCACTACTGGAGCTCTCTCTATGATGCCTGGAACTTGATATGTAGACCAGGCCAGCCTCAAGCTGCCTCCCCAGTGCTGGGATTAAAGGCATGCACCACTGTGTCAGGCAGACACTACCTATAAAGATGGGTGCTGTTGTCCCCCCCCTTTTTTTTAATTGTTGCTGACTTTTAAGCAAGACAAATCACTGCCAGGATCATGCGTGTGTGCATACACTCATACACACATGCTCTAGAGATAATACCACAAAATGTTTGCGCCTACTTTCATTTACTATTTACTGTCAACATTCTTTTTTTCTGCCTGTTTAAATGTTCTTGGGAGGCATAATTTTAAGATCAGCATGGTGTTCTATTGCCTGTAATCCCAGATATTTGGGCACCTGGGGCAAGACCATCACTGGAGCCAGGAACTGGAAACTGGCCTGTACAACCCAGTGAGATACTGTCTCTCAGAAGAAACTGGTGTGGCTCAGTTGTAAAGTACCTAGGTTTGACCCGAATGCCACAAAGAATGCCAGCAACCAAAGAGACACTGCTCTGCCACCAACCTCAGGGTTGCATGCTAATAGACTTAGCCAATTTGCTATTCTTGACTAGTTAGCTTGCGGAATTCCCTTCATACACTTTATTTTGCTAACTGTACAGTGTCTATAAACAAAGCTTAACATTCCTGTACTTTTCTGCAGTATCTCTAAATAATTCCTTAAGTGCTAACAAAATGGCTATCAAAGAATATGAACAATGATACACACTGATGAACGTTTTCAGAGAAAGTCACAATTTATGTTCATATTCTTCTCAATTTCTTTGTTATTATATAGCAAGTAAAATAAAAACTATTACAATAACAGAAGAATGGATGAAAAAATGTGTTACATATACACAATGGAGTACTACTCAGCAGAGAAAAACAATGAAAGCATGAAATTTGCAGGCAAATGGATGGAACTAGAAAAAATCATCCTGAGTGAGGTAACCCAAACCGAGAAAGACAGTCATGGTATGCACTCACTCATAAGTGGATTCTAGATATAAAATAAAGAACAATCAGACCACAACCCATAGAACCATGGAGGCTATATATATAGCATGGAGGTCCCTAGGACGACTGTGGCTTATAATAAATTTCAGTTTTACTCAATTATTGAAAACAAATAGCCAAACAAATGGAAACACATGAACTATGAACCAAAGGCTGAGGGGGCCCCCAGCTGGATCAGGCCCTCTGAATAGGTGAGACAGTTGATTGGCTTGATCAGTTTGGGAGGCAACTAGGCAGTGGGACCAAGTCCTGTGCTCATTGCATGAGTTGGCTGTTTGAAACCTGGAGCTTATGCAGGGACACTTGGCTCAGTCTGGGAGGAAGGGACTGGACCTGCCTGGACTGAGTCTACCAGGTTGATCGCAGTCCTCAGGGGAGGCTTTGCCCTGGAGGAGGTGGGAATGGGGGGTGGGCTGGGGGTAAGCGGAGGGCGTGGGAGGGGGAAGAACAGGGGAACCCGTGGCTGATATGTAGAACTGAATGGTATTGTAAAATAAAAGGAAAAAAATAAACCTTTAAATGTGTAAAGGGCCATTACAGGGTGAAGACTAGAAGAAAAAAAAACAAAACAAAAAACTATTACAATGAAGTTGGACAAGACAAGCCAACAGAAAGAAGAACCCAAGAGAAGGCACAAGAATCAGAGACCAACTCATTCCCACACTCAGAAATCCCTTAGAAACACTAAACTGGAAGCCATAATATAAGCACCCAGGACCTGGTGCAGACCCAGGGCAGACCTGTGCATGCTGCCTTGGCCTCTGTGAGTTCATCTGAGTTATGCTCATGTTGATTTAGAGGGCCATGTTTTCTCGGTGTTCTTCATCCCCTCTGGCTCTTACACCCCTTCTACCTCCTCTTCTGTGGGATTTTCCAAGCTCCAAGAAGAGGGATTTGATGGACACATCCCATTTAGGGCTGAGTGTTCCAAGGCCTCTCACTCTGCATAATGTCTGGCTGTGGGTCTTGATTTCTACCTTTAACAAGATATCAGGTAGCCAAGAGTGGTAGGTCATGACTATAATTCCAGCACTCAGAAGGCTGAGACAGGATTGTCATGAGTTTGAGACCAGCCTAGACTACACAATGAATTCCAAGGAAGCCCAGGCCACTGTGTGAGACCCTGTCTCAATGAAGAAATACAAGGGGGAGGAGGCTGTAGTTCAGTGGTACAGCACTTGCCTCAAGTTTGCTAGGCCCTTGATTCATTCTCCTTGATTCATTCATCATCACATTTAAAACAAAACAACAAAAAAAATCCCTTTCTATGTGCTATTCGCATGCATCTGTCTGTTTCCTTATTTATGTGTATGGGTATTTTCCTGGATGTGGGATCTCCAAGGGCTGGCTTTGCAGACAACTGTTAGCTTCCACATAGGTGCTGGAATTGAACCTAGGGCCTCTAGAAGAGCAGAAAGAGCCCTTAACCATTGAGCCATCTCTCCAGCCCCATGTATCTGGTTCTCACTGGGAAAACAAATGCAACAACAACAACAACAACAACAACAAAAAAAAAAAAAAAAAAACTTACATAGAGCCTTATTTTAATAAAAGTCTTCCATCAGCACTGAAGCTGTAAGAATTCAGTCAAACAGACTGGGCTAAGTATTACAATGCTTGCTCACCATACAAGGGTCCAATACCTAGTGTTAAAAAAAAAAAAAAAAAAAAAAAGAGCGGGCGATGGTGTCGCGCGCCTTTAATCCCAGGCAGAGGCCAGCCTGGTCTACAGAGTGAGTTCCAGGACAGCCAAGACTGTTTCACAGAGAAACTCTATCTCGAAAATTTAAAAAAAAAAAAAATTCAGTCAAATGCCCACTTAGGCCTGAAGTGGTGACCCTCAGCTGTAATCCTAGCGCTCAGGCGTGGGCAGGAGGATCTGAAGCTTAAGGTAACCTGGATTACACCTGGTGCTAGTGCTACCGGGCAGCTGGGGGTGTGGCTCTGTGGTCGGGTCCCTACCTATGCAAGGTCCTGGGTTTGAGCTCTAGCACCGAGAAAAGCCTATTATGTATTCAAACATACACTTTATGAAACACATCTGAAGATGCCACTATAGTGTTCCTGGTTCTACCAACCAAGTCATTCAGGTTGGCTGCCCAACGCCTTCAAATTCCCTGGATTCTAAAGGTGTTGAACGTTTTACCATTTTGGCGGTTGGGGAGCATTGAACCTTTTTGGGGGACCCGATGAAAACCTGTAATTGCATTTCTCCAAAAGGCAAGCATGCCCAAAACGTTGGCCAACTACTTCTGAAAATCTCATGAACTTTTGTCTTTGGTTCCCTCAGTCAACCTCGAGAAACCGATTTCCTGTTATCAAACGGAACATACATTCCACTTCCGGGACCCCGCAGCCCTAACCAAAAATCAAAATCACTTTTTCAGCGCCCAGCAGCAAAGCCCCCAAGCCCAGCGGCATGCATGCATGCATGCAGACTGAGCATCCCTGGACGCGGGCGGGAGCCGCGCGAGGGCGTCTGCGCATCACTCAGAGTCGGAGAGCACAGCCTGCGAGTGAATCCCTATGGGAACGACGAACACTTACGAGACGCTGTCATGGCTGTAACCGATTTTGGCGTTGTAGGCTCCGTTATCCAGCACTAGGGTCGTCATTTCGGGACCCGCCACCCCGCAGCCGAGAGGCTTTCACCCGCTTGGGTCCCCTCTGCGCGGGCTTCTTCCGGTATTCTATGGTTGGGTGGGGGCGGAGCCGTAGCGTAAGCTTCCGGGTTACTCTGGCAACGGAGTACGCCGGAAGTCAGGCAGCGGAGCCGCCTTCCCTGTCCGCGGGCATCCAGTTTTCAAACTCATCTTTTTTAGGGAGCAGCGACATTCAGTAGTAGAGACTACTAAGTACTTTTTCTCCCTTTTCCTATTTATCTTTATTGCGCACACTGGCGAATGAAAGCTTTTTGTCACCTCTGTGGTGGACTGTGTGTGTGTGTGTGCCTGTGTGTGCTTGCGCGCGCGCGCGCGTGTGTGTGTGTGTGTGTGTGTGTGTGTGTGTGTGTGTGTGTGTGTTCAATTAGAATTGTCCAGACACGCCTGTTCTTGAACTGTTCTTGAAGAATAGAGCAAAAAACCATACGCAGTGTGGAACTGGATATGAGGTCTCTCCAGGCTGACCTTCATTTCTTGGCACTTGTCATCAGGTTGTAAGATTTGGTCACAATAAATTATGTATTTATCTGCCTTGTTTTTGTTTTTTTTCGTTTGGTTTTGGTTTTGGTTTTTTAAACTCACATTCGCACCTCCCAACTAACCCTCAGCCTCCTTGCTCTTCAGGACTTAGTTTATGTATCCTCTCCACAAAGGACTCCCTGACATCTGGCATGCTCCCTCTCTGTTCTGATTCCTGGAATTAGATGTCCTTCCTGCATGTTTCTATAAAACGGAAGGCTTGTGTTTCATAATGTTAAGAAAAGAGGCCAGCCTGGGCTACCAAGTGAGCTCCAGGAAAGGCGCAAAACTACACAGAGAAACCCTGTCTCGAACCCCCCCCCCCCCAAAAAAAAAAAAGAGATTTTGGAGCCCGGCATGGTGGCACATGCTTCTAATCCCAGCACTTGGGAGGCAGAGGCAGGTGGATCTCTGGGAGTTCAAAACCAGCTTGGTCTACAGAGTGAGTTCCAGGACAGCCAGAGACGCATAACAGAAGGACCCTGTCTCAAAAACGGAAAAAAAAAAATGGATTGTAATCTAAACTCCGATACAAAATGTCTGAATACTTTTGAGTAAAGACTGATAAAAAGGGATGCACAACCGCTGCACAAGAGGAAGCTGTTCCAGTTTATTTGCACATCTTAACTAGTCTTTACAGGAGATACACAGCCAAGAGTGTAGCCTCTAAATTCAAGCTGTGACTATGACATTAAATGTTTAAACAACTTAATCAGCCTTGGGTTATCTCAAGTACAAAATAAAGTAATATGAGTCATACTATATTATATAATTGTTTGATCTTAGTGTTAAAGTCAAATACCTGTTAATATTGTTATCATCTTTTCCATTTATTATTTATTTTGAAATAGGGTTTAGTGTAGCCCAGGCTGGCTTCAAATTTACCCTGTAGAAGGGTGCTCTTGAACTTGGGATCTTCCTGTCTCTACCTGCAGGAGTTCTGGAATTACAGTCCTGTACCACCTTGCCTGGATTGTGTGGTTCCTTAGGAAAAACCCAGGGCTTCATGCTTGCTGGGCAAGCATTCTATCAATTAAGCTGTCATCATTTTCTTTTAGTATATGATCATTCTCTGTCAATCTGCCTAACTGTCAAACTTCTTCAAATCAAGCAGTTTATCTATTGACATCTATATTGATTTATATTAAAAGCTGGGCGGTGGTGGCACACACCTTTAATCCCAGCACTTGGGAGGCAGAGGCAGGCTGATCCCTGTGAGTTTGAGGGCAGCCTGGTCTACAGCGCCAGTTCCAGGACAGCCAAGGCTACACAAAGAAAGGAAACCCTGTCTCAAAAAACAGAGAGAGAGAGAGAGAGAGAGAGAGAGAGAGAGAGAGAGAGAGAGAGAGAGAGAGAGAGAGAGAGAAAGAAAGAGAGAAAGAAAGAAAGAAAAAGTTAATTAGGGTGTGGGAATGAAGCTCAGTGGTAGAGTGCTTTCAAAAGCCCTGGGTTTTGATCACCAGGAACAAAAAAAAAAGGAAAACTGAATGTCTAAAGTTAATTTTTTCCAACATACTATTTTTATCCAACTCAACACTGAAGTGATAAGACCTCAGGCTGAGGCAGGAGGATCACCTCTTCCAGCCCCACCTGGGCTACATAGCAAGTTCAAGGATGGCACTATGTGTAGCGTTCTAGTCTCAAAACCAACAAAATAAAAACTCCCTCCAAACAAAAAATGGATCAGGCTGTTTACTCCAATCCTGTCACACAAATCTTTTAAATCTTGTATCATACAACAGCCATCATTTCTATTTATTCCATATCCTTCAACTGCGCTCTTGTGATCCTGTTTCTACTGTGCGCCAGCCCTCTCTCATTTAAACTTCCTTCTGGCTTTCCTCACCAAGATGATTTTTTTTTTTTTTTGGTTTTTCAAGACAGGGTTTCTCTATGTAGCTTTGCGCCTTTCCTGGAACTCACTCGGTAGCCCAGGCTGGCCTCAAACTCACAGAGATCCGCCTGCCTCTGCCTCCCAAGTGCTGGGATTAAAGGCGTGCGCCACCACCGCCCGGCCGATCAAGATGATTCTTATCTTGGCTTCAGTTATCATCGAATACAGGTGCTTCCTAAACCAGAATTTTCTGTCTGAAATGTTTTGACCCCCAAATCCCCAGGAAGCCTTAAAGACAGAAAACTGAACACTAAATATCTCCAATAATCACTTGTCACCCACTTTTTACATCTCAGTTATTGGCATTCCTCCAAAATCCACCCGGTGCTCCAAGCCAAAAACCCCAATTACTGTCCACTCATCTTTGACTAAATCTCCGGAATCTGTGATTCATCTTGCTTCATCTCTACTGGCACTTCCTTATCTTTCACCTGAAATAATGCCACCAGCTTCTCAATGCCCTTCCAGCCTCCATTCTCTTTTCTCTTCTGAAATGAAAGCATAATGATTAGCAAGCATTTTTATAAATCAGAGATCTGATCAGCCTCCTGTGATGGTTTATATTGACTGCCAACTTGACAGGATGTGGAATTATCTTGGAGACAAATTTCTGGGCATGTATGTGAGGGATTATTCTAGTTCGATTCATTGTGATATGAAGACCCATTCAAACTTTCAGTCTGAAGTGGTTAATTGCTTTCTGGTTCCTGGCTGTGGATACCATGTAGATGGATACCAGACTTGCCTCCATCACCTGCCACCATGATTTTTCTGCCATGACTGTACCCTCCAACTGTGAGCCAAATAATAATACTTCCTCCCTTAACTGAATTTTGTCAGTTATTGTTATACAGTAATGATAAAGGTAAGTGATACAGAATATTGGTACCAAGAAGTGGGACTCTTCCTGTGATAACCTAGCCGGGTAACTCTTAGGCCTTTGGAACGGATTTGCAAGAGGAATGTAGATAGTTTTGGAACTTTGGGGTAGAAAAGCCTTGGCATACTGTAAGTGGAGCATGATGGGGCACTCTTGAAGAATTTTTGAAGACCAAAATACCAAGAGAAATGTAGGCAGTGATGCCCCAGATCTTGAGGATTTGGAGGAGAACAAGGACACTCAGAGGGGACTGAGCTAAAGTTCATTTATCTTATGTCCTCCCAAATAATCTAGCTATATTTCTGCCCATGTTCTCAGAGTTAATGTGAGGCTTAATACAGGAGTAATGGGCTAATTGGTTGGCAGAAATCATTTCTAGATAGGTTAGCATCCCGGCTATGAACAATCACTGCTTACTTCTCTTACCTAGTCTATAGTGTGTGTGTGTGTGTGTGTGTGTGTGTGTGAGAGAGAGAGAGAGAGAGAGAGAGAGAGAGAGAGAGAGAGAGAGAGAGAGAGAGAGAGAGAGAGCAAAAAGTGAATTCGAAAGACGTGTAAAATGTGCATTTTGGCAGGAAGCTTTGCACTGCAAAAGGTATTCTGAGGGCAAGACCCCGACCACTGAAGGCTCTATCTCACAAAAATACACATTCATTTGAAGTGAGAGCCCAAACTGAGAGCTGCTGAAAGGATCCCATGCCTCAAGGATAGCAGTTCTCAATTCGTGGGGCTCGACTCCTTTGGGTGATAGAGGCAGGTGGATCTCTGTGAGTTTGAGTCCAGCCTGATCTACACTGTGAGTTCTAAGACAGTCGGGGCTAGACAGAGAAAGCCTGCCTCAAAATAATTTTCGCTACATGTATATAGTATCCATGCACATGTTTCTGTAAAGTGCCTTTATCTGCTGAGCCATCTCCTCAATCTTCAGTTACAATCCAACCCAGTAATAGAGGTATGGTAGTAAATGCCTAACAGCTAGATCTCTGAGGATGGAAATAAGCCTTGGTTTGTAGTGTTTGGTAATTTTTATTATGTGAATAGACTACCATTATCATAGCTGATTTCAACCCACACTGCAGTCACAAAACAGGAGTCACAACTGGGAAGATGTAGATAATTGGTTCTTATGAGCAAGCCGAACCAGCTTCAGCACAAATAAAATCTCTGCCTCTCTTCACCTTCACACTTTGCACACCCCCTTCCCATCCTTTAGCAGAGATATTTTTAAGTGTTTAAATCCAACTTCTTTTGTTTTGTTTACATTTTAAAAATATTTTTATGTGCATCAGTGTTTTGCTTGCATGTATGTCTGTGTGGTGGTGCCAGATCCCCTTGAACTGGAGTTACAGTTATGAATTGACATGTGGGTATTGGGGATTGAAACCAGGTCCTCTGGAAGAGCAGTCAGTATTCTTAACCACTGAGCCATCATTCCAGCCCTTTTAAAAATATAGTCTCTTTCCTTCTTCCCTTCCTTCCTTCTTTCTTCCCTTCCTTCCTTCTTTCTTCCCTTCCTTCCTTCTTTCTTCCCTTCCTTCCTTCTTCCCTTCCTTCCTTCCTTCTTTCCTTCCCTCCTTCTTCCCTTCCTTCCTTCCTCCCTTCCTTCTTTCCTCCCTTCCTTCCTTCTTTCCTCCCTTCCTTCCTTCGTCCCTTCCTTCTTTCCTCCCTTCCTTCTCTCCTCCCTCCCTCCCTCCCTTCCTTCCTCCCTTCCTCCCTCCCTCCCTTCCTTCCCTGATTTTTCAAGACAGGGTTTTTCTATGTAACTGCCCTGACTGTCCTGGAACTTGCTCTGTAGATGAGTGTGGGAGGCCAGCTCCCACCTTTTGAAGGGTTTTTATGAGAGAGGGATAAGAAAATATTAGATAGAAAGTGAGACATAGTTGACGAGAAGAAAGACGGAAACACAGGTAACTTCAGGAGAGCCTAGATCAGTACCCAACAGCCCTTTCCGTTTATTCAAAAGGACTTTTTATAACAATGCCAAGGGGTGGGGAAAAAGACCTCCCCCTTGCAAGATCAAAGCACACCGCACAGCCAAGTGCAGACCCTTCCAAACACCTGGTAACCACGCCCATGGTCAAATCATCCCCTTATGCAGCCCTGATGGGTAAAGCAAGCTCAGATTCTGGGACCTTGAGTCAGTTTTCACTAGGAAACCTCTGTGGGTCTCCTCAGATGAGGCTGGCCTTGAACTCACAGAGATCCACCTGTCTCTGCCTCCTGAGTGCTGGGATAAAAGGCATGTAAATCCAACTTTTTGTTGTTTGTTTTTTTGAGACAGAGTTTCTTTGTGTGGTTTTTGGTGCCTGTCCTGGATCTCACGCTGTAGACCAGGCTGGCCTCAAACTCACAGAGATCCGCCTGGCTCTGCCTCCGGAGTGCTGGGATTAAAGGCGTGTGCCACCAACACCTGGCATAAATCCAACTTTTAAAAGAGTCTTTAAGCATAAGCATCATCTAAGTCATAATGAATATATATATAAAACTTAGGTTCTTGTATTAATATTATTTCACAAATCTATGACCTATGTGCCCATTAAGTTTTTTGTCCACTCTGCACAAACTAGAGTCACCTGAGAAAGGGGAATGTCCTTTAAGGAACTGCTTCTGTCAGACTGGTTGATGAGCCTGTCTATGGGGTATTCGCTTGATTGCTGATTATGTGGGGTGGGTTGTGCCATTCCTGGGCAGGTGGGCCCGGGTTGGATAAGAAAAGTAGCTGAGCAAGCCAGAGGAAGCAAGTCGGTGAGCGGTGTTCCTCTTCCGTGGTCTGTGCTTCAGATCTTGCCTCCAGGTTTCTTCGTGGAGCTCCTGCCCAGGCTTCTAGCAATGATGGATTGTAACCTCTCACCCAAATAAACCCTTCCCTCACACAAGTTGGCTGTGGTCAGTGTTTTATAATGTCAACAGAGAGGCAAATTAGGGCATTTGTTCATTATGAATTTGTTAGGATAATCATGTTTCCAACCTTTTAAAAATTTTGCTTTTTTTTTTTCCTTTTCTTTTCTGGTCCTATGGATCAAACCCAGAGCCTTATTTATTCTAGGAAAGTGCGCTGCCACTGAATTAAATCTTACAGTCTGCAGATTGAATGCCGATTAGCAAACCTGTTCATTTTAAAGCACTACTAAATTTATACTAGTTTGAGGTACTGTGCGTTCCCTCTGTCAGGGAAGAGCCAGTGTGAACCGGTTATCGCTTATTTTCCACAATGCAACTGCAGCTGTAATTAATGACGGGTTCTATAGCAGTTGCTATCCGGAGAAGGAACTTTTGTGCTGTTCCAACTACAACCTTAGATCACCAACCGTTTATAGCGGTGACTTTCACACTTGAGTGCTTTGTCACACTTGGGTCCCGTCTGTCTCACTCACTCTTTCCCGCCTAGTGAGTTACGGATAGCTCCCAGTCTGTTGTGTCCGGTGCCTTTCTGAGTCGCTTTATTAGCTTGAGTGATCTTTACATCGTGATGAAGGTTCGTGCCACCCCTGGGCTCAGAAAGGCTCAGTACCTTTCCTTTCCTGTTGTGTAAAATTCTGACAAGCCGTCTTTCAAACCCAAGTCTTTAATGCCAAAGTCAGTTATTATTTTTTTTCAAGCAAATTAAAGTGTCTTACTCGTCTTTTGAAATAATACCTCTGGATGAAAAAAAAAAAGAGGAATGAGGACATGACAGCTGTGGGTATGCTTGAGGAGAAACTTTTATTACAGAAATGAGGAAGAAAACAGGCAGAGGGTTCACATTGAACCAGGCCAGTGGAATGATCCGAGCTGTGAGAGGAGACTGGGATACGGAGAACCAGAAAGGGGCAAGCAGACCAAGAGGACCCACCCAGTAGCCAAAAAATCTCTGCGGTTATATAGGGATCAGGCTGGGGGAACGGAAGCAGAAGCCCCGCCCCTGAGCTGGAGAGGCTCAGGGTAGGGGGCGTGGCTAAAAGTGCTGGGAGGAGCCACCGGTAGGTACTGAGTGAGACTTGTCTTGGGTTCCTTTGAGACCTGGCCACCTGTACTGCAAACCCTCCTGTTTTTTGTGAAGCTTTCTGTTCTTTGTGTTCTCGTTATGCAACGAATAGTAACACCAGTGTGCGTCAAACTATGTGCACAATCTCATTTAGGCCTCACAAATTACCCAAAGTTAGATACTATTATCTCCTACAGGTGAAATAACAGCCTGGAAAAGCATTTCAAAAAAAAAAAAAAAAAAAAAAAGAAATCTTGCCCAAATTTACACAATGAAAAGTGTCTGAGGCAACATTTGAGCTCGAGTTGTGTCAGAGCTCTGGTTCTTGGTCATGTGACTCTACATCCACACTCGGATGTTCGCTCTTTGGCAGCAAAAACAGTTTTTACCTTTTAGTTTAGGCAACCCTAGTTTTTTGTTGTTGTTTTAAATATCGGACACATGTTTATCGGAATGGTTTTCCACTTACCTCAGAGTGCTTTTTTTATCCTGCTTCCTCCAGAAGGAACATCTTTCTGTCAGCCTTGTTCTTCCTCCTCCGGGCAGGCAGAGAAGAACAGGGGAGCTGAAATAGAAAAAAAAAAAAAGGGCGTACTTGGGGCTAAGGGCTGGGGTGGCTTTTCAGCAGCCTGGGCATCTCACAGCCTTGAACGAGGAGCTGGGGCTCCGCAGAAATGAGCTACTTCCTGCTTCCTCTTTCCTTTCTGGAGAGGGATGGAGGCGTCCCTTTGAAGAGGTGTCTTCTTATAGGGAGGTTGTCACTACCAGAAAGCCCCAGATATTTTTAAAGGCCTTGTTTTATAGTATATGATTAAATGTTAAAGTGATTCATCAACCCACATGCTACCTTTTCCATTCTCAAGGTGCGCCTTTCTGACTCTCTCTCTGGTTCTGGCTCTCTTCCCCTCTCTCTCTTATTCTCCACTCAGCCTCTCTCATTGTCCTCAAGCTCCAGGCCTCCTATGGTCCTGCTGTCCCAACCCCCTGATTGGCTATTACTACAGGCACGTGGAGCCATTGTAATTCCACATCCCCGCTCCTCAAAACAAGTCAGGTCGTTAGATTATGCATTAACTATCCCCCCCAAAACCCATAAACCTTCCTGCTACACCCTCGGGAGGTAGTGCAATTTCTTTTCCTTTTTTAGACATAACTCTCGTTACTTTTGTCTCTGAAAAACACCAAGTTGTGGCTGGGTGACATGGAGGGATAGAATGTAACAGCTTTTCCTATTTCAACAATTTCCTTTTTTTTTATAGAGAAAATTTCAAATGACTTTTACATACTCATTTATTTGAATACAAAAACCTAGCCAAGTAGATAAGCTGATATGATTACCCTATATTCTTCTACTGTTTTATACCTCAACTGTATCTTTATAATTCCCTAGTTCATTTTCATTTTCCCTAGCTTACTTTGAAAATAATTATTTCTGATACACACACACACACACACACACACACACACACACACACACACACACATCCATATCTGAGTTGGCTGAAGGTGCAGCGATTTCCCATATCTGCCTATAACTTTTCAAAATTCCCATTAAAAATGAACAGTTATTAACTTTGTGTGGGGGATAGCATTCTGTCGCTGAGCTACACCCCCAGCCCTTTGCTGGCTTTTGTTCTGTTTTGTTGATCTCACCAAGTCGCTCAGTTCTGGCCACGAACTTGCCTTTTCACTATTTACAGTTCTAGGCATGCACTGTCATGCATTTTTAAGCTTTTAAAATTAAGTTTTCACGCTATATCAGAGATACATTTGACATTTGAGTTCTATATCCACATAAAACAGGTGTATCGGCTGGGCGGTGGTGGTGCCTGCTTTTAATCCCAGCACTCGGGAGGCAGAGGCAGGTGGGTCTCTGTGAGTTTGAGGCCAGCCTGGTCTATTGAGTGAGTTCTAGGACAGCCAGAGCTACACAAAGAAACCCTGTCTCGAAAAACCAAACAAACAACCCCCCCAAAAAACCCCAAAAACCAAAAAACAAACAAACAAAAAAACAAGCCCAGGCATATCTCTCAATAAACCAGAAGATAAGTGGTATATAAGTGTCCTTTTAGGTATGTTTTTAGAATCAAAGTGGTCCAAAAAATTTTTAAAGACACTAAAGATTAATTTCACCCATCTCTTTTCTAACTTTTACATATACATGTGTGCACTCCACGTGCATATAAACTAAAACTTCTAGTGTAGGCAGAAAACTGCTGTAGTCAGAGCTATTATGACTCTGTAAGAAGCTCAGGGCAGAGGAAAGGTACCTGTGGGTGTTGGCAGTTTGAATTGCACCAGACTATCCAGTCTGTACTGTGCTCAGAGACTGACCTGGACCTTAGGAATGTTTTAACTTCCTTGTATTCTGTTTTGTTGTTCTGTACTTGTTTGTTCTTATAGTTCATAATCAGGACAAAGCTAGTCAAAAAAAAAAAAAAAAGAAAGAAAGGAAAAGGAAAAGAAAAAAGTGTTTGTTACCTGTAAACCTCAATCAAATGTTGCTTTTAACACTTATTCTTCTGTAAATACAGCTGATCTCCACCTACAATTATTTTTAAGATAAGGCACTCTTTGTCGGCTGAAGAGAGGGGTTGGGGCTGGGGTGAGGAACATTATCTTCTCCAAGCACAGGGACTGAGAAGAGCAGTGTTCCAGGAGGAGACTGTGGATGAGTCACCTGGCCAGGGACAGGATGTGGCCAGCTGTAGGCAGCCGTCTCTGGTCTAGTAAAGCTCTAAAGCACAACACCTGACTGTCATGCCAGCCCCCAAGGAGGAGTCGGTCCCATAACAGGCATTTTATGAGTTGTTAAGGGTCACAGGTCCACGCAGTTCAATTTCTGCTTTGGAGTTAGGTTTTTTTTTTTTTTTTTTTGGTTTTTTCGAGACAGGGTTTCTCTGTGTAGCTTTGCGCCTTTCCTGGGACTCACTTGGTAGTCCAGGCTGGCCTCGAACTCACAGAGATTCACCTGGCTCTGCCTCCCGAGTGCTGGGATTAAAGGCATGCGCCACCACCGCCCGGCTGGAGTTAGTTTTTAAAACCTTATTTATTTATTTTGGAGAGGATGTTGCTGTGCAGATCACGATGGCCTCAAACTTACATCAATCTTCCTGCCTCTGTTGCCAAAGTGTTGATCACCTTTGCATCACCCTACCCAGCTCGACTACTTCCAAATATCTCAGATGGCTTTTGTGGTGAATTCTTGTTTGCTAACCTGACATGCTTCGTGCATTGATAACTATAACAAGGTTGTTTTTCACCTCAGGTGACTGCATTGCCTAACTGCCAACTATATATGAAATATTTATATCTTTTCTCCAGACCTGCTTCTGTAACAGATGACCAGCAAAAAATGGCCCAGACACAGCAACAAGTACCTACTTCGGCTCATGCTCAACCATCTACGAGAGCAGACCTTATATTTTAAAGATGATTAAAAGTGAGGCTAACTGGCTGGGGGAGCTGGCTTAGCAGACAATACATTTGTCTTGAAAGCATGAGGACTTGAATGGAATCTGCATAAAGCCAGGTGTCTGTATTCCCAGCACTCTTTAGGCAAGATGAGGGAGGAAACAAGAGAATCCTAGGAGAGCCAGTTAACCTGGAGTCTGCAAGCAGCTGTTAAGGAAACCATAGAACGTAAGGACTGCCGCCCAGGGCTGTTTCCTGACCTCCACTTGTGTGCCCAAAGTTTCGTACATATTCACACACACACACACACACACACACACACACACACACACACAAAGTGAAGCTAAAAGCGAAAATAATCTTTCCAGGTTAACCACAGCTGGAAAAATATTAACCAGGACTTCAATATTGGCATTCTATTTAACAATATGTGTGTGTGTGTGTGTGTGTGTGTGTGTGTGTGTGTGTGTGTAGGTGTGTGTAGGGACGCACAAGTGGAGGCCGGAGAATTTCTTTCGGGATCAGTTCTCTCCTTCATGGTGGTTTGGGCATGAAGCTCAAGTCCTGAGGTTTGCATGGCAAGTGCTTTTACTGGCTGAGCCATCTCACTGGCCCCAGACGTTCTAATTTCTAGGTCTTTAGATGTATTCTATTTAATAGGACGTGCCGTCAATTTTACTTCTTTTAGGGTTAGAATAAATAAAGGAAACACTGTATTACAGCTGTCGGCTAAGGGGAAAAGATCTTAGCAAAAGAAAAGAAACTGAGGTAATACGCTGAGATGGTCAAAAGGGCAACGCCAACCGAGCTATTTATGGAGCCGAAAGTTGAGATCGGAGGAAATGGAGTAAGACGTGGGAGAGAAAGTCAGCAATGGAGGCAAAGACACGATTAGGGAGAGGTGAAGAAACGATGAAAGCCCCAGGAGCTCCTGGGAATGGGAGTCCATGGATCCTGCTGGATCAGGGCAGCGGAGGACCCGGGTAGGAGTCCGAAGGGGGACCTGCCGGACGCAGGGAGCTCCCCCAGGTCCCGCCCACCTCGAGCTCGCTCCGCCCCCGACCCTTCGCTCCGCCCCCGACTCCTCTCCCCGCCCCCGGTCTCTTAGGTGATGCTGCAGCCAAGATGGCGCCGGCGGCGTCCGCGGCGGCCTGAGCGTCATGCTCCGGGCTCTCGGCGGCGGCTGCGGCGGCTGCGGCCTCGGCCAGGGCCTCGAGTCTCTCCCGAGAGTGAGCGCTCCGGCGGGGCCTCTCCCCCGGCCCGGTGAGGCGGGACCGAGAGGAGGCAGCCGCGAAGAGAGGAGGAGGAGGAGGCTGTGAGGAGCAAACAGCGAGAGAGCGGCGCTCGAGCCCCGGCGGGCACCATGGCTGGGATCATCAAGAAACAGATCCTGAAGCACCTCTCCAGGTCAGCGAGCGAGCGAGCGTTGCGAGCCGGGCCCCTCCGCTGGTCGCCGGGGTCCCGGGCTCTCCCGGCCGCTGGTGGCGCCCCCCGGCCGGCCCCTCTCCACGAGTCACGCGGAGGGTGGCCGGGGCTCGGCGGGCCGGGGTCTCCGCCGGAATGACGTCCCCTGGCGTCACCCAGGTGTTGGGCTGGGACCGGGTCGGGCTCGGCAGCTCCCGGGGCTCGGAGGCGAGCGGTTCCGTTACCCGAGGACTGCTGGGGTGTGTGTGTGTGTGTGTATTCGTGGACTCTCGGGGCTGAGGCTGCCTTCCCAGGGAAACGTTAACCTTGCAATTGTTCCTACCTGGCGTCCCCTCTCTGTTGCATGGGAGGGTGTGCTTGTTTGCACAACCGGGATTTTTTTGTTTTAGGTAAATAAGCAAGAGTTTCTCAGCTCGGGCAAGTTCTTCGCCGAGTCGTCTCAGTGCCCGCATCGTTCTTGCTGGAGAGTTTTCGGATTTTGCTTCCGAGGACCCTTTTAATTTCAGGGAGTTAACGCCTCTGGTGTTTGAACCCAAGGCGGATCATTCTTTCCATTTCATAACACAGTTTTAGTCAGAAACATGACTCAGTAAACTGGCAGTTTGTTACTGCTCTCGGCTTCTCCATATTTGTCTCAAGACACAGGCTAAATGTAGGATCCGGTTCCAAGTTGGTGACAGGGAATTCCGAGCCCTTGGTGTAGGATCTCTTTCTCTCTCTGTTATTTGTAAGTTAATGAATACTTTTAACTGATTAAAGGAGGTATAATGATAGACTTTTATAGTAAACACAAGTCTTCATTCTCCCGATTTATTTATACTCCAGGTGATACACTGAGAACATACTGAATAAAAACAATACTGTGATTCAGCAGATATTTCCTTGACATTAGATTGAATAAAATTTAATACATATAGTATGTGTGCAAAAAAGTAACGAACTGTAGCAAAGTTTGTGACCAGGTCTTTGGTTCTTAAGATCACTAATTAGAAAGTGTGTGTGTGTGTGTGTGTGTGTGTGTGTGTGTGTGTGTGTGTATTTGAAACAGGTTATGTAGCTCAGGCTGTCCTGTAACTCATGCATGACAAATCCCTGGCTACCCTCAAGCTCAGTGTCATCCCACCTTAGCTTCCTGAGTACTTCCTGAGGTCTGCGCTACCACGCCTTGTTGGGAATTTCTTTTAAAATTATGTAGACAGTGCAATACTGAGTCATCTTATTTCGGAAGAGTTTTAGTTCTTTAAAATAATGTTTATGACTTAGGTAGGTCTGATTCATATGAGGTACATTTACTTACCCTTTCTTAGATCTAGTTCTATAATTCCGATCCAGAGGCAATGGTTTGATTGCTTATTTCTTTTCCAAGGATAATGGTGCTGTACCACTCTGTGTGCCTAGAAGAAAATTTAATTCAATCAATAAGTGCCTTAGGGCATTATCCTTTAATTCTCTTGTACAAGTCCATTTGGGAAGAACTCTTAAGATTAAGAGCGGGAGTGTAATGGCTTACTTTATAACATAGATAATATCCGCATACTTAGAGTTAAGTACTTAGGATTACTTATAATCTTCATGATTTCTTACACCTGTGTGGTAAATAGTAATGAGCATTTCTTTTCAAATGAGAAAGTTTCTAGAACACTAGTGTTCTCTTTCTTTTTAATGGAGAAATCATTTGCAGTTTATTTTTTTAAGATTATTATTTTATTTTTACATTTACTTACTGTGTGTGTCCAAGTGTGCACTTACGTGCTTGATCCAGCCAATGTATGGGCGTCTGAGGACAGCTTGCAGAAGTTGGTTCTCACCTACTACCATATGTGTTCTGGAGATGGGACTCAGTTTACCAAGCTGGCAGAGTGCTTGCCTATCATGCAGGAAGCATTGGGTTCAATCTCCAACATTTTATAACCTGGGAGTGACGAGACATTCCGATAATCTCAGCACCTAGGAGGTGGAGGTTATCAATTCAAAGTTATCCTCAGAAGCTCAAGGTCATCCTTAGCATCATACAGAGTTTGAAGCCAGCCTGGAATACTGAAATACTTTGGGGGAGGGAAGTCAGTACCTGTCCTGTCATAGAAAAGAAGAATTAGGAAAATGTCCAAGTCCTTTTAGGCTCTTTTGTAGGGACTCATCCAGGAAGAAGTCTGTCTAGATCAGTGGTCGTCAACCTTCCTGATGTTGTGACCCTTTAATATAGTTCCTCATGTTGTGGTGACCCCCCAACCACAAAATTATTGCTACTTCATAACTGTATTTTTCTACTGTTATGAATCATAATGTAAACATCTGATATGCAGGATATCTGATATGTCATCCCTATGAAAAGGTTATTTGACTCTGGAGGGGTCGTGACCCACAGGTTGAGAACCATTGGTCTAGAAAAAAATAGAATGCGCACTCTGAACGAACCATAAGATTTTAAGATTGAAACTAGCAATATTGGAGGCTGGGCAATACTTTTGAAGTTGGCGTGTTGGAAAAGTGTGGACAAGGAATTGTTTTATAAGAGACTGGCACATACTTGAAGTAAATACTGAATGATTTGAGTATTGTCAATCCACATCTCTGTTTCTTGCCCAATATTTGTTTTCTGAGTGCCTCTTACGTTAATGAAAAGCTTGTGTACTTGCCTGATCTGAACTATGATCTGAACCCCCAGAGTGTGGTGAGAACAAGGAAGAGGTTAGAAGTGCTATATTTTCAAGAGAAATGAAACAGGAAAAGCCATTCAAGGAGAAATTACCAAAGTATTTTAGACTAGAACAGGGTATGTGTTGAAGGTAGTTACAGGGGAATCTTTTTTCTTCCACTCCCCCCATAAGGGAATACGAAGTTCTTTAAAATGTTCAAACCAATAGAAGAAAGGAAGATCGAGCAGGAAGTACCTTTCATTTCACCTTTAGACCTTTTTATTTGTTACTCTGTGTCTCTGTGTACACATGTGTAGATATGTGCGCAGGGACAAAAGATTCACTTTTAATTCAGCCAGAACCTGAAAAATGATAACAACGATCCAAGTACAAGTGCTCCCTTCCTGCCCCTTAGCCTCAGGACGTAGTATATTACGCTTCTGGAGATGAGTTCGCCTGGTAGACTGCACCTCATCTGGGTGGAGCCTTTATCTTGTTTGAAGCTGTGATTGTCTATCACTGCACTTTGTTCCTTGCGGGACGTTTGGCAATGTTTTTGATTACTATGACTTGGAAGGTGGTTCCGTTGGCACCCGGTAGGTAGAGAAGCTAGACACTATCATGCACAGCACAGAGACCTCTTAAAATAAAAACTCATCGGGACCAAATGTCAGCAGCTGAAGAGCTGAGAAACTGGTTTAAAATATGTAGCTGTGTATCAAATGGTTGAGCTAGATAACTTCACTAGCTAAGGCTGCTTTGTCTGCAAACAACAGAAATGTGGCTATTTATGTAAAAAGGGAAATGTAGTTGAAGCTGTTGGGTGGGTCACAGATTCAGGGGAAGATCTGACCACAAACCGTGAGACAGGCGGACGCCACTGAGGCTCTGTGAATGCCCTGGGAGAGGCCCTGGACCTTTATCTTCAGCAGGGTCTGTCAGCTCCTTAGACTAGACCTCTTAGACGAGACAGTTCTTTGCTGTTGAGGACTCTTCCACACAGTGTGGGTGTGGGGTGTTTAGTATTTCTAAGAGTTTCCAAAAGTTCCCTGAGGCATAAAACTGCTCTGGTTGAAAATTGCTCCTTTGGCAATTGACCTGTTTCTTAGGACTCTTACTCTCTGATCTTTCCTGCCAACTTTTAAATTCTTAGGAGACAAAATCTTTATGGCCCAATTCTAGCTATTCATAGATCAATTTGTGGTGACAAAGAGTTGAACAGTGTCTTAGTTCCCTTTCTGTAACTGTGAGGCGACACCATGACCAAGGCAACTCACAAAAGAAATCATTGAGTTGGGAGCTTACATTTCCAGAAGTTGTGTCTGTGACCATCCTGGTGGGGACCATGGCAGCAGGCAGTCAGACATAACACTGGGACGGTAGCTGAGAGCTCACGTCCTTTCCTACAAGTAGGAGGCAGTGAGAAAGTTAACTGGGAATAACAAGAACTTTTGAAAGTCCAAAGCCTGCCCGCAGTGACTCACCTCCTTCGATAAGGCCACACCTCGTAATCCTTCCCAGACAGCTCCACCACCTGAGGACCAAGCATTCCAATAGATGAGCCTGTAAGGGGCATTCTCACTTAAACCACCACTGACAGCGAAGATCTGGCTATGGAGAGAATGATTTTGAATCAAGATTGCTGCTCATTTTGATGTCAGTAATAGGCTTAACTAAATTAGGTTTTCATGGGCCTCATTTGCTGTGTTAAGGAAACTGAACTTCGTTCCTGGGGTGTGTGTGTGACTGCTAATAGAAGGATGGTTAGTAAAGAAGTCTTGTTTGTGGAGTCTAGGTCTGGGAACAGTATGTGAAGTGGAAATATAGCATCCACAAATGAACTTGGAGTAGCTTAGGTTGAACACCAATGTATCGAAAGGATGCTGATATCCTTCAGAACCTGGTGTCTGTCTGTTGCTGTGTTTGGAGAACCAGGTTTGGAGAGTCTCTGGATCCAGCCAGCTGCGAGGGTGGGAAGAGGAGAGGCTTCTGTGTCTCAGTATGAGTTGTTTTGTAAACTAACGGGGGGGGGGGGCAGTTTAAAGGGGGATTGCAGGCTGGGAGATGACTTGTGGGTACAGTGCTTCCTTCACAACCCCGAGGACCTGAGTTCAGATCCCAGCACCCACATAACAGCCTGATGGAGCAGCATGTCTTTAATCCCAGGGCTGGGAAGGTGGAGACAGGAGACTCCCTAGAGCTTGCTGGCCAGCGAATCCAGCTGAATTGGTGAGCTCCAGGTTCAGTGAGACAGTCTATCTCAAAATATTGAAAAAAAAAAATGAGGTGGAGAGTGAATGAGGTATTAACCTTTGACCTCCACATCTGTGTGCACATATGTGTATTCACATACAAGTATGTACACAAAGTTACTTTCTTAAGTAATTATGCCACTATTCAAAGACTAAGTTTTCACATGCTTCACATGTTGTTTTGTTTTATTTTGAGGCAAGTTCTTGCTATATAGATATCACAGCTTTGCTTAAAACACTTAACGTTTTCTAAGTGTTTCGTTTATTGTGTGTGGTGGGTGCAGGCATGCCATGGTGTGCATGTGGAAAGTTAGAGGACAACTTGTGGGAGTCGGATCTCTTCCATGTAGGTCCTGGGAACGTAACTCAGGTCATCAGGTTTGGTGGCAAGCATCCGTCCTCACTGCACCATCTCCAAAACCATGCTTGGGCCTGCTGATCTTCCTGCCTCCAGCTGCCAAGTGCTGTCAATTCAGCCTTGGCCTCGACCTCTGGCACGCTTGCTTCACTTTGTGAGAAAGCTTGATACTTTGTGTATAGATATGTATTCCAGGTCCTGAGCACTTACATGTACAACATGTGGAACATTACAGATGCAAGGATGATTTTAATTGATTATATTCGGGTCTAGGAAGCATTAATAGGGCTTATAGCCCATTTCTAAATTATACTGCTGTATGAAATTTGTGGGAGTTGGTTTACTTAGATCAGGTAACTAAGAGAAAACTGAGTTTCTTTTTGGACAAATGAATTTACTTTTATAAGATTTGAGATTATTTAAAAGTAATTTTGAGCCAGGCGGTGGTGGCACACGCGTTTAATCCCAGCACTTGGGAGGCAGAGCCAGGCAGATCTCTGTGAGTTTGAGGCCAGTCTGGTCTACAGAGTGAGATCTAGGACAGGCACCAAAAACTACACAGAAACCCTATCTCGAAAAACCAAAAAAAAAAAAAAAAAAAGGTAATTTTTTATAGTATTCATTTTAATGTAACCCCTAGTGATATATATGTATATTATTTTTTTTTAAGATTTATTTATTTATGTATGTGTGTGTTCTGTCTTCCTGTACATCTTCATGACAGAAGAGGGCATCAGATCCCATTGTAAATGGTTCTAAGCCACCATATGGTTGCTGGAAATTGAACTCAAGACCTCTGGAAGAGCAACCAGTGCTCTTCACCACTGAGCCATCTCTCCAGCCCTGTATATTAGTTTTTAAGCAAATATATAAAGAGTGCCTGCTTTATATAAAATACTGCTCTGTAGTACTAAGAATATTGCAATGAGAAAGATAGATAAAAATCCCCACACTCGTGGCGTTTACATTTTAATAAACAGTACTTAGTGAAACGTGTAACAGTATGTGTTAAGTGCTATTTTAAGTAACAGAAAGGGATGGGAAGCTAGGGATGGGTTTCAAGTTAGTCTTGAGTGTGGTGGTCAGCAGTGTGCGGCTGGAAAGTATTGGCAGACACCTGGAAGAGGTGATGGAGCAAACGCCAACAGCCCTGAGGGTGGTGCCTTGTCCTTTTGAAAGGTGCTGAGGCCTCCTGTAAGGTGAACCAGAGTGGGGTAGGAAAGGAAACACAGGCTGCGGCTGGGGATAGCGTACCTCCAGGGCAAGGAGCTTGTTTGGCATGCTTCCAGCCCTGGGTTTGATCCTCACCTGACAGATACCAAGTCCAGGCCATGCTGAAGTACAAATACCAAAGATGTAGGATCTCCAGCTTGGGGTGTAGAATCTTGGCTAGTGTGCACAGAGCCTGGAGATCTATCCAGGCTCCATGTCTGAAACGGGGAGGGAGGCATGGTACATGCCTATAATCCTAGTATGTGTAATGTGGAGAAGGACATTCAGGAAGTTCAAGGTCATTCTTTGCTACATTGTGGGTTGGAGGCCAGCATAGGCTAGGTAGAAGATGAAGGCTCTCATACCCGATCCTCTGGAAGAGCAGCCAATGCTCTTCACCACCGAGCCATTTTCTGCAAGTTTCAGGCTTTATTTCTGTTATTAGTGGGACAGAGTTTCCCTGTATCCAGTATCAGTGTGGGAACTGGTAATGACTGGCTTTTACAGCGAAGTGAGGCTGGAAACCAGTGGCCGGTTTGCAGCCACGGGTCACCTTGGCAGCCATGTGAGGAACAGGACAAGAGAAAAAACAAAAAGCCAAGGAAGATAGTTAACTCTTCAGGTTAAAAAATCCAAACCAAAACCAACCAAAACAAAAACATTAGCAAGGTAGATAGATGCCTTGGAGCTGCTGAGTGTCAGTTTCTGGATGTACTTGGAAGGTGGAGCCAGCATTGACCGTCGGATAAGATGTGGATTAAGAGAGAAGAGCAGTAAAGGATACCACTGACAAGATGGAGTTGTCATTAACTAAACTGGAGATGACTGCTGGGGAGCAGGGTATCAGAGATCGGTTTGAATGGGTTGATTTATCAGTGTTCGTTATGAAATGGGATGCCTCCATGCCTTTTTTATTGATGACCTGATTTAGATGCAGCGGTTTAGTCTGGGAATAACAGTGGCACTATTTTTGTGTGGTTATCTTTTAGTTTCTGCGTAGATGATTATTACAGGACGAATTGGAGTTGAGGTTTGTTGAGGCCATCCATTTGGCTTGTGATTCCCCCCACCCAAATCTGTCACCTTTCTTCTGCTTCCTGAAACTAGTGTCTATATCCCTTTAGGAAAGATCATCTTTGCTCAGGCTTCATTTTACAAATATATTTCCTGTGAGCAGTTTTAATGAAGTTAGTCTTTCCTGATGTTCATTTTAAGATTTGTTTGGTCACACACACACACACACACACACACACACACACACACACACACACACGCTCTTGCTGTTGTTCTTGTTGTATCTGTGGTTTGCATTTTCTGTATGGGCAGAATACCCTGATGTTCAAAGCCAGTGACTGTGATTGTGTTGTCCTCGTTTCTTCTTTAGCTTCTGTGACAGAGATGGGATGTAACAGTTGTCTAGAAACACATTTAATAGGCTGGAGAAATGAATTTATACAAGGGGATGGAGATGGCTCAGCAGTTAAGAGCACTTACTGTTCATGCAGAGGAACTCTTTTTGGTTCCCAGCACCCATAGTGGGTCTCTGCTATCTTTAATCCAGTTCGAGGGGATCTGGCGCCCTCTTCTGGCCTCTATAGGTACCAGATAATCATGTGGTGCCCATACATGCAGGCAACACACACAGAGAAAGTTAAACTAGTTAAATTTTTAAGTTAGACTGCTTTGGCCTCTGTAAAGCACATAGGATATAAATTACTTGTTCTCAATACCTTTTTGGTAGTTTTAAAAATTTGACTTGACATTCAAAGAATATATATTAAAATTTTTTGAATAATACATTGGTTTTCTAACATACTTTATTTTTTAATATTTTGAGATTCTATTTATTTTTATGTTATGAATTTTTTGCCTGCATGTATGTCTGTGCACCACATACCTGAAGTGTTCCTGGAGGCCAGAAGAGAGTGTCAGATTCTCCAGAACTGGAGTTACAGAGACTTGTGAACCACTGTGTAGGTAGTGATGGGAATTGAACATGGGTCCTCTGGAAGAGCAGCTAGTGATGCGTCTCTCCAGACTCTGTATACAGATATAGCCCATCACTGGAACACTCTCTGGATTATGAGTTATTTATTCTTTTCTCTCTCTTCCTCCCTCTCTGCCTTCCTTTCTTTTTCACTTTAGAAGCAGGGTCCAGTACCATACCTTAGGCTGGCCTGGGACTCACTCTGTAGCCCAGACTGGTCTTGAGCCCAAACAGCAGTTCACCTGCGTCTGCCTCTTGAGTACTGGCAGTAGGGATGTGTGCCACCATACCAGGCTGGCTTATTTCTCACAGGTAACATTATGCTTCAATGTTCTCTGAAACAAAAACTACAAATTTCATTGATTTGGGCAGTTAAACTGATGTGGTAATTTGTATTTGTAGGTTGCTTGTTTTTGTTTTTGTTTTTAAACATTTATTTATTTATTATGTATACATCATGTATGACTGCATTTTTTTTAGAATGTCTGAATTTATTTAATGTTAAGTTGTTCAACCTTTATATAACCTTTATATGACATAGCTATCTCATTTTTATTAGTGTTTTTATATGTGCTAGAGGTCAGCCTGTTCTACAGAGCAAGTTCCAGGACAGGCTCCAAAGTTACACAGAGAAACCCTGTCTCAAAAAAACCAAAACCAAACAAATAAATACAAATGGATATAGCCTGGCATGGTGGGGCGTGCCTTTAATCCTGGCACTTAGGAGGCAGAGGGAGGAGGATCTCCGTGAGTTTGAGGCCAGCCTGGGCTACAAATCAAGTTCCAGGATAGCAAGGACTTTTAAATAGAGAAACTCTGTCTCCGAAAAAGACAGTGGATACAACACAGTAGAGTAACGGCAGTGGTAGAGAGGATGAGGAATTCCTGTGTAGTTAATTTGTTTTCAAATTGTTTTCAGCAGTATCTGCCTGTAAGTAATCTGGTGTGAGATACAACTGTGTTTTTGTAAGCACATCACAGCTGAATATTTCACTCCTCTCCTCTTCCTTCCCTTAAACTTGCCCCCTTCTGTGTCCCCTGTGTCCCCATTCCCTACAGCGTCCCCTGCTGGCTGTGGTGGAGATTGGTGCGCTGTGAATTGCACAATCACCTAAGTGAGCACCAGAAGCGTCTAGGACACCCTGGCAGCTGACTGCTTGCTTTCACCAGGACTAGGGACCTTTGTCTGAATTTCCTGCCCAGGTAATGCTTCTCTTCCCTAGTTTTGTTTTCCTTTCTATAAGCACGGATGGTGCCCCACATAAAGATCATTTCATTTTGTCAAACTAGGTAGTTACACGTTCATGTAAATCCTCTTTTAGAATGCCTTTTTTTTTTTTTTTAAATTTACATGGTTTGGCAACTCAGAAAGTTGTAACCATCCTTTTCTGATGTTGCAGAAGGCAGTTTTATAATTTACAGCCAGCTGTTTTGCAATAGGCATTAGCATTCGATGTTTTAATGGGTATGTATGGCTCCCCAGTCTAATGGGATTACTGAGGTGTGAAGACCTTTTTTTAATCATACAAATGTTTTGATAACTTCTCATCCTTCACTGAAGGCCTTAAGAGTTTGTGTTTAGTATTAATTGTGACCTTTAGCATTTAAGTAAAGAGTCGTAACTGTGGAAACGGAATCAGTTTGCAGTTTTGCAGCCTTTTCCCCGTTCTGTTCTCACCTTCCGTGTCTCTTTGGAAGATCGTTATCGGTGGAGGGCTGTGGCACTTGCACGTAGCGGCAGCTAATGGGACACTCAGACACTCGGATAAAAGGACTGCGGAGTCAGGAGGTGCAGGCCAGCTGTCGACCTCACTGCATAGCTGCCCGAGGGGGAATGGGCAGTTAGTACGCTTGTCTCCGTTTGCTATTGGGCAGTGATTTGGGGACCAAGGCCTGGCCGGTTCACCATTCTTGCCCATCTTGACTCCATGTAGGCATTTTGGAATCTGGATCACACTGCAAAATGCCAAACTTTTAGACACTTTTGAAATTCATTTAAGTGTCTTGGTAATTAAGATTTTTTTTTTTGTTGGCATTCAAGGATGATTCTGATTTTATATATACATCCAGTAAATCATCTGGGACAGGTGCACATGAAATATAGTCATAATCACAATCCATTGCATTTTCTCCCTTGCACCTCTTTAACAAATATTGGCTCCTCCGGTCAGTGCTTATCTTATCGGAGATGAGGCATTATGATTGTATTCTATTCTTTTGATTTTTGCTAAGATGTATTTATTTTATGTGTATGGGTGTTTTGCTTACATGCTATTGCTTGTCTGTGAACCATGTGGGTGCCTGGTGTCCATGGAGGCCAGAAAAGAGCATCACATCTCCAGGAACTGGACTCACAGAGGGTTCTGAGCAGCCACGTGGGTGCGGGCAATAAACCAGCAGTGCTCTTAACTGTTGAGCCTCTCTCCAGAACTGTAGTGTAGGTTTAAACCATTTTGTGTGTCATTACTTGGGTTATTTCCAGGTTTAATTCTTTTTTATTTACCTCCCTATGCTTTTCTGTTCTTCCCAGGCCCGAGAATGGACCCTAGGACCAAGTACATGCTAAGCTTTGCCAGTAAGCTGTACCCCAGCCCTTGAAAGTTTGTTTTTGTTTTTGAGACAAGGTCTCACCAAGTTTTCCAGACAGACAGGCCTTGAACTGACTTTGCATCCTAGGCACATCTTGTATTTGTGTAGCCTCTTGGGGAGCTGGATTGCAGGCTTGTGCCACCAGACCCAGGTTAGCTCCCTATTTGAATCAGTCCTGATTCCTTTATATTAACTGGTCCTCACATTTACAAGTATTTATTTATTATATTGTATGTGGTGTTCTTCCTGTGTGTATGGATGTACACTCTGTGACTGTGTTCCCAGAAGAGGCAGTTGGTCCCTGGGATAGCGTTAAGACCGTTTGGGCTGTCACGTAGGCACAGAGGACTGGATCTGGGGCCTCTGCAGGAACAGCAAGTGCTCTGAACCACTGAGCCATCTCTCCAGGCTCTCTCCAGTTCGTCCTCTTGTTCTGAAGTTAAGACTTGGAGACTATTTGGCACACATTTGAATATCTGCTCTCACTCTCCAGATCTAATTATCAGGGGTTTTTTTGCAACCAAATGTTTTCATTTCCTTCTAGTTTTACAGTTCTTTATTCTATCCTTAGCACTATTTACCAGAGCTGTTTTAAATGCTAATCTTACTTAATTTCTTGCTAACTCTTTTGATGGTTCACGTTGAAGTTTTTTTTTTTTAAAAAGCTTGTGTATAACAGATTTTTTTCCCCCCAAAGAATTTTTTTTTTTTTTGAAACAGGGTCTGTCTATTTAGCCCTTAGTATCCTGGAACTCATTTTGCAGACCAAGCTGGCCTCAAACTCACAGAGATCCACCTGCCTCTGCCTCCTGAGTGCTTGGGATTAAAGGCCTCAAAGAATTCTGAAAATTGAACTTCAGTTCATAAAGTTGATGGGAGTTGACTTGTATTGACAATGGGACCGAGAGTCAAGTTGCATGTCCTTTTTATCTTGACTCCTCCCCCTCCTGGACTGAGCCACAGTCAGTGTCCTTGAGGACATGAGAACCCTGACTCATGGAAAGAGTCCTTCCTGTGTGTTTTTCCTCAAGGCATACCATTTCTTTCCGATGAAATGCCTTACACTATAGTATGATGTTCTGTGTTATAATACATCTGCTGATGGTCGCTATGTATATGACATGTCATAAACGTTGAACACACTGCTGCGTCTGTCTGAATGTCGTCTCTGTCTTTTTCTAGGCAGAAACTTTCTCTTAAAGCATATCTCTGGGGGTGCTTTCCTAAAGTTGTCTTGTTTTGTTTTTCGAGACAAGATTTCTCTATGTAGCCCTACTGCCCTGGAACTTGCTTTGTAGACCAGGCTGGCCTCGAACTCACAGAGATCTGCCTGCCTCTGCCTCCCTGTAGTGGCATACACTTTAATCCCAGGACTCAGGAGGCAGGCATCCTACCTCCTGTTTATCCTGTTTCTTTTGTGTGGTAGCATTGCATGCACTAGAGGCTCTTCTCTAATAACAACAGTGACTATGTCTTGTTGTTCAAGTTTCTGCAGAGCCGGCTGAGCTTTCCCATGAAGGAGAAGTGTGGGGTTTTGCCACACCTGACATTTCAGCAGTCTAGATACCCAGATTTTAATCAATGGTCTGTCTGTTTTTAATGTTAGAAACATCTTCATATTTTTTGAAAAAAAACTCTTGCAGGCAGAACAGGATGTATCGGTGCATAGAACACAGCTTGCCGGAGGCCACTAAGAATATACAGCAGATGACAGCTGATAGTCAACAGGTCGACCCGCCAGATGACTGACTCTCTGATGGGGAGCCCCGCTAGGCAAAGTCCCTGTGGTCACTGGCTGTGGAAACTGGTTGTTTCTGTCTGTAACTTTCTCACATGCTGCCACAATTCCTCCCTAAAAAGAGCAACCGTGGGGTTCTTTCCACAGGCCACTGGTGGTGGGTTTTACATGGTCCTTGGGCCCCCAGTGTCTTCTGTGCTTCAAGTGCTTACACTGAAAAACTGGCTATTCACAATTGTTTGATTTCCCTACCATTTACAAAATGAGCCATGCCGAGCAGACACTCTGACTTGAGATTAAACAACAAAGTAGAGAGACATTTTCTTCTGTGGTGCAGCCACTGGTAAGGTGCCATGCTCTTGTCGACAGCTTCTCACCCGTGCTCCTGTAGACAGTAGACAGTCTCTCACCGTGCTCCCGTAGACAGTAGACAGTCTCTCACCGTGCTCCCATAGACAGTAGACAGTCTCTCACCCATGCTCCTGTAGACAGTCTCTCACCGTGCTCCCGTAGACAGTAGACAGTCTCTCACCCATGCTCCCACAGGCAGTAGACAGTCTCTCACCCGTGCTCCCGTAGACAGTAGACAGTCTCTCACTGTGCTCCCATAGACAGTAGACAGCCTCTCACCGTGCTCCCGTAGACAGTAGACAGCCTCTCACCCGTGCTCCCGTAGACAGTAGACAGTCTCTCACCCATGCTCCCGTAGACAGTCTCTCACCCGTGCTCCCGTAGACAGTCTCTCACCCGTGCTCCCGTAGACAGTCTCTCACCCGTGCTCCCGTAGACAGTCTCTCACCCGTGCTCCCGTAGACAGTAGACAGTCTCTCACCGTGCTCCCATAGACAGTAGACAGCCTCTCACCGTGCTCCTGTAGACAGTAGACAGTCTCTCACCCGTGCTCCCATAGACAGTAGACAGCCTCTCACTCGTGCTCCCATAGACAGTAGACAGCCTCTCACTCGTGCTCCCATAGACAGTAGACAGCCTCTCACTCGTGCTCCCATAGACAGTAGACAGCCTCTCACTCGTGCTCCCATAGACAGTAGACAGCCTCTCACTCGTGCTCCCGTAGACAGTAGACAGCCTCTCACCCGTGCTCCCGTAGACAGTAGACAGTCTCTCACCCATGCTCCCACAGGCAGTAGACAGCCTCTCACCCATGCTCCTGTAGACAGTAGACAGCCTCTCACCCATGCTCCCACAGGCAGTGGACACACACACACACACACACACACACACACACACACACACGTAAGGATTGTAAAAATACGCTCTGGAATGGGAAGGAAGGAGACAACTACCTTGAGACCAGAGTGCTGGTGTGCAGGGGTCAGGCTCACAGGACAGGGCGTGGCTCCGGGGAAAGAGAGCATGGGTGGCTCTAAAGGAGAAGAGCCTCATTTGTTTCTCAGTTTCAGTTGGAGGGAACTTAATGGCTGGATAGTGCATTTCATGGACTGTGAAAAGATGTGATTATTTGTAGATTAAGAATTTAATGCTCTTAGATGAATAATCTGCCAGTCTATCAGTTTTAGAAAAGTCATTCCAAAAGTATCCTTTCTTGTTGACTTTCAAATGTGGTATTGTAAGCCAGGTGTGGAGGCACTAGGGAGGCAGAGGCAGGCAGATCTGTGAGTTCAAGGCCAGCCTGGTCTACAAAGAGAGTTCTAGGCCTGCCAGGGCTATGTAGTGAGACCCCGTCTTAAGACGAAACAAAAAGACCAATGGTTTAAAGGAACTTTATCTTTCTAGAAATGGTGTTAGGAATACAGTGAGGTGTGAGCTTATATAGCGATGATACCTTGATATGTCTGCATATGTAATGCTTTGTGTGTGTGCTAGGGTATCAAACTCGGGACCTTATGCTTGTTGGGTAAGAGCTCTGCCATGGAGCTGCATCCTCGGCTCTGTGTTGAGTTTGAGCCTTGAAAAGACAAGCAGCCTTGAGATTCTAACTAATGATTGTGTTTTTGTGCTCATTTATTTTAAGGTGTTTTTGTGTGTCCAGCTTAGGAGAATTGAGAATATTGAAAAGAATCATTTTGAAGACTTCTGTTCTAAAATGTTGATTTATTTTCTTCTTAGTCACAATTGTTATCAGTCAGTTTGATCCTGAGGTAGTGTATCAGTTGGTGTTTCAGCAGGAAAGAACAGAACATGTTAGTGCTGTATCAACTCTAGATTTCAGAGTGTTTAAATGTGTACCTTCCCATGTTTGCGGTGTTTCTTAGAAAAGAGTGGTGGGCAGTCATTCAATATGTATTTACTTATTAATAACAAATTCTAAAAATTCAACAAAAATAAAATAACAAATTTGAAGTGATTTTACTCATTTTTAGAAAAAGGGTCTCACTACATAGTCTTGCTGTCCTGGAACTCACTCTGTAGACCAGGCTGGCCTCAAACTCACAGAGATCCGCCTGCCTCTGCCTCCCGAGTGCTGGGATTAAAAGTGTGTGCCACTGCACCCGTCTAGTTTTGTTTTCTGTGTGACTAAACTTAATCATTTCTCGGTGCAGTGGTTATTTGCCTTTCCCTGCAAAACAATTTGTGAAAATATGGACCCCATCTAAAAACTGCAGTTTGGATACCTACCAGAAAAAAAAAATGTTTAATTCAACAGTTTAACATGTATTGTTAAATTCTCCGTGAAATCTACACTTTCATGCTGTACTGTGAAATACAGTCACATACAAATGCTTGCTTGTAATTACAGCTGTTATTTGGTAACATATTTTCAAGATGCAAATGAGCTCTTTAGAAGAATAGTGCAGGTGTGTGACTAAGAATACACACAATAGTCCGAAGCATGCTTTATGAGCATTTAGAATAGTTAAATGCATATTTACTGCTGGGATCTGAAAACAGTGTCTTGGATGGGAGAAGTTGACACAAAGGAAGGAAGGTGGGCTGTCAGAAGAGGGTATGTAAGCTTATGCTGTGAGGAGAGGGTATGCAAGCTTATGTTCTATGATTCTTTGCTTTGCTTTTTTTTTTTTGTTTGAGAGGCTGGCCTCAAACTTACTATATAGCCCAGGCTAGCCTTGCACATCTCCTTCTGTCTCCATCTTCTAAGAATTACAGGCATAAGCAGCTAGGTTTAACTCTCTTTTCTTGTCTTTTCTGAGACAGGGTTTCCCTGTACAGCCTTGGCTGTCCTGGAACTCAATCTGTAGACCAGGCTGGCCTTGAACTCAAAGCATAGAGCACCGATGCCTTTTAATATTCTTTTTAGCTCTAAAAAGTTATGTTGTACCCTCACACATTATATTTAACTAAATATGGTTTGTTTCACAAATAACAATCTCACGTTGCTTTGGCAAATAAACAGCTATATGATATTGGAAGTTTGTTTTGCGTTTGTTCTTATTTTTGATTTTTATTACACTTTTATTAATTTTTGTGTTGGAGCCTGTATGTGTTCCTGGAGGTCAGAGACAACTTGTGGGAGTCAGTTCTCTTCTTTCTTCACATGGGTCCAGGGATTAAACTCAAGTTGTCAAGTGTGGGGCAGGCGCCTTTACCCGCTGAGCCCTCTCACCAGTTCCTGTTTCGTGTTTGAGACTAAGTCTTCCTGTTTAGACCATCTTTGCATTATTCATCCTGCTTTTCAAGTGCTCAGGTTACCACAGGCTAATGCCACCCCAGAGAGCTTTCTTTTTATGATGAAACTATAACACCAATTTGATGAAAATGGGTATAGATATGGTGTGGTGTCAGGTATAAGAATGTGTGTCTTCCAAGTTACAGTGTATTGCATGAAGCCTAAATCATTTGTAAAAAAAAAAAAAAAAAAAAGTATGGTAAATTTTTATGTAATCTGTCTGTGTAGTGTTCATGTTCTTATTCAAGCCATATCACAATATTAAGAGCACTGAAACTCCCTGAGTTACTATGTTAGGCCTATTATAGCATCTTATATGTTCTAACTTGGAAAGTCCTCAGAATCACCTTTCTGAGGAGATGCTGTTATCATTTCCCTTTTACATATAAGGAAACTGAGGCATATGCTAGGTGGTGAGTGGTCTCTTACCTGCCATGTGTTTATGATGTGCTCCCTTAATCAAATGGTTAATCTTTGATTATATGAAACTTTCCTTTGTTTTCCTTAAATCATTACTTAATGCAGCATTTTAGACATAATTTAGTATTGATTATAAAATGTAATTTAAATAAAATTCATTTGAAGTTTTAATCTAATTAATCTTTCTCAATAAAAAATTGGGAGTCAGATATCAGGGTAAGAACCTGAAAGATCAAAGAAGCAGTGGAGCAGCCACCAGTGACTCCTACCTCTTCCTTTCCTCCATCCAAAAGGGCTGAGATCCTCTCTCTGCCCTGCCTTACTACTTCCTCTCCTATCTGTCCTGAGTCCTCCACAACCTCGCTGGTTAATTTTGGTGACCTAGTGGCTAGCTCTGCCCTCTGACTCCAAGCACGCTTTATTATCAGAACATGATCAAACTACCACACAACATTTCCTCCTTTTTGTCTAAGTAAAAGGGAAGATTTTAATTAATACAGTAAAACTATATACAATAAGTACAAAACTATATACAGGCAATAATTACATTAACAATGTCCAGTCCATTTGTATTTGGCAAATTCAAAGAAAATACTCCATTCTTGGTGAGTCCAAAGTGTTGTATCTAAATCACTTTCTATGCTAACTTGTATTACCAACCCCAAACTATCTTTTTATGTCTCTCGACCTTATATATTTTAACCTATTTTGTGACTTTCTTTTCTGAATTTGGTAACAAGGAAAACTAGGCCGGGTGGTGGTGGCGGCGGCGGTGGCGGCAGCGGTGGCACACGCCTTTAATCCCAGCACTCGGGAGGCAGAGCCAGGCGGATCTCTGTGAGTTCGAGGCCAGCCTGGGCTACCAATTGAGTTCCAGGAAAGGTGCAAAGCTACACAGAGAAACCCTGTCTCGAAAAACCAAAAAAAAAAAAAAAAAAAAAAAAAAGAAAGAAAGAAAAAAAACAAGGAAAAATATGACTATCTAATTTTCAATTACATCAGCAACCTGAGAAGGATATAATATTGCCTGAGTAAACAGGAAGTGCAGAACAAACAACTTCCAAAACTAAGAAACAAGAGAAACTGCTGGCTGCAAGGACAGTCACCCACGGTTCCTCTGTAGTGTTGGGGCATCCATCTTCAGCCTATAGGCCTAGAATGTCCAACAGACTTTTCTGTGAAGCAGGACTTTTAGAGGACTGTCGTGCCTTGTCTTGGCAAAGTTCAGCAGTCACTTTCTTTTGTGTCCTGTTTGTCCAATTTGGACAGCATACTGTCAGCAGTTGACACAAGGGCAATTTCTAGCCCAGTGGCTAACTTTTGCCATAAAGAAAGTAAACTCCATATGGAGTTTCTTTGATGTCCATCATCTTCTCTGACATAGATTGGTGCTGCTAGGAGCAGACATGTCTCATTGTCATAACAAGCCTTATAAAACATCTTAAATGCCATATTCTGTAGATCTCTGAAGTATTTGAAGATAACCTCTCTATCTAAAATATATCTCTGTTTGACCTTGAAAACATAGCTAACATGACTGCAAGTTTGATTTTAGTGACTACTAGCCTGCATTTCTTTATTATCCTAAGTAGTTTGTAATAATTTTCAAAGACTAGAAATTTGCATTACATTGTTAAATGAGCTACTTAGGTACAATACCTTAAACAAGAGTAGAAAGGTATGTACAGTATGTTCTAACAAAAATAACCTTAAATTTGTATCAGTGTACAAAAATATCTTAAATAAGAGTAGAATCATAAATATAGTATAACAAAAGTAACCTCAAATTTGTATCAATATACAAAAATCCATACCAGTGTAAAATATTTAAGACTAGAAGTTGCTTTTTTGGTTTAAAAGTAGATCCAACAATCTACCCTTTTACTCTATCATTTCTATATACCCCCTTTTTCTTTTCAGAATGAGACCCCTGAATCTAGTCTCCTTTGTTCAGCTTTTTTCTTGACCATTACCAATAACAACTTGTAACCAACCCCCCTAAACAATGACAATTATCCATAACCCACTAAACAACCAAAAACCACTCACCCACCTCTTGGGAATGTTGGCATCATGTTCTTAAAATTACTTCCTATTGTCTGGGGGTGATGGCATGTTTAGGGGACCATGAAAAGAATTGGTATAATTGTCAAGTCCTGGGAGAGCTAGCTGTATCATTTGTTGTCCAGTCTCTGTGTAATGGGAAGGTACAGGACTTGTCTCAAGTCCTGGCTACAGTAGTCTGTGAGGCTGGATCATTTTAGCAAGCCACCTTGAAATTGTCCTGAGCAGTTTGTAGTTCAAAGCTGATCTTTGGGTGGTGTTTGTCAGCTTAGTGGCTTTACCATATTCCAGGTGGAATTGTCATTGTGGGGCCCCATCCTTTTGGAAACTTCAAAGGTTACTGTTAGGCAAGGTCATGATTCACTGCAGAAAACTTAAAACATTTTAAATGTCATATGCAGCAGACCTTGAAGAGGTTAAAAGACCACAATTTGTTATATACATCCAGAGTACAAAAACTTAATTCTTAGATACCTGATAGAGACTCAAACCAGAAATCATATACAAGAAGCTAAAGTTTTTCTAGAATTAGTTAGTTTTCTGACCATTAATACCATGACATTAAATTTAAAATATATATATTAATTGTATAAATTTTAAGATAATATTTATACCTCAAGAAAAGTTTTAAATAGTCAAAATAAAACCAGAGAATTATGAGATTAGTGGCAATAGAATAGTTCCTTAATTTTGGTTTCTCTTCTGTTCCATATCAGGAGACAGAGATTTTGGATTTTCCTTTAACAAGCATCCTTGGGTTTAGAGAAGGAGAGAGCCATGCTCCAGTTCTAAAGCCAGCTTTAACTTTTAATTGGACTGGGGCTACAAAAAGACCATTTGCCTTGTATATCTGTAGAGAACAAACATTTGGGAAAATTTATGAAATTTTATCCTGTTGAAAGTGTAATATACCAATAGGCCAATTTACTCTTTTTCTTGGGACATTTCCCCTGGATGATTTGTTGATTTTCCTTTTCTTTCTTTTTTTTTTTTGGTTTTTTAGAGACAAGGTTTCTCTGTTTAGCTTTGGAGCCTGTCCTGGAACTCACTCTGTAGACCAGGCTGGCCTCGAACTCACAAAGATCCACCTGCCTCTGCCTCCGAAGTGCTGGGATTAAAGGCATATGCCACCACCACCCAACTGTTCTTTTTCTTCAGATGCCTCATTTGTCCAGTGGTCTTTGGATTTCTTAGTTGGATGCCTTCATTCTCCTATAAAGACAAAAATGAAGCCCTGCCCCACCCTGACTTTGGGGAGGTTCCTTTTTGGCAGGTTATATCTGATGAATGAAAGGCATTTGTTAGTCTTATAAGTTAGTCTAGATTGTTGTTTGTTGAACTAATGCCTATTGTAATCAAGAGATCTCTCCTGTTCAAATCTAATCTTTATCAATTTTGATGGTATCCATAGCTTTTCTTCTCCTGTGAAACAAAACAAAGCCTCTTCCCCAACGTAATACATATCCTGGTTTCTATTCTGAGGTCAATACATCCTTAAAGTATACAGGTTGATTTAATTCAGCAGTTTTTTTTTTTTTCTATTATCCAATGTCTCTCCACAGACATTGTTCTGTTTTCATTAGCATTAAAAAATTAAAGTTAATAAAGCATTGTGCAATCTATCTCTGGGGGTCTTTATTACCCCTTTCTGTTTATTAAGCATATTTTTTAGAGTGTGATTAGATTTTTCTATAACTACGATTAGAGTTTTCTATAACTGCTTGCCCTGTAGGTTGTGTGGTACTAATAATAAGGTAATAATAATAAGGATCCCAGTTAACTTCTGAATAACCTTGGGGATGCCTATCATCTGGTGGTCGTTCTTGAATGGTAACTGGATAAATTAAGGTTGGGTTGCTCCTCTTCAGTTTCATAATGCAATGGTGTGGTAACTTTTTTGAACTCCTGTGTGTGTGAATATTTTTCTTAGTTCCATTAGTCTGTCTTTCTAAGGATTTTATCTTATCGGTCAATTTTTTATATTTGGCACTGTTATCAAATAACCTTTTTAAGGATAAAACAAGAATTTACCAAAATGATAATTGACATTATGCCAATCCCAGCTAAGTTGATTATCCCTTCATTTAATTGTTCCATTTTCAAACCATCCATTATGGAACTATATAGAGACCTAACTCTGTGCCTCGTAAAGTTTCCCATTTTTAACATGGAGGAAAAACCCTCTTCTCTCTCTCTCTGTAGCTAATCCCCTGCTTTAAGAATTCCTAGGTGTCTCACCAGGTCTGCTGATGATGACAGGGAAGTGTCAGGCTGGCTGTTGCTGCCTAGCTTGTCTGGACAGAGAACATAGGCAGTGCTCAGCCTAGCTGAGGACAGCTGCTGCTGATAGCACATAGTTGTGAGCTGAGAGTATGTGGCAGTTGCCCAAGTGGGTGTTGAGGGATGTACCCTAGTGTGGCAGCAGTCTGAGGAGGGGGTCCGGGGAAGCCCACAGCCCATGAGGAAAAGAAGCCAAAAGCCAGCTGTCTGAAAGGTGGACGTGGGAACGTGTACCAGCAGCGCATTGACAGGTGGGAATTGAGAGCACAGAGCTGTTCAAAGGCAGAGCTGGCCGGTGGTGGGGGGCTAACTCTGCCAGGGGTGAGCCCAGGTGCTTGTGGAGTTTGGGGGCTTGTGGAGACTGCTGTAGAGAGGCTGCAACAGGAAAATCCCAGACCCGCTCAAAGGGTGTGGGGAAGAAATGGAAAAGCCAGCTGGTGACTTTGGCAGGTGCAGCTCCCTTGTGCAGCTCCAGCGGGCAAGCGGCTATTGTGAATTTGTGCCGCAAAAATTGGATGCCAGATGAAGCGTTAATCTAGTTAATCTTTATCAGTAAACAAATTGGGAGTCAGATATCAGGGTAGGAACCTGAAATATCAGAGAAGCAGCAGAGCTGCCACCAGTGACTCCTACCTCTTCCTTGCCTCCATCCAAAAGGACTGAGATCCTCTCTCTGCCCTGCCTTTCCACTTCCTCTCCTATCTGTCCTGAGTCCTCCACAACCTCGGTGGTTAATTTTGGTGACCTAGTGGCTAGCTCTGCCCTCTGACTCCAAGCATGCTTTATTATCAGAACATGATCAAACTACCACACAACATTCATTTGCTTGTAAATTTTATTGCAGAAGATTGCATATTTTGTTATGCTAAGAAGCTAGTAAATTTGTTTTCATGTATTAGGTGTGAATTAAGATGCTTATTAAAAATAGAAGCTATTTTTGTTTTTAAGTATTTTTAAAGTTTACTACGTTAAAAACACGTTAGATAAGTTAGAGAGATGGCTCAGCAGTTCAAAGCACTCCTTGCTCTTGCAGGGGACCCAGGTTCAGTTCCCAGCACCCACGTGGTAGCTCACACCCATCTGCAACTACAGAGTTCCAGGGGACCCAAAGCCCTCTTCTGTCTTAACAGACACCAGGCACTCATGTTGTACACAGATAGTCATGCTCGCAAAACACTTGCAAAAAATAAATAAATGTTTAACAAAATTGGTATAGCCAATAAAATACACACATTCACATTAACATTTGTCTGTTACAGTGGCGGAACACAACTCACGTACACTTTAATACGTGTGTGTGTGTGTGTGTGTGTGTGTGTGTGTGTGTGTGTGTAGGTTAGAGCACACCCTGAGGAGTTGGTTCTCTCCACAAGTGGGGTTCAGATGTTGTTTGGCTTGGCAGCAAGGCTGTTACCCGCTGAGCTGTCTTACCGACCATATACTTCTGTTTTGTTTGTATCTATTTTATTAATTAAAAACATTTTTATTTTACATGTATGGCTGTTTTGTCTGTGCATATGTCTGTGTACCACATGCCCACAAATGTTCCTGGCGCCCGTGGAGGCTGGAAGCCGGAGTTGGATCCCCCAGAGCTGTAGTTATAGACGGTTTGAACTGTCAGGTGGGAATTGAACCTGGGTCCTCTGCAAGAACAGCCAGTGCTCTTCACCACTGAGCCATCTCTTCATCCTGGCCATATAGTTTTAAAATAAGCCACTCTGCATGCCATAATGTTGAAAATTTACTCTGTATTTTGAGTTTTCTAAGGAATTATTGGGGCTGGAGATAGTGGTTAGAGCACTCGTCTAGCATAGGTGAGGAGGCGCTGGGTTATCTTCCCAACACTGGAGAGAGAGAGAGAGAGAGAGAGAGAGAGAGAGAGAGAGAGAGAGAGAGAGAGAGAGAAAGAGAGAACGAGAACAGGAAATGAGTAAGAGTTTTGCTGATCCCTTCTCTGGGGCCATTCCCCTTTGACATATTTGAGCCAGGCAGTTCTCCTCTCTATTACCCTTTGAGTTCCTGTTAATATACTCCTTAGGTTTTCACAGTTCCATTCTTCCCTCTCTTTCTGTCTTCCAAATAAATATTCTCAAGTGTAAGGCATTGGGCTAGGTTTCTTCCCCTCCCCCTTGACACTTTAGCTTTAAAATAGTTAGGTACCTTTTCAGATATATAATGATTATTCACTAAGCTAACATGATCGACTTGATTCAGATTAGAATGTATTCTACTTAGAGCCAAGTCCAGTACTATGCCCCTTTCATTGATAATGTTCATGAGAATTACTACACTGTCTGGGAACTTCCAAAGTAAACTTAGGAGAGAGACTCTGCAGCAACACTTGGAAAAATACAGGTGGCCACATCACTCTTCCATACGGTAATACTTGAGTCTAGTGTTTTCCCCTTCTGCACGTGGGGAAAACATGCAATATACACTTAATGAAAGTCCGCTCAGTAGACGGCAGCGACAGCAGTCACCGCTCAGTAGACGAAGGCAGACGGAGGAGAAGGCTTCTTAACGACGCCTGGCTAGGATCGGCTGGTTCACATAGCGCCCACTTGTAAGATCATTTTAGTGCATTTTCCATTCTACGGATGAGCACGTGTCAGAGAGGTGACACAGTTGTGGCGGAACTGGGATTCAGACCTCTTTGTGTCTCATCTTCAGGCCCAGGCTCCTTGCAGAACCAAATTACTATGAACCAAATTGAAAACAGTTTGCTGTGAATTACGTATATTTTCATCCTTTCTATCTTTCACCTTTTGCCAGGCTTTTCTTTTTGTGTTTTGTTGAAGTTTTGTCTTTATGAAAGTTGTAAATACTCCTTCCAGAGCATACTGAGAAGTATAAAAATGAAGAACTAAGCCTAACGCACCCCTCCTAACTCTAGGGTGTTAGTTTTCACGTGTGTTCATGAGTTGTTCAGTGCTGATCTACATAGTGAGTTCCAGGCCAGTCAGAGCTGTATGAGGGCTCAATAAAAAGGGGGTGGGGCTTACTATTCTTATGTAGGACCCAGGATCAGTTCTCAGAACCCACATCAGAAGGCTCACACCCACCTATAACTCTTCCAGGCACCTGCATATACATGGTACATATAAACTCATACACACACACACACACACACACACACACACACACACAATTATTTTTCTGGAGCTAGCAAGATGGCTCAGTAGTTAAGATCACTGGCTGTTCTTCCAGAGGACCTGGGTTTGATTCCCAACACTCACATAGTGGCTCACAACCATCTGTAACTCCAGTTTCAGGGGATCTGACAGCCTCTTTGGGTCTCCTTGAACACCAGGCAAACACATGGTGCTCATACATGCAGATAAAATATTCATAGAAAATAATAAAGCAAAACAAAAACTCCAGCAAACTACACTTAAAATTATTTCCAGAGATAAACAATTTTGCCTGATTAAAAAATGAATAGAGAGTAAATATCTAAATGTGCCTGGTAACCCCATATACAAAATATTTCTCTTATATCAAACGTGCCATAGGCCAGTTGGTGATAAACTCTGAAAGCGAAGCATATGCAAAATTTAACGACATGGGCCTGAGTGTGTAACTCAGTTGGTCTATTGGTCTAGTGCTTGCCTAGCATGTACGAAGCCCTGGATCCCGTGTCATGTAAACTAGACATATGAATGCTTGCCTGTAATCCTGGCATTCAGGAAGATCAGAAATTAAGGTCATGCTTAGCCACATAACAGGTTTGAGACCAGCCTGGGCTACATGAGACAGTCTCAAAAAAATAAAGTTTGGTAGTTTTATAGATGGAGAATGTGTCATCAAATAGAACAGTGCATCATAAAATAAATGATAGGAAACTATTTCTTGGAAGTATTTGCTCGTCACGTATAAGGGGAAACATTTTTGTGTTCCAGAGTATAGAAAAAGGCCTCTTCAAGTGTGGAAGCCAAGTGCCTTTTCCTGCTGTCTCTAGGATGCAGAGCTTTCTGTTGACTTTCTGGTCCCCTCAAGAACTGACATTTCCTCACTCAACTTGGTAAACACAACCAGGAGAACTAACAGCAGGTTCAGAGTCTCTGGTTTTCTGTTGAGGTCTTTGACCCATTTGAAGTCTTGTGCAGGGCGATAAGTATGGCTCGATTTGCTTCTCTACACACAGACATCCGGTTTGACTGGCACCCATTGTTGATGATGCTGTCCTTTTCCCCACGTGTATTTCTGGTTTCTTTATCATCATCGGTAGAGCTCAGGAACCAGACTGCCTGTGTCAGTTCCTGACTCTAGCCTTTGTATGTCTGTGAGCATGTTATTTAACATTTTTAAAATTAAAAAATGTTTTCATTATTTTGTATGTATGGGTTTTTGCCTTTATGTGTGTCTGTGTACATGCCATGTGTGCATGCCTGGTGCCCAGTGAGGCCGGAAGAGGGCATTGGATCTCCTGGAACTTGTGAATTGCTATGTGGCTGCTGGGAACTGAACCAGGCTTCTCTGAAGAGTAACACCAAGCCATCTCTCCAGCCCATTATTTAACATCTTAATGACTTAGTTTCACCACTTAAAAATTTCAAATTACATTTACTTATTTATTGTGTGTATGCATGTGTATATGTTATAGAGTGAGTGTGGAAGGGGGAGGACAACTTGCAGAATTTGGTTCTCATCTTCCACCATGTGGGTTCTCAGGCTTGGCACCAGATGCCCCCACCTGCTGCTCCATTTTGCCAGCCTAGTTTCTCCACTTTTAGGATGAAGGCTATAATTATACACACTTCAGAGAGTTATTAGCTCAGATGAAGTCTATAAAGCTCTTCAAAATAATCCTTGACGGAAGTGTCAACTTCTGATAACAGCCTGCCATTGTTACAGTGCAAACAATCCAGAAATACGCAGAAAAGAATGGCTGCCTACTTGGAGAAGCCGGGGAGTGTTTCTTAGTTCCATTTGACCTGCATAGTCTGTCACTGTATTAGAGAACCTGACACAGGCTATGTGGGAAGTATTTAGCTCACAGTTTTGAGGGCTCAGGGTCCAAGTGGCTCAGGATTGATCCCTGGCTGCATCACCAGGTGCAAATGGCAGATAGCAATGGCTGGAGAATACACTGGGAACAAACAAGTGATTATATCTTGAACTCTAGGAGTCAGAGAGAGTGGGAGTGAGAACAAGACAGGGGGACCAGAGCCCTAAGGACCTAAAAACCAGTCACAGGAGTCACCGGTCAGAGGCCTGACTCAACCATCATTCCTGAATTCAAGGGACAGCCAGTGGCGGAAAGGTGGGGCAGCAATAGAATCTGTGTGACCAAAATGTAAAGACAAGATCAAGCATTCAGCAGGAAGAAACAGTAGCTCAGGGGTGGGAGGGAGGCGGGAATTAAGGAGTCTGTCATACTGTGCTCTGGCTGGTCCTCGTCTCCGTTCTGGAGTTTCTAGGTTTTAGAGAAGTCAGTAGAGAGTGGTCCCCCCCCCCCCCCGTTTTGTGGGATGGACTGGGGGTTGGGGGTCGGGAAGAGAGGCAGTCTCACCATGAAGTGATCTGCCTAAAAATCTGTCCCAGAGTCCTAAGGTGACTACAAGTTACAAGCAAAGACCAGAAGCTTCTAGATGCTGCTCCAGGACAGGTGGAACCTGGGTAAAAACTAACCTTTGGATGTCCTTGCAAATCTTGGAAGTACTTTACTTTTATCTTGGTGCCTTAGTCTGGAAGGGAGTTGAGTTAGGATGAGTGTATCTAGGGCTAGCCAACCCTGGGTTCCAGTTTTATGCAGATCCTCCTTAAATGGTTAGTTGGCCTGTGTGCAGATCTGAGCAGGAATCTCATCTGAAATTGAAGACAAGGAGACAGATGCAAAATGAGGGCCCAGTTGTCAGGTAATTGGGTTGTTAGCTATCCATTGTGACATTTGCAGGCTTTGTGTGTGTGTGTGTGTGTGTGTGTGTGTGTGTGTGTGTGTGTGTGTGTGTGTGTGTATGTGAGATAAAGCAGCTCTAAGTCATCGGGCTCCACCTCTTTTGTTGTTGTTTGTTGTTTTCAAGACAGGGTTTCTCTGTGTAGTGTTGGTGCCTGTCCTAGATCTCACTCTGTAGACCAGGCTGGCTTTGAACTCACAGAGATCTGCCTGCCTCTGCCTCCCGATGCTGGGATTAAAGGTGATTAAAGGTGTGTGCCACCACCACCCAGTGTAGGCCCCACCTCTTTAATGTCTCGGTCTCACACCAAGCCTTTATGCACAGGGTTCTTGGGGGAGCATCTGTCATCCGGACTACAGCACTACACCATAAAAGAGAAGCAGGAGTTTGCTTGGTAGAGGAAGAGGTAGGCATTCTGGAGCTTTGAGATGGCGGATACGGAAAGAAGAATGGTAGCCAGGTGGTGGTGGCATAGGCCTTTAATCATCTTTAATTTCAGCACTTGGAGAAGAATCAGGTGGATCTCTTTGAGTTTGAGGCCAGCATGGTCTACAGAGTGAGTTTCTGGACAGCCAGGGCTACATAGAAAAACCCTGCCCTGAAAACCAAAATAAACAAATGAATGAAAGAAAAAAAGAAAAAGAAAAAAGAAAGAAGAATGGTGTTCTCAGAAGCTGTTGTTGGTCAGTTTGGCAAAGCATCTAAAGGATGAGATGCACTTAAATGTGTTTAACAAGCGAGTTTCCTTCCTCATGTAATTATTCACCAATTTCTGGTTGTTCCTGAGATTAAATGCTGAATTCTGAATGTGGAATGTAACACTTTTATAACAGTGATTAGTGATTTTGGTCTCCATGAATTTTGACCTCCTTGTGCTGACAAAAAACAAAACAAACAAACAAACAAAAAAACAAAACCCACAGCTGTCAGGACCATGGCCCAGGAACACAGATTCAGAGAACCCCAAATACCAGTTTCAGCGTGGTAACAGTTTCATGAAGCTTTTATAGTAAAAAAGCAAATGAAATCATAAATCAAGTCACATCCAATACATTGGTGGAGACACTAGCTAGGCAGGTTATAGCCCAGTGGAAGAAATCGCTGCTGTGGGCTCCAGGTGATGTCTGATGACATGCTTAGTCTTTGGTTGGTGAAACTGAGTGGTACATTCCCATGGATTTACCTAGTAGTTACAGGGTGTCAGGTGAAACACAGAGGTGGGCAGGGAATGGATATTTAGGGGGCTTAGAGAGCCCAAGGTAATTTTGCTCTCAACTGTATCATTCTGGTTCTCCACGGTCACAGGGCTTTAAAAAGTACTTACTTATTCCTGTTGTGTATGATGGGTGTGCATGGGTGAGAGGCCACTGAGCAGATGTGAAAATCAGAGGACAATGCAGAGGAGTCCTCTCCTGCCCCTGTGTGGGACCAGTGCTTGAACTCAGGTCATCAGGCTTGGCGGTAAGTACCCATAGCTACGGAGCCTTCCTGTAGGCCTAGTAATGCACTTATAAAGAGTGGCCAGGTAAATTTAGAGATTTTCATTTGAGAGACGGGGTTGTTTTCAGGTTTGAGTAATATATCTGAAAGTCCTGGAAATAGATTTGTAGTTTACTGTTATTATTTGTGATATCAAGCATGTAAGTCCAAGTTTCTCATTCTGTCTGGCACACAGGGTAAATCTTTTAAAAGGATTTTATTTTAGGGTCTAGAGCAGTGGTTCTCAACCTGTGTGTCTTGACCCCTTTGGAGGTTGCCTATCAGATATCTTGTATATCAGATATTTACATTATGACTCAATGATAGAAAAATTACAGCTATGAAGTAGTAGTGAAAATAATGTTACGGTTGGGGTCACCACAACGGGAGGATCTGTATTAAAGGGTCACAGCATTAGGAATGTTGAGAACCACTGCTCTAGAGAGCTATGGCTTAGCTGTTAAGAGCGCTTGATGCTCTTCCTAAAGACACTAGTGCAGTTTCTAGCACCCACATCAGGCAGCTCACAACTGTCCAGCTAGAAGGGATCTGATGCCCTTTTTTGGGCACTTACACATGCACATGCACATACACATACACACACACACACACACACACAATCAATCAATCAATCAATCAATCCGTCAGTCAATATTTTTTAAAAGGCTTTATTTAATTTATGTTTGTACATGTGTACATATCTATGTGAAATGTGTTTGTGTGAATGCACGTGTGTGTGTGTGTGTGTGTGTGTGCGCGCGCGCGCTCGCTCATGGAGGCCAGCAGAGCGTGTTGGATTTCTGGAGCTAGAGCCACAGCTGTTTGCGAGCTGTCTGTTGTAGGTGCCGGGATCTGAACTCCACCCCTCCTGATAGATAGAGCAGCGAGTGTCCTTAGATACCGAGACGTCACTCCCGTCTCTCCCCTCCTGGGAAAACTCTTATAGCACATTCACTGTTACATTGACTTGTTTCTAATTAAAAAATACCCATTAAATGCTTTGTTGAATTATCTCAAGCAGTATGTTAAAAAGTAGAGATGAAATTAAAAAGGAAATAGGAAAGGTTTTCCACAGATATCCCCTAATACAAGCGTCATTACAGAAACTGTTGATTGCAGAGCCGTGTGGACAAATCCAACACATGGTAGACAAACATGACCGTCGAGCTACATCCCCAGCCCTTACTACATGAAAGCCTTTTAAAGAATGCTTCTTAGAAAAAGATGGTGGAGAGTCCAACTGCAGTTACAGGTTCACTGTCCTTATGATTTCCAGCAGTTATTAAGTACTTTACATTTCAGTTTCGGATTCCTGTAGCTAAGCCTATAGAAAGGACAAGGGGCGCTTCTAGAGTTACCTCAGAGCTCAGAATAACTGATTTCTAGAGAGTTACCCAGAGGACACCAAAACCAACCTCTAAGTGGAGCTGTGTGATTCCCTTCCTCAGAAACTTTAAAAACACTATGCATGTGCCAGAATTTATTTCTGAAGTAGTTTGGGTCGATCCTCATTATGACCGTCGAGCATCGTTCTTCGGATGATGACCGATATCTGCTGCCATGTGAGCTGCTGTTAGAGGGGCCCCTCATTTCCCTTGACTTCTTCTACCTTGGTTAACAGCACAGTGGTGTCTCTCCTCTGTGATGGAGTCTACAGTGAACAAAATGTGCTAGGGAGTGGGTCAAGACCATAGTGCCTGGAAAACGGTCGTGTGTCCTTCCTACATTTTCATCCAGTTTGACAGGTGATGAGAACCTGCCTTCAGCTATGATAGGAATATGACATTCAACTCTGTGCCCCTACGTTGTAGCCTTAATATTAGAGAGCTTTGGCTATGAGAGATCAAGCAACAATGAAGACAGTGGACACGGATAAAAAAATCCCATCCCTGTGATCTTCCGGTGGTCAGTGTTGCTGTTACTTTTTTAATACTCTGTATTTGTTAGGATGACTCTGGGGAACATTAACTAACACTAAAATAAATGTAACTTGTGTTTCCTTTCAGATTTACCAAAAACTTATCTCCTGACAAAATAAATCTAAGCACCCTGAAAGGAGAAGGCGAGCTGAAGAACCTGGAGCTGGATGAGGAGGTGCTCCAGAACATGCTGGATTTGCCCACTTGGCTGGCTATCAACAGAGTGTTCTGTAACAAAGCGTCCATCAGGGTAAGACTTGGATGGCTGGGGAGACTTCGCATGGTGTCAGCTTCTGGTCCTCTCTAGCCTTGAACATGAGTACTCAGCTTCAGGTCATTCCATAAAGAAGCATTTTGTTCCTACAGCTTACACAGAAACTAGCTACATAGATGATTGTTCATCCCTTATGAGTGCAATTGAGGTCATACCAATAACTTACAGTTACATTTTGTTTAAAACAATTTTATTGATAGTTTGCTACAATTACTTGGTTATAAATTAACTACTTCACTTTGGCATGTATTCAATGATAATCCCCCCCTTAGGATTTCTTATCAATTGAAATGATTTAAATTTATATGCTTTATTTTAAATGTGAGAATTGTCATTTGTTACTGTAGACATCATGCTATCGTGCTAGTTTAGAGTTTTATCCGCTTTCATGTGTTTGTTGGTAATTTGGAGAAATTTAAGGATTTCTATTTCCTTTACTATTGTTAACATTGTTCTTACTATTCTCCTGACGTTTGTGTCTAATCCTATGTCAGTTCATCCAACTTCGTGCTGGTAGAGGCCAGGCTTAGACTGAGAGCTGGCTCGGGAGAGACAATGTGTGCTAATTTTTTTTTAAATAAAAGTAAAATTTGTGTTTCCTTTGGAAAAGCGTTCTGTATCCTTTGGTATTCATCATTACTTTGGGTCTATGACTCAAATATTAACCAAGATATGACTGGGTCTGTTTGAACATTGTTCCTTTGTTGTAGCTGGCATTTTTCATCAATGATTTGGATTTATTTGAATAGCTGCAAAAATACTGGTTGGAATTCTAAAGTCAAACAAATTGATACACAGAACATTGATTATGCTTTGTTGAGAATTCTTAAATTATGTAATTAAAATGTATTTTAAGGACTGTTAAAACATGTAGATTATCTTATTTAGATAATTTCAGTGATTTTCTCCTATAACATAGAGATCCTGATTTCAATTGTATAGTAATTTGCAGTCTGGGAGAGATGTATATTGTAAGTTGCTGCCTCTCTTCTATATACAGAGATGTCTGTTGATTAGTATTTCATATAATTTTTAATAATTCATTTTAAAGAAAATATTTTATTTGTAGATTCCATGGACAAAACTGAAAACACATCCCATCTGTTTGGTGAGTAGTGAAACTGTTTGAAAAATAAGCATTTACATGTGTAAATCAATTATTCTATAAATATTAATATTTTGTTTCTTGGACTTTCCATCTATTAGCTTTTGCTTTATTTTTATTGGGCTTAGTTTTTTCAGCTGTTGTATGAGAAGCTTGAACTTTAAGAGGGATTTTAAAGGTTTTATTTCTAGGGCATTGTATCCAGTTGGTGTATTGCATATTTTCATTCTTCTCTGACGTATTATAGAATTACTTCAATAACTTTTGACCCAGGCTTTTTTGTGTTTTTGTTCTCCTTGGGAAGTTTGGTCATGTGTTCTGTAATGTAAAGAAAATTGAGTAAGATAGATCACTTAACCCCTTTCTAATGTAATTTCTTTATTGATTCTTTGGGAATTTCACATCATGCTCCCTAATTCCACTCAGCTCCGGTCCCCCCAATATCTTCCCCTAACCCTTGCAGGGTCCCTCCCAAAAGAAAGTCAAAACAAATCAAAACAAAGACAGCAAGTGAACAAGAACAAAACAAAGACAGCAAGTGAACAAGAACAAAACAAAGCAGAGCAAACCCTTGGCCTCCATCTTTCCCCAGCACCTCTTCATTCGTCCTCAAGGTGTGGGAGCGGGGTGTCACATAGTAACCCTTTTGACCCAGAAAGTCACAACTTGCAGGAGTTGGTTCTTTCCTTCTGCCATGTGTTCCAGCATGGAAACTCAGGTGTCCACCTTGGCAGCACGTGTCTTCACTGATTCACTCATTCATTCCAGATTTTGAGGTGGTGTTCCAGACTGAATCTGTGTACTTGAACATGTTAATTCCTACCCCTAGCCTAGCCTCATTCCATAAATATTCTTTATGAAATCACCCGTTTTCTCTCTTTTTCTTCTCTCTCTCTCTCTCTCTCTCTCTCTCTCTCTCTCTCTCTCTCTCTCTCTCTTTTGTGTGGTTTTTTGAGATAAGATTTTTCTCTGTGTAGCTCTGGCTGTCCTGGAACTCACTCTGTAGACCAGGCTGGCCTTGAACTCACAAATCCACTTGCTTCTGCCTCCTGAGTGCTGGGATTAAAAGCATGCACCACCACTGCCCAGCTGAAATCACCAGTTTTTTGAGCTGAAGAAATTTATATTTTAACAGAGGTTGACTGAACAAATACACAATAAAATAAGATGATTTTTAGATAGTGATAAATGCTATATTTAAAATGTAGAATGAAGAAGTCTGGATTTGTAAGTACACTCTCTATTAAAAGCATTAGATCTATCCTCAAGAAAAAAATTACCTGGAAAAGATAGTTTTCTTCTTATGGGAGTGTTTGCCTTGCTCATTTCATAATTTGCTTAGTTTATGTCTTATGTCTCAGATTTCAAGAAAAGACTTCTAGATGTAGTTCAGTCCCTTTCATTAATATATAATTTATCAGTAATGTGAGGATACAAATGGGATTAGAGTTTATGCTGCCATTAAATCTAGTGACCTCATCAGTTAATGACTGCTTCTGTATTTCCTCCCCCAGACTCATAGAATGTATATGTAACCTTTTCCACCAGGAGATCAGTGCCTTGTGGAGGAGTGAATGCTTTCTTCCCTTTTAGCATTTTTGCAACTGTTAACTTTGACCCTAAATAAATGAAAGAAAATACACTTCATACTTTCACAGTGCACATAGATCTCTAATTATTTAATTTTGTATTAGTCTCTAGATAAAGTTGTAATGGAAATGAGTGCATGTGAAGAGCCACGAGCCCCTAACGGTCCATCACCAATTGCAACTGCTTCAGGACAGAGGTAAGCCATGTCCTCTGCTCTCTGTGGCTACCACAGCGTATTCCTCTCTCTTTTTTTTTTTTTTTTTTTTTTTTTTTTTTGATGTCGAATGCCGTTTATTGAAAGAGGGAAGAAACCTTAAATACGTACAGGCTTACAGCACAAATGGAGGAACCCCCGGATGGCAGAAGTTCGCTGTCAATGGTCCACATTCCAGACTCAATGTTCTGCATTCTTGCATCTAAGTAGTTAACGCCCAAAATGCAGGATACACAACAAGGAACTTCCCTTAAGCATTCAGAAGGGTGGATATCGGTAGGGAATCGCTCCAACGGGGGGGCCGGTGTCCCCGGGATCTGCAGCATCCTTCGGTGAGGGCTGGTTATAGGTGATACTTCGGAGGTCTCCAAAATCGTACCTCCCGGAGAGTTGAACCTCTAACTGGGCAGCTCTCTGTGAAGCGATACCTCTATCCCTGGATATGCTTCAGTACCTACTTCTCATAGTCCCCTGAGTACCTAAACAGTTAAGTCTGTTCGTGGCGCCAGGTAACGAGGACTATGGGGGTCCAGCCCCTCGATAGTCCCCTCCCAGGGTCCGTGGAAGGCTCTATCAACCAGCAGAGAATCTTTAGGGTCGGTAAATCAGTCTACGCACTCAGAGTTCTTTGATCCATTCGCTTTAATTCCTCTGGCATAACATCCTTTATACACAGCTTCAGTTCTGTTCTCATGTCTAGCTCCTTTCTTGCCTGATTTCTCTCTATATTTATCTACTGTCCCCTCTATGTTCTATCTTAATTCCTTCATCTAGTTCTGTCCCTTCTAGGTTCCCATCTATCTAGTTCTTTCTCCCATCAGCTTCTCTCCCGTCTCCTTCTCTCTCATCTGGCTCTTTCTCATCTTGTTCTTCCCCATCTGGCTCTTCCTCATCTTCCATCTCGTTCCTCTAGTCCTCTCTTTTAGCTCTTCAATCTAGTTCTTCCCCATCTCAGCTCGTTCCTCTCAAGTTCTTACCCATCTCGTTCTTCCATTCTCTTCTCTCTTCCCCCAGCGTATTCCTCTCTATGGCGGTGGTTCTCTTATCTGCAGCAGCAGGACAGGAGAATATAAAATCCTTTCACCTCAGATACCCTCTGCTTAAGCTACCTCTTTATGAGACAGTTTCCACATTTAGTTAGTAGCAGATTATTTTTAAATTTTATCATTTCTCTTGATTATCATATTGTTAAATAGTAATGAGTAGCCGAAGGCAGTGCAGAAGAGCTTAACATTCTATAAATCAGATACTCTTTTAATTTTTTATTACTGTAGTTAACTGCAGATTCACTTTCCATGTATTCATTTAACTGTGACTAGTGACATTCTAAAAATACTAGATGGAAAATTCTGGAACTAAACAATTCATAAGTTTGAAAAATGTATGCCATTATGAGTGTCATGAAAGACTGAGGTTTAGCTGGAGATGTGAATCATTCTTTAGTCCAGTGTGTTCATGCTGTATAGGCAGTTAGTCAGCAGCTGCCTGGGTTATTGGTCAGTTGTCATGTATTGGTGCTTTCTTGTATATAGGAATTCACAAAAATCATAATATGTTAGCTGTTTGCTTTATTTAATCTCATCACATAGGCCTATATTTCTTTTACATTATCACAAGAAGGGTGTGTTTAGCATAAGATATTTTGAGCTGGGGATGTAGCTCAGTAGATAAGAGTATTTACTTAGCAGGTTCAAGGCCCTGGATTTATCCAGCATTACATACAGCAAATGTGGTTGTGTATGACTGGAATCCCAGCCCTCAGGAGTCAGAGGCAGAAGGATAGGAGTTCAAGGTCATCCTTGGCTACTTATTTGAGATCCTGTTTCAAAAACAAAGTTATCTTAAGAATGTCTGTATTCTCCTAACTTTTATTACCATGTATTGTTATAATTGCTCTGTTATTATTAGTTACTGTTAACCTCTTGTGTCTAACTTATAAATGCAGCTCCACTGTTGGTGTATATGTATAGGAAAATTAGCGTATGGAGTTCGGTAATATCTGTGATTTCAGGCAACCACTAGGAGTCTTGAAACTTTAATATTTCTCTGTACTTCATTTCCTATGCATCAGTGAACTCTTGTCATTCCTAAATAATGTGGGAGGCAGAGGCAGGTGGATCTTTGTGAGTTTGAGGCCATCCTGGTCTACAGAGTGAGTTCTAGGACAGCCAGAGCTACATAGAGAAAGAAAAACAACAACAAAAAGATAGTTAACATTGGACTGTTACATAAGCTTTGTTGAAATGGATTTTTTTTTTCTGGGTTTTTTTTGTTTTTTTGTTTTTCAAGACAGGGTTTCTCTGTGTAGTTTTGATGCTTGTCCTAGATCTCGCTCTGTAGACCAGGCTGGCCTTGAACTCACAGAGATTGGCCTGGACCTGCCTCCCGAGCGCTGGGATTAAAGGCGTGTGCCACCACCGCCCGACTGAAATGGATTTTTAAGAATTACTTGTTTTGGAGCTGGAGCGGTAGCTTAGGAGTTAGGTGTACTTGCTGCCCTTGCAGAGATCCAGATTTGGTTGCCAGCACCCACATGGCTGTGTACAACCTTCTGAAATTCCTGCTCCAGCATCGGCTTCTGGCCTCTGTGTACTTACATACATGCAGGCCAAATACTCATATGCATAAAATAAAAATACATCTTAAAAATATTATTTAGGAGCTGGTAGGAGCTCAGCACCTCTGCTCGGGGCTCCGGGGATGCACACGGGAAGGAGCGAACCAGCTTAGGCTGATCTGTGTGTTAGTATGATGTCATCTGTTCTGTGCTGAGATGACATTGGCTGCAGAGCTTAGATTCGGACTAGGAGTAACAGTGATAGGGAAGGTGGCTGTCATGTTAACTGTATAATTCTTCTCTGTCTAGAGACTTGAGATTTCATAGTATGGATTAAAATTTATGTAGAGTAATTGTACTACTCTAGATTGGTTAGAGTCAGAAGGAGTTGGAGAAAAGGTAGAAATACTTTTAATATTATTGTAAGGTAGGAAAGCGTATAGTAAGACTGGTTTTTTTTTTTTTTCATTTTTTACTTTGGAAACGTGAGTTAGATATTAGGGCATTGTATATATAGACTTATGTAAGACTATTAGCAGTGATTTTTTTTTTTTTTTTTTTTTTTTTTTGGTTTTTCGAGACAGGGTTTCTCTGTGTAGCTTTGCGCCTTTTCCTGGAACTCACTTGGTAGCCCAGGCTGGCCTCGAACTCACAGAGATCCGCCTGCCTCTGCCTCCCGAGTGCTGGGATTAAAGGCGTGCGCCACCACCGCCCGGCGTGATTTTTTTTTAAAGGGTTATTTATTTACTATGCTTACAGTATTCTGCCAGCATATATGCCTACATGCCAGAAGAGGACAGCAGATCCCATTACAGATGGTTGTGAACCACCATGTGGTTGCTGGGAATTGAACTCAGGTCCTCTGGAAGGGCAGTCGGTGCTCTCAATCTCTGAGCCATCGCTCCAGCCCCAGCAGTGATTTTTAATGACTTTATTTTTCCTTTATCTTGTTTCTGTTTTGCTTTGTTTTTCCAGTGAATATGGCTTTGCTGAAAAAGTTGTGGAGGGAATTACTGTTTCTGTGAATTCTATTGTCATCAGAATTGGAGCAAAAGCTTTCAACGCCTCCTTCGAACTGTCTCAGCTCCGAATCTATAGTGTCAATGCTCACTGGGAACATGCAGACTTGAGGTTTACTCGAATCCAAGATCCACAAAGAGGAGAGGTAAAAGGCTTTTTGTACTAAAAAGCATTTTAGTTGTTGATAAATAAACAGAGATATTTAAAATTGCACCAGCAGCCAGCAAGATGGCTCAGTGGTTAAAGGTATTTGCTGCCGATCCTGATGACCTAAATAACATCCCTGGGACCCAAAGGAGAGAACTGGCTCCTGCTGAGGCACATGGGTGCCCACACATATGTACACATAAATACACATGCTCACAAAATCAATTTAAAAAGCAGCCAGAGGGACGGCCCAGCAGCTAGTACTTGATACTATTGCAGAAGACCTGAGTTTGATTCCCAGGACCTGCACTGGCAGACTCACAGCCACCTCTGACTCCAGTGCCAGTGGGATCTGACTCCCTTTTCTGGTTTCTACAGGCACATGCACATATGGTACACATACATGTACTTAGATATACATGCATGTATAGATGTTACAGTCTTATTAAATAAGAAACACAGAGCCAAAGGCAGAATTAAAAGCCCAAGAGGTCAGAGCAGTAGCTAAGAGCTGAGACTTAAAACCGCCTTCTTATCACCCACTGCCGCTGTCCTTCCCCTCAGCAAGAGATCTACTTCTTGTGTATCTGTCTTTTTATTGACTTTCTGTTGTGCCTTCTCATTGGTTGTAAACCCAACCACATGACCTTCTCATCACTACCTGTCTATACAGACCTCTAGGTTTCTATGGTTGGTATTGAGATTAAAGGCATGTGTCTCCATGCTGGCTGTGTCCTTGAACACACAGAGATCTGCCTGTCATGTGATTGGGTGTGTACCACCACCATCGCACGGCTTCTGCTATGGCTTGCTATTAGCTCTGACCCCCAGGCAACTTTATTTATTAGCATACAAATAAAATCACATTTCAGTACAAATGAAATATCACCATATGCACGTGCACGTACACACACACACACACACACCCCAAAATAAAATAGTTACATTTATGGTTGCCCAGAATCACATTCTAGTAGATTTCTTTCTTCTGGACTTATAAGTGTACTTTTCTATTAACCTAAATAATTTAATTATAAAATGTTGGTATTTTAATGTTTTACTATATACATCTTTCACCTTATGAAAGTAATGAGTCCTACTTTTTAATTAAAATTTTCTGTGTGTGTGCGTGCATGTGTATATGCATGTATATACATGTGACTATTTATGTGTCTGTGCATGTGTGTGTGTGTGTATGCCTGTTCACGTATGTCTTTGCGAGCATGTGTGCATGTGTGTGTGTATGCACTAATGCATGCATGCACCATGGCATGCATGTGGAGGTCAGAGATCAACTTTGTGGAGTCTCATCTCTCTTGTATTTATGTGGGTTCCAGGGATCAAGCTCAGGTCAGCTTTTCGCAGTAAGTGCCTTTAGCTCCTTTTGGGTTTTATTCAGACACTGTTTCAGACCTGACTCTAGAGCTACTTGTTGATTGTGTTATTTCCTAAATGAAAGTGCCAAGAGTCTCACGGATGAGTAAATTCTGAATGTACACTGCTGAGTTTGATGAAGAGTGAAAGTAGTGTGACAAACATTTTTAGAATGTCACAAAAATTAGTTGAGAAGGTACATTAGCTGGGCGGTGGTGGCGCATGCCTTTAATCGCAGCGCTCGGGAGGCAGAGGCAGGGGGATCTCTGTGAGTTCAAAGCCAGCCTGGGCTACAGAGCGAGATCCAGGAAAGGCGCAAAGCTACACACAGAAACCGTGTCTCAAAAAAACAAAACCCAAAACCCAAAAACCAAAAGAGAGAGAGAGAGAGAGAGAGAGGGAGAGGGAGAGGGAGAGGGAGAGGGAGAGGGAGAGAGAAGGTACATTATTTCTCTGCTTTCATAAATGTACACTTTCTCATTTTGCACGAGTGTGTGCTCCTAATCTCTGTTTTCTCCTTAGATTCTGACATTTAAAGAAATTAATTGGCAGATGATTCGAATTGAAGCAGATGCCACCCAAAGTTCACATCTTGAAATTATGTGTGCTCCTGTTCGATTAATAACTAACCAGTCAAAAATCAGAGTCACCCTTAAAAGAAGAGTAAGTACAGTGGTCGTTTTGGTCCCTATGTTGGTGATAAAGCAGGCAGGAGATGGTCAGGTGGCACAGGGACAGCGTGAGTGGTGGATCTGGACGCTGTCGCAGACAGACTGGGATAATGGTCTAGTCTATGGAGAGCTGGGTAGTTACAGCACTCCTGTCTGAGAGATGAGGATTTAAGTGCTCAAAGGTTAGTATTCCTAACAACTGAATGGATTTTTATTTATCTTTTACAATAATTGGTTTATTTTTATTTTATGTGCGCTCGTATTTTGCCTGCATGTATGTCTGTGTGAAGGTATCAGATCTTGGAGTTACAGACAGCTGTGGGCTGCCATGTGGGTGCTGGGAGTTGAACCTGGGTCCTCTGGAAGAGCAGTCATTTCTCTTAACTGTTAAGCTATCTCTCCAGCATCTTTTTATTTTATTTATTTTATTTTATTTTTTTAAGATTCAGATATTTGTTGAATATTTACTGTCTTACAGTTTCATTTCACAGGCTGGGAGTGTAACTTGTGGTAGATTGCTTAATTAGCATGAATAAGACCCTGAGTTTAGTCCTTAAATGCAACGGGGGTGGGGGGGGTGGTGGGGGTGGTGAAGAAGTTGAGGAGGAGGAGGAGGAAGAGGTTTCTCTTACTGAATTTTGCTCAACCATGGTTTTTATTATTGATAGCCAACACTTTAACCATCAGTAAGTTTTTAAGATTTGGCTGGGGGGGCAGGCGTGGTGGCACACAGCTTTAGCCCAGCACTCGGAAGGCAGAGTTCTGGTTACCCAGAGATCCTGCCTCAAACAGACAACAAAAGATGGCGCTGGTAACTTAGAAACTATATATAAACGAAGAAGCAAGCAGGAAGAGTATTGGAGCCTGAGAGCGAGCGCAGTGGGGTTGGTGATGAGCTTTAATGAGGAGATGATACCTTTAAAAACAGGCCCGATTACAGACTCAGCAGCGTGCTCTGTGCTCTGTGTCACTGGCATATTAACGTAAATGGCTGTGGTAAGTTCCAGGAAGGGAGGCTTCTCGGAGCTTCCCAGAGATTCCCAGAAACGTGAACCGTGGGTGAAATGGCCTTTTGTATTTGATGACTTGTAATTCCACTTTCCCAGGTAGGATGAGTTCAGTTAACAGAAGCGATTAGGCGCTGTCACCTGCACATAGACATTACGCACATGCTATGTAATTTGTACTGAAACCTGTCTGTCTCTTTTAGCGCTATCATCTCTAGCTTTGGGAAATAGTCTTCTGTCTTATAGGCACTCAATAAATATTTGTTACATTTTCATTATTCTTCATCTCGTGGGAAGGGGGACACGTGCCATGCTATTAGTGGAGGTCAGAGGGTGGCTTAGGGATGTTGGATCTCTCCTTCCACTACGGGGGTCCTGAGGGTTGGACTCGGGCCATTAGGCTTGGTGGCAAGTGACTCTGCCTACTGAGCCATCCTGAAGGCTCAAATACTTATTTAATGGAGGCAGTATCCACGTCCACATTTAATCCTACTAACAATCTTTATGCTTTTAATAAATGTAAGGGTGTTGTAAGTTTTAGTCTTGGATTAATTTTCTAAATCATTTTTATTACAGTTGAAAGACTGCAATGTCATCGCAACGAAGTTAGTGCTAATACTGGATGACTTGTTATGGGTTTTAACGGATTCCCAGTTGAAGGCTATGGTGCAGTATGCAAAGTCTCTTAGTGAAGCAATAGAAAAGTCAACAGAACAAAGGAAGAGTATGGCTCCTGAACCTGCACAGGTATGCTACAAATTCACAGAAAAAAAGACAACATTTAACTTAGTGTCAACAGATTGGTGAGTTGGTTATTTCCTTTATGTGATATTGTAACACTGAAACCAAGTATCTTCTTGGTTAAATCCATTCAAGTATAATGTTATATGTGACATTACTGTGTGTCTAGTGCTTGTTCTGTTTGGAGCTCTTTGTCCAGGGCACAGAATTATTGGCGGTGTAGCAGTATTTGATGGTATAACCTTATGTGTGCACGCCCATGGGAGCATGGTGGACATAGGAGTGTGTTGAGTCTCCTGCTTCATCTCCTGCACCTTATTTCCTGTGATAGTCTCTCACTGAGCCTGCTGCTGGAATGGCCGCCAACCCCAGGAATCCTATCACGTCCTCTCACAGTGCTAGGGTTGGAGTTGGCAGTGTCCCACTTTTTACGTGAGTGCTGGGGACTTGAACTCAAGTCTTCATGCCTGTATAGTAAGTGTTTTTATGCACCGAGTCATTTCCTAGCCCAGTAATCCTTTTCAGGAAGTAAAAAAAAAAAAAAAAAAAAAAAAATCAGTGTGGTGATATATTGTGTACCCTAATAAAATTTCCTGAAGATCAGAGAACAGAACAAGCCACTAGAGTAAACATAGAGGCCAGGCAGTGGTGGCACACACCTTTAATCCCAGTATTTGGTATCACACGCCTTTAATTCTAGCACTAAAAGGAAGTTATATGGTGGGCGGAGAAAGTTATATAAGACGCGAGGAGACAGGAACTGAGGAACTTCAGGCTGAGGAGTCCTAGAGGTGAGACGAGGCAGTGGCTTGTTCCTTTGTTTCTCTGATCTTTCAGCATTTACCCCAATATCTGGGTCTGGGTTTTATACTATAAGACCAATTAGTTTTTGTGTTAGAAATGAGTTTAATTTTTTGAGGTAAAGGGCAGAAAAACCTGGGTGTGTAAGAGAAGGCACTGAAGGCTGGCAGCTGGATAGCTACAACTGTCCAGAGACACTAAAGCTGAAAACAAAGCTTCCGCTAGAATTTTCTGATGACTGGTGCTGGGTTGGCCATAGGGAGTCAGAAGTGTCATTTAACTGAATAAAAAAAAATTTTTTGTCAGTGTTTCCCAGTATTAAATCCTGATTACTAATACATAAATATCTTTGTAGAAGAGACATGGAAAATTCCAGTGGGTAGTGTATTTGATTATTTTATTAAAAGTAGAAGTAAATTTCATAACTTCTCATCCTAAAATTTTGTGAGATGTTATGAAATCATACTTCTATGAAGTTTTTTTTAACACAGTAATATTAATACCTCTGAGCAATCTTAGCTTGTTGGTGATGGAGCTTGGTACATGGACGTGCCATACACTGCAGGCTTTCGTGCTGTTCACGCTGGCTTGCTTACAATTGGACGGAAAAGTAGACGTGTGATCCTGCCTTCAATAGCTTGAGAGTGTTGGGGAGAGGGAAATCGAAACACCTGGCTTCTCCATCAGTGCTAAGGGAAGAACCAAGAGAGAAGGCGGTGAATGAGTGGGGGGAGCCCCGGAGTTTAAACTGACTGCAGAATCTGGGGAGGCTTTGCAAGGAACTTAATGAGATTGTGTCTCAGAGTGAAGAACCAAGCTAGGGAGACGGGTCTGTGGGAAAGTGCTTGCTGGACCATCATTAGGATCCAAGTTTGGATCCCCAGCACCCTCAAAACGTCTCTAGTTCCTGCCTCTGTGGCAAGATGGGGTGCAGACAGTGTGTGTGACAAGATGGGGTGCAGACAGTGTGTGTGACAAGATGGGGTGCAGACAGTGTGTGTGTCTGTGACAAGATGGGGTGCAGACAGTGTGTCTGTGACAAGATGAGGTGCAGACAGTGTGTGTGTGACAAGATGGGGTGCAGACAGTGTGTGTGACAAGATGGGGTGCAGACAGTGTGTGTGACAAGATGGGGTGCAGACAGTGTGTGTGACAAGATGGGGTGCAGACAGTGTGTGTGTCTGTGACAAGATGGGGTGCAGACAGTGTGTCTGTGACAAGATGAGGTGCAGACAGTGTGTGTGTGACAAGATGGGGTGCAGACAGTGTGTGTGACAAGATGGGGTGCAGACAGTGTGTGTGACGAGATGGGGTGCAGACAGTGTGTGTGTGACGAGATGGGGTGCAGACAGTGTGTGTGACAAGATGGGGTGCAGACAGTGTGTGTGTGACAAGATGGGGTGCAGACAGTGTGTGTGTCTGTGACAAGATGGGGTGCAGACAGGAGAATCCAGGAAGTTGTGGGCTGAGCTACGAAAGAGAGATCATGTCTCAAATTAGGTGGAAGGTGAGATTGTCCTCTGACCTGCACATGCTGACACACAGAGAGAGACCTGTGTTCACATAGCACACACTCACCCTACACTCTTTCCTGAGACTTGCATTTTAAGGAAATGAGTTCTATACCTGCTACCTTAATGTGCTCTTTATCTCTTCTGACCTCCTGAGAATATGCTGGTTTGGGATGTTCCACATGTTCTCCTGTGCCAGAATTACATTTACCCTCTTAAGAAACTGAAGTCACCCTCTTACAAAAATCCAGTCTGTGATGGATTTGTCCAGGAAGAACAAATACTTCTGGGAACAAAACAGGAAATTTGAATATTTGCTGCCAGAAATGAATGATTCTCATGACTAAGTGACGAGTGACTTCCATTATTTGTTTTGAATATACCATAGAAAGAACTGTAGAAGGATTGGGTTATTGGAAGCAATATCATATGGTAAAGCACGTCGTCAATCCTAGCACGTAACTTGGAGTGTAAAGTACCGAATTCCATTTTGAAAACAAATCCCCTCATCTGCTCTACCTGTTGGTGTGAGCAGAGTTTTACAGAGCTTATAGCCAGGGAAACAAGTAAAAACCTACAGAGCTGACGGCGAGTCCCGTCTCATCCTGCCCGTTTTGTGATGCTTATCCAAGTGCCACCTCCTGAGCTCTCTGGGGGAGCTGAATTTATTTATTTTTACTTTTTATTGTTGTGGGTTTTTGTTTTTTTTTTTTTTTTTTTTTTTTTTTTTTTTTGAGACAGGATCTTACTATGTAGCCTTGTCTGGCTTGGAACATACTTTGTAGACTAGGCTGGCCTTGAACTTATATAGCTCAACCTGCCTCTGCCTCCTGAGTGCTGGGAGGTGTGTGCCACCATGTCTTGCCCTGTCAGCCTAATTTTAAATTTAGGGACAGCCTACAGGACGAGAGCAGGGCAGTTTTCCTGCACAAGTGGACTGTGTAGACAAGAGGGGCCTTGTACATTTTGGCATCTGGGTGCTAGTAGGAATTTTCTCTGGGGCAGTTTAGTCGATTTATGACAGCGTCACAGTGTCATAGCGTCATAGAAGAGGAGCTAATGAGGAGGACAGAGAATGGAGCCAGTCTAGAGGAAGTGTGTGCAGGAGTTTTTGATAATGACTCAAAAGACATAACAAACCAGATTGGAAAGCAATACCTACATCTTCTGGAAGTTACGGATAAGGAAGCTGAAGACTTAAGAATGATAATATGTAGTTTTGTTAGCCATAAAAAGAAATACAGAGGAGAAAGCAGCTTTGATTGAAGAGGTAAGGATGAGGAAAACTAAGAATGTAAGTGTGTACAGATATTTGCTGAAATTTATTAGGCTTGCAGTCAGATTGTGTATAGTTTTGTTTTTATATAATTCAGAAGGTATTCTTAAGGCAGCTGAGCTGCTGATACAACATACACTATATCATGCTCATTTCTTGTGGGTTGCTTGTTCGTGTGTGACATTCTGAGGATGTGAGCAGGCGGTGATAATGTGGTTTGGAATCTTTAGAGCTCTACTGCAGCCTCATCCAGCCAGCACGTGAAGACCCCACAGGCTGCCAATGCTCCTGATCTCAACGATGCAATTGTCAAATTCTTCAATGACTTTGATGTTAAGGAAACCTCCCACCATCTAGTGATTTCACATCTAGATCTACACATCTGTGACGATATTCATGCGAAAGAAAAAGGTAATCTTACATCAAACTATTTGCCTTTTCTACAAATTGACTGCAATACTGTATTGTTTATTATATATAGTATCTATTAAAATATCATCATTCAGATTGGTGTAGAAAGGAAACATTTGAAACATTGAGGCCAGCCTGCATAAAGAGACCCTGTCTGAAAACAGCAACAGTAACCAAGACTGAATAAATGACATCCTTGAATAAAGTAACTTCGAATTGCCTTTTGAAACTATCTATACATTTTATCCTATAGTCCATTCATAAGTGTTTACATGTGGTAAGCATTGTGATTAACTCACCTGTCTATCAACTTGTGTTGTCTTGTAATTTGCCTGCAAGTGTGTCTGTGCACTGGTGTGTGCTCAGTTCCTCTGGAGGCCACAAGAGGATGTGGATCCCTTGGAAGTAGAGTTACAAATGGTTGTGAGCTACTGTGTGGGTGCTGGGAATTGAACTCAGGTCCCCTAGAAGAGCAGTGAGTGCTCTTAACCTCTGAGCCATCTCTGCAGCCCTGAATCCATGTTCTTTGTGCACATAAAGACGACTGTGTGGCTCTCTAACATTGTGTCCCCTCCCCCAGCATTTCATAAGGAAACTGACTCCTTTTTCAGTTTGTGTGCCTGTGTTGAGTGGACTGGGGTAATAGGACAGGCAGGAAGCTATCCCTGGTCACTTTGAAAACCCACGTTCCACACTTGGAGTGCTCGGTATTTCTGCTTCTCTCTCACAGAGTCAATGGCCCACTAGTCATGGGGGAGTTCAGCAGGCAGGCTTACCTCAGAGACAGTGTTTAGATCATTTTGGTGAGTGTTAGAAGGAAGCGAAGATCCCTTAAAAATGGAGATATTTGACCTGAGTTCTTCAGGCCTGTGTCAGAATATCTTTTGGGTTTTATTGTTTTTAAAGCTGAGAAAGTCTTAGGAGAAGCAATTATTCTCCAGCCATCAGAGAAATGGGGAGGAGTCGGCTAACAATCGGAAGGATAGAGGGAGCTGGCCTAGTGTACAGGCTTACGATCCCAGCACTGGGGCCTCACGGCAGGAGGATCACCAACTCAAGGTCTGTGTTTCTACACAGTGAGTAGCTACAGAGTGAGTCCAGAGCCAGCGTAGGGCGAGTTAATTAGACCCTCTCTCGACTTTCTTCCCTCACGTCTGGGGGACTATCTCTGTGATAGTGCACGTATAAGGCATGTGAGAGGCCCTAGGTTCAGTCAGTCCAGTACTGCCCAAAAACGAAGGGATGGAGAGCAGAAGATGTGGGGTTTGTAAAGGAATTTGTTGTCATTTTCTTTGCCCACTTTGTGTCTTTTGATTTATAGTTGTCATTTTCTGCTTTAGTGATTGAAAAGGAAAAACCCAAAATTTTTTAAAGCACAGTAACAAAACGAGCTGGTGAAACTAAGCATTTTTGCTTAGTATTTTCTAAGCCCTGGCTTACCTGCTATTACTCCTCCTAAGTACCCTGGATGATGTCTCCCACACTGTGTGGGTTTGCAGTGACTTCTCCCTCCTAAGTACCCTAGATGATGATGTCTCCCACACTGTATGGGTTCTGCAGTGACTTCTCCCTCCTAAGTACCCTGGATTATGATGTCTCCCACACTGTATGGGTTCTGCAGTGACTTCTCTCTCATAAGTACCCTGGATTGTGATGTCTCCCACACTGTATGGGTTCTGCAGTGGCATCTCTGTTGTGAAATCTTAAAGGCTTCAAAATAGTCATCAGTTTACAAAAAACTCATCTGATGGTAAAACTAACCAAGACACTTTTATTACCTACCATGTTTATTTCACCTGTTTGGTAGGTTTTACTTCAGAATACTGTTTTTATTACTGAGCACTACCTCAGAAACTACTCATAATGTGCTTTGTACATAGCTTACCACTTTCAAATAACCAAAACAAATAAACAAAAATTCTGAGTACTGAAACAATTAGCTCCAAACATGTGGAAGCCAGAGGAGAGCATTTGGGAGACTTTCCTCTATGAGAGCTGGGAATTGAACTCAGGTCCTGAGGCTTGCTGACAAGTGTTTTAATCTGCTGAGCCCTCTCACGGGCTGACTTCAAAGGCTGCAGATGAGGACTGGAGCTATGCTAAAAGTTGCACTAGTTGATATAAACCAGTTAATCACTTATATTGGGTACGTATACTTACTGTTGCTACTTGGAATCTGACTTAAATGGTAAAGTCAATGTTTCAAATGTTTACTTAGTGTTTCTCTCCTTTTCCCTCCCTCACTTCTTTTTCTCTTCCCAGAGTCCAACAGACGTATTAGTGGAGGTGCTATGCAGCTCTCCTTCACACAGCTGACCATAGACTATTATCCTTATCATAAAGCAGGTGTGTATAATAATTTATTTAAAATACGCAAATCTTGCTTTTAAAATGACATAGCCAATTTTTTAAAAAATTTAATTGTTCATTTGTTTTTACTTATTAGGAAGAAAAGAGATCACAATATTGTTACTGTTTTTCTTCTGGCAGCACTTTACCAAGAATATAGAATTGTCTTAGACATAATGAGGTTCATGTAGATTATTAGAAACTGTAATTAGAAACTGACCGATTCGGGCTAAGGTATCACTAAATGGTTGAGAACTTGAATAGCTTGTGTGAGGCTGTAGGGTTGATCCACAGCATCACAGAGCAAGGGGGTGGGGAGAAAAGGAAGGAGAAGAAGAATTACAATTATCTAAATCAGTACTAAATACATGTTTTAAAACATAAAGAATTGGATTATAACAACATGTATTTGTATTATTTTGTGATTTGTGACAAATCAAGTCGTAATAGTTTGAATTTTTAAATAATTTTGCAATTTCCTCCCACTTTTCTATATTTTCTAAATTCATCAGTAAATAAGATTTAATAGGCTCTTTAATCATCAAGTATTGATATGTTCTTTTCTACCAAATAACAAAAATAAAATAGGATAATTTATTGCCAAATCAAGTAATTCAACCATCACACCTATGTCTGAGATTTGGTAGTATTTGTTTTCATTTTGTAATTTACACTAATAAGAAAACAAAAACAAAATATAATAGAATTTCCAGTACTTTTAAAAAGCAGTAAGATTTTTATGTCAGGCTTCCCCGTCAGTGCTTATCAATTCTCTGTCGGCACAGACAGGGTTGCTTTTGGAGGGCATGTCTCAGGGCCTGCCCTAGTTGGGAAGGGTTCCAGACCCTTTCAGCTGGCCGCTGTGCTGTCTAGGCCTGGGAGCCCAGCACCGGGGGCAGTAGGACACTCAGGACACCCAGCAATGCAGCCTCAGTCTGGAGGGAAGAGAAAAGCTTTCTGACTGTGGAGATTCTTTTTATTTTAGAAGGGGAGATAGTCATGGAGCAGACTTTATTTTCTCAACTTTTGTGTGTTCCTGCAACTTCTCTAAGTCATTACAAAGAAACCTAGTCTGGATTTTGCTTTGTCCTCTCCAAACATGTATCTGTTGATGATTGGAACCTGTGTTGTGTAGTTCTGTTGTTTCCTTAAATGTTTGATAACCATCATCTTGTCAGCGTTAGGTATTAGATTACGGTTAGTCACTTGACAACAAGTCTTGATGAAGGGTTTTCCTTGGTGTTTTTCCGAGATTCTTTACAGTAGCTGTTTGCCAGGTAATTGAGCATCTGTGAAAACTGCCCGAATCTTTAGCTTTGAATTGAGCATTGTTTCCCAAGGATAGGTTCTAGATAGAAAGTCACCTGGGTTATTTGCTTTTGATACTTTTTTCCTCTGTCTTGCTCTTATTCTGTTAGAGAAATAAACTGATTTTTTTTTTTTTAATATTAAAGACTTAAGCCTGGTATGGTGAGCCCTCCTGCAATCAAAACCTCTCAAAACAGAACAAAGGCTGCTCTCTTGAGAAAATGACTGAGTTTTATATAAAGCTTTACATTGAAGTTCCTCTTATTCCTTTTACAGGAGATAGTTGTAATCATTGGATGTATTTCAGTGATGCAACCAAAACAAAGAATGGATGGGCTAACGAGTTGTTACATGAATTTGAATGCAACGTTGAAATGCTTAAACAGGCTATGAAGGATCATAATGTAGGTTCACCTCCTAAATCCCCAACACATGCCTCTCCCCAGCACACACAAACAGGTATTTCACCAAATGATGTCCCCTCATGTTCATTCAAATGGGGGAGGGGCCGAGGGGAGAATGAGAAGCAGTATTTTAAATTCCGATGATGTAGACTAATGGTTTTATAGACCAAAGCACTTTCCAGTGGTTTTCTTTTTAATAATGTGTATGTGTGTATGTTTGTGTATGGGTTTATGCACAGGAGTGCATTGTCTGTGGAGTCGGAAGAGAGCACAGGGTCCTTTAGAGTTGAAATTACAGGCAGTGAATGTGAGCTGCCTAACATGGGTCCTGGGAACCAAACTTGGGTCCTCTGCAAGAGAACCGTGAGCTCTTAACTGCTGAGTCAGATCCCTAGTCCTCAATACTTCCCAGATTAGTATAACCAGTAATAGTAATGTCCTCTTAGAGTATTTAGATTCTTAAGTGGCTTGTTAATTTTTCACTTTTAACATTGTGAGAGAGTGACTTAAATATAATTAAAATATGATTCTTGTTTTAAAGAATAACCATTATAAAGGCATACTTGTCTCTCTGTGTATTATCTTGTTTGAGAAATGGAGCATTCTTCTGTTTCTAGTAGTCTTCTCTGTAGCAGAAGAGTAGCTATGAAAAGTAATTTTATAATGAATTGAGAGGAATTTTTGTTTCTCACAGAGAAAGAGTCCACGCTGAAAGGGACTCCTAAAGCACCACCAGTGTTACCTCAGCCATCCAAAGCCAAGCTGATGTCCAGCTCTGTTGTCGTTAGACTTGCAGATTTCAATATATACCAGGTATGTGTTAGATCTCCTCATCTCAAGCAACTCAATTAACCCCACCACTTATCTTTAAAGCTCTAGAGTAATTTTATGAAATGCAAATTATGCCGGGTAGAAAATAACAGTTCACTGATTTGTATTTATGTGATTATCTTGAATTGGACAAACCGAGGTCAAGGGAATAGAACTGCAGGTTGTTACAAGTTTGGGGCTCCCTAAGTTACACCAGGGTGAGTGCTGCACTCACAGTCCTCACAGCACTCACTGGAATCTGTCAGATTCACTTTGGTTATAAGGAAAAAGGGAACAAGTAGAGCCTGCCATATGCACAGGGCACAGTCTGGACGGCTTCTAGATGTAAAATTCAGGCTGTTGATGTAGCTCACTGGGCCCAAGGTCCCTTCCTAGCCCCACAGTGCAGATGTGTACTGTATACGTGAAGGATTGCTTTTGTGGTTGAATTTATTTTTGAGTAGACTAATGGCAGATGACCCAACGTCTTCCCTGACCTCTAACCACTAATAAGACTTCAAGTGTGACCAGTCCAGCCTACAGTCTTCCGATTTGCATGCCTTTATCAGTTGGCATTGTGAGGAGAAAATGATAGTCTGTAGTTATCTCTAGGGAGCATGGGCAGAGCCCAGAGCTCTTCATGGAGACCAAATTTCTTAGAGCACAGCGGTCTGTGTGGAAGAACCTGAAACGCCTTTTTGCTGTACTCTGCTCCTATAAAGTGTGAATTCACTTTTATGGGAAGAACTCTGCCCCTACACGCTCTTTCGCTCAAGCTGTAATCATATAACATGGCCTGATATCACAGTCTTCAAGAGCAACAAAAGTCTATTTGACCTGTTTTTAAAAATAGACACACTTAGGTTCATATAATTATTTATGAACTGTTCTCATTTATTGTAGTAAGTCTCTTGCTTTATCTAAAAAGTTTTTATTTAAGTACACTTAAAGCCCTGATTATTTTCTCATTGTGCAGTAGCTTTCTTTACAAACTATTTATATAATGCAGCTTACTTAATTGTTGCTGTTTTTTTTCTCCTTTGCGACAGGCTCTCATGTAGCATAGGCTAGCCTTGAGTTCCCTATGTAGCTGAGGCTGGCCTTGAGCTGTTTTTACTCCTGCCTCTACCTCCTGAATGCTGGGGTTGCAGGCATGTACTCCCATACCCAGCTTTAAAGTAAACCTTAAATCTTAGCGTTTAAATAAAACCATAGAGAAATGAGGGAGAACAAGTACTCATAATCTCAAATTGTTCATAGTGTAGTGAAAAAACTGTATCCAGAAACATTATTTTAAAAAAAAGTTACAAAAAATAGTGATATTTCATCTCCGTTTTAATAACTTTAACAATTAAAATATGCTTTTGTTTATTAAATTGACATAATTTAGGTTTTTCTGTATGTGCAGAGGAGTTTTTAAATAATGTGATGTAAACTTTCTCAAATCTTTGTGTAAAAAGAAGAAAATTGGATTATTTCAAGAAGAAACATTGTCAACAGAAAATATACTCTCTTAATACTTCACACAAGACATAGACGCACGCGGAGCTGGCGGGACGGCTCAGCAGGTGAAGGTGTTCGCCTCCAAGCCTGGGGACCCACGTGATGGGATGAGAGAACCGACTCCCTGAAGTTGTCCTCTTACTGCCACGTGTGTACCGTGGTGTACCGTGGCACGTGTGCGCTTACACACACACACACACACATACACACACACACACATACTCTCACATACTCACACACACACACACACACACACACACACACACACACTTTTAATAATAATAATGAATGAAAAAGAAATATACACATTTGTTGAACAAATGAAACTTAAAATATTTTCCAAGCCTACTAACTTAGCCCAATAAATCAATCGATAAAACATCATCTGATGAGAATTAATACTCTCTTTGTTATAGTGGCTCTCCTGTGTTCCAGCCTTGTTGACCTTGAACTTTTTCTCATGGCTCCACCTTCAGAGTCCTGGGGTTACAGGCATGAGGCACCATGCCCGGATTGTGTAGTGCTGGAGATTGAACCTCAGGGATTGTACACATCCCCAACCCAATGTGAAAACAATCTATCTAGGGCCTTAAAAATAAGTCCTCTTGGGAATAACTAAGAAATCAAATGATTTGACTGAACTATTTATAGTTAGGTATTTTACATCAATTATTTCTGTAAAATTGACATACTTTTCCATTATAATTATTTTTGTTTATTTCTTTTATTTTGTTTTGTTTTTGTTTTTTGAGACAGGGTTTCTCTGTGCAGCTTTGGAGCCTGTCCTGGATCTCGCTCTGTAGCCCAAGCTGGCCTCGAACTCACAGAGATCCACCTACCTCTGCCTCCTGAGTGCTGGGATTAAAGGCGTGCGCCACCACTGCCCGGCTCATGATGATGATGATGATAATGATACTAATAATATTTTATGATTTATTTATTTGTTATGTATGCAATGTTCTGTCTGCACGTTTGCCTGGACGCCAGAAGAGGTCACCAGATCTCATTATTGATGGTTGTGAGCCATCATGTGGTGCTGGGAATTGAACTTAGGACCTCTGGAAGAGCAGTCAATGCTCTTAACCTCTGAGCCATCTCTCTCCAGCCCTCATTATAATTATTTTAAAATTACAATTCATTGACATTAAGTATATTCACATTAGGTGACTACACCATCATCTGTCTGCAGAGTTTTTCTTTCTGAATGGCAAACTCTAACATGTTTTCACAATATAGAGAACCTATAATGAATTATAAAGAATATACTGAGAAACTATTCTGGCTGTCAATCCACTGTGTCCTGAATCTGCCACTTATTTATCTATATTGACTAATAATATACAATTATTGCTGGTTTCCTGTCATTTTTAAGGCTCAAAATAGTAAGTTTACCAAAGACAATGTACAAAGTGAAGCCTTTTATTTTCTTTTTTTTTTTTTTCAGAACAGGGTTTCTCTGTGTAGCGAAGTTAAGTTTTTAATTGGTAAAGATCTGAATTGGTTATAGAGTTTTCTGAATGGTTGGCGAATAAATATTTCATTTTAATTATTATTTTTGTTCATTTACTTATGTATTAGTGTGTCACCCACCCCTTGACCCCCGCACACAACAGCAGATACGTTGAGGTGTGAGGACAACTTGTAGGACTCTGTTCTCTTCACCATGTGGCTATCAGGCTTGGCAGCAAGTACCTTTACCCACAGAGCCCAGAAGAGACTTTAAGATGGTATTTTAAGATGCAAAGTGATGTGTATGTCCATTGTGAAAGTTCTTTGGGAAGGGCTTTATTCTGTATAATTTAAGCAAACTTGTTTTCTCAGGTCTCTACAGCAGAGCAATGTCGTTCTTCCCCCAAAAGTATGATTTCCTGCAACAAAAAATCCCTGTATCTTCCACAAGAAATGTCAGCTATCTATATAGAGTTCACAGAATATTACTATCCAGATGGGAAAGATTTTCCAAGTAAGAGAGTTTACTTAGCTATTGTTTGTTCATTATTGGGTGAATATTTTGGGTTTTATCAATTTATGCAGGAAAATCTACTCTTATCACTGTGTTTAGGACATACCCTTTATACTAAATTTATACACATTGTTAATAGTTACTCATATGTTCTTTTTCCACCTTACTGTACCATCTTTGATGGCAGGAATCTTGTGGCATTTGTCATTGATTTTATTTGCTTTTTTCTTGCTTTTTTGTGCTTACTACCTATTTGTTAAATGAAGTATGAATGAATGTTATTGGAGAAAATTGTCATTTTTTTTCCTTTGCAAATAAGTGAGAATTATAAATCTCCATTTTACTAAAATTGAAAAAAATTGAAGTTTCCTTTTAGTTGTAAAGAATTTTTCTTGGCTCTTTTGGCTTCCTACAGTTAAAATGATTATATATTTGTTTATTTGAATATTAAAATTATGCACTTTTGTTTCATTTCACCATAATTCTTCAAAATAAAGTCTTCCTTTGTGTTGAGATCTTTGTGTGTGTGTGTGTGTGTGTGTGTGTGTGTGTGTGTGTGTATGTGTATGTGTATTCAGGTACACAGATATATGCATATACAGGTCAGAGACCAACTTCAGGTGTCATTTTTTTATGCACTGTCCACTTTGATTTTTGTTTGTTTGCTTGGTTTTTTTCTTTGGCTTTTTTAGACAGAGTCTCACTATGTAGCCCTCGCTGACCTGGTACTCTCACTGTGTAGACCATGCTGGCCTTGAACTCATAGATGTACACGCCTCTCCTTCTTGAGGGCTGGGACTAAGGGTGTGTGCCACCATGCTGGACCCACTTTGTTTTTTGAGATAGGATGTCTCCCTGGCCTGGGGCTTATACATAACCAGGTATGTTAGGCAGCTGGCTGAGCAGCCCCAGGGACTCTCTGCCTTTACTCCCCGTGCTGGGCTTAGAGCTGGGCAGACCTGGCTTCTGTTCATGGCTTCTGAGGACTCGGGTCCTCATCCTCGCAAGACTTGGTCTGTTTCCTTAATGCTGATGTATTTATTTAAAAGTTTTCACTTTATGTGCATGGATGTTTTGCCTGCATGCATGTCTGTGCACCACCTCGTGTAGTGTGTGAGGAAGCTAGAAGAGGGTGTCAGATGCCTGGGAACTGGAGTTACAGGTGCTTCTGAGCTGCCCCATGGGAGCTGGCGATCAGACCTGGGGCCTGCGGGAGAGCAGCTGGCCCATCTCCCCACCCAGTGTCGACTTAGGAAGGTAGGCTTTTAGTTTCAACACGAATTTTTGATGCTCCTGAAGTTGTTTTTGCTTTTATTATAAAATAAGGCATTCTAGAAATCACTTTAGAGAAATGTCTAGTATTTTATTATACTTTCCCTTATTTGTGCCAAACTGATGACATCTAGGCCCCCCTCAGTTTTCCGTTTTCCAGCATTTTTCTGTGTATGTGCATTTATCACTTGTTCTCTCCACCATTCTTCTTAGAAGATGGGGTTGAAACGTTTTCTCAGTGTCTTCTAATGAAACGGCACAACTGAACCCCAGGCATGGTCTACCCATTGCTTCCTTCCCACAGTACCGTACTGTTCCCCAGGGCCCGGGACAGTCATTTGTCTGTCCTTGTCTCATCTTGCTGGAACCCCTCAGTGATGGCTGTATTTAATTAAAACACATCATTCTGCAAGTAAGGTTTTTTTTTGGAGTTAAGACTAGTTTCCAGGTTATATGACTTCCTTCAAACATTTTTGAGACAGGATCTCACTGTGTAGCCTTGGTTGGCTGGCCTGGAAGTTGCTGTATTGACCAGGTTGGCCTCTGGTCTCTGCCTCCTAAGTGTTGGGGTTAAAGGTGTGTACCACTGTGCATCAGGCACACTGGACAAGGTCCTCTCACATGGACTCACTTTGCCTTAATTCCTCTTCAGGAGCTCTGGCTCCAGATAGTCACTGAGTTACCGAATCTAAAAACGTAAACAAAAGTTTGTAGGCATGGGGTGGGGTGTGCAGTTTGGCTCATAGAAATACAGTATTCTTGAACTTGTTTTTAACACATGTGCCTCTTTTTCATATTTGATTTGCATCCTGCCCCCTTCCTTTAAGATTATAGTCCAGTAAAGGATTCTGCTAGCTAAGTTGATACGTTTTTAGGGCTGAGGTATGACTTAGTTTAGAATGCTCACCCGGCATCTCTGATGCCTGCTTCTAGTTCCCAGCATCACCACAGCCTGAGACAAGCAGACGCCCACCAGAACAACAAATAAGAATAGGAATATCTCTGAGCTACCCGGTCATCTGGAGACCCTCTTGGAAATACCACATAGAGCCCTCTGCTGCTCAGTGTCCTTCCTTCTCTGTGCCCAGCTTGGGGGCTACATTTGCTCTCTAGTCTTCTCTAGGCTGCTGCCTTCACCATCTTTAACTAGAAATCCCCTCCCTCCCTCCCTCCCTCCCTCCCTCCCTCCCTCCCTCCCTCCCTGCCAGAGTGTGAAGCATTCTCCTCCGCACTCTACTTTCCTTTATTACTAAAGACAAACACCTTGGCATCACAACTGGTCTCTGAGAGGCTTGAATCACTTTTTTCATTTTGTATTTATCTCATGTATAGAAATTTTAATGGAATTGGACCATGCTTTATTTCTCTTATGTTCTTTGTCCTTAGCACAATGCATAAAATGTAGACCTTTGGTGAATCTTTTTTGCTTTTATGAATTGAGTGAAGAGATGAATACAAGTCCCCAAAGTCAAATGCAGATTATTGGTAGAATATTCATTCTTTCTTTTGGTTTCCTACATGTTGGGATTTCTTTTTCTTAATTTGATCTGAAATTCTGTGCATGCATTCTCTCTCTCCTAAAACATTTTTAAGACTGACTTTAATCTCAAAATTACATACCCATATACCTATTTTCTTGCTTTACTTTTTTTTTTTTTTTTTTTTTTTTTTAAAGACAGGGTCTCTGTATGTATTCCTGGCTGTCCTGGAGCTTGCTATATAGACCAGGCTGGCCTTGAACTCCTGCCTCTGCCTCCAGTGTTCAGATTAAAGGCATGTGCTACTGCACTGGTCACTTAAAACAAAGACTCTAAACAAAGTATTTATCATGTATATGGATATACAGAGAGGAAAGAGCACACCATTCCTGATTCTCCAGGATAGGAAGAGCATACCATTCCCGATTCTCTGGGATGTAGAGAGCACACCATTCCTGATTCTCCAGGATAGGAAGAGCATACCATTCCCGATTCTCTGGGATGTAGAGAGCACACCATTCCTGATTCTCCAGGATAGGAAGAGCATACCATTCCCGATTCTCTGGGATGGAGAGAGCACACCATTCCTGATTCTCCAGGATAGGAAGAGCATACCATTCCCGATTCTCTGGGATGGAGAGACCACACCATTCCTGCCTCTCCTTCTTAAGGTTTTACTTTTCAGAAACATAGTTTCTTGCCACCTGACATTTTTTTAACCATGTTTTCACCTTGTGGACCTAAATTCAGTTTCATGTACTTCAGGTTAGTGTTTAACTCATGGTGCCTTAACAACAGAAGGGAGCATTGTGGTGTGTTTCCTCTCCGACCACTTGAAAACATAATGCGCGTGTGCATAGTTGTTATATCCTTACAAAAGCCCAGCTCATGCTTACCTGCTAGGATTCCTTTACTTAATTGAGACATTTATATGCATAGGAAGTAGTTGTTTTAGATAAGTTTAGATCATTAAAATGAACTGTATGCCTGTGGAAGCTTTGTATTGTCTTTGGATATCATTAAGATGCCTTAGCCCAGATGCTATAGGAATTTTGCCATTGCTGACAGTGATGTGCACTGGGCATCCACCATCTCAGTGGAATTACTTATTCCATTCATACTCAGTTTTGTTACAGATCAGACTGATGAAGGGATGTCTGCTGTCTAGGTCCACATTTTACTTCCAGGCGTATATTCTGTTCTTACAGTTTGTCCTTGGACCAATAATCCCGCCTATCTACTTAATGTCACCTTCGTCATCTTCACAGCCCCGAGAACCATCTCACTGGCTGCTCCTTCTGTCTTTCAAGTTCTTCCAGTTACCGGGCTCCAGCTCCCGGCATGAACGAGTTAAGGGTGGTCCGGGCAGTTTCAGTCCGTCCTCAGCCTACACCATTGGTCTTAGGCCTGTGGGAGTACAGATGTGTCACTGTGGAAAGACATTCACCTCATCCCTGGAGTAAAGGCCTTTTTCTTTTGAACAACACAAATCTATATGTATCCAACTAAGAACACGAGTTGGTTCTGTAGGAGTTAGTACCAATAAATTGAAAGAATAGTTCAATTTGTTGTTGAACTATTAGTTATGGTTATCCTAACTATGAACCATTGTTATTAGAAACCACGGGGAGCCTCACTTGGTGTGTCACGTGTTACAGGGAAAATTGGGGTCCTCTGTCAGGATTCTTAGTTTTACAGAATAAAGACCTTGTCAAACTGTTCGGAAACCTGTAGCTTTTATGGTTAATATACTTGTGGTTTCAGAAGTGAAATTCCCTTTAATTATCAGCATTAGTTTAGTGTGTATTAACAGATTATTCGAGACACTTGAATTACTGCTCTGCCCAAAGCTCTGTTCTAGGCCTTTACTAAAGAGGAAGTGAGTTGCTCATGCTCCTTCCTCTTGGGCTTTTTGTCCAGCACATGGCTTTCCTAGCAGACTGGCTGTAGAGGACACAGAGGGCGATGCAGATAGTGAAGGATTTAAGACAGGACACACGGGCCGTGACTTTGACAGTGTTTTTAAAAGGTGATGTTTTTAGAAGTTTGCTTCTGTATGAATCTAGTAGTACTTCCTGTTTATACATTTAATTTTACATTAAAGTATATTTTTCAGTTAATGAAGCATTGAAAAACGTCTTATGTCTGTATTTGCTGTTAGCCACGTATCTAACTTCATATGTGATATTTATTAAGAAAGAAGGCAACTTGTTAAGAATATCTTCTCTCAGGAAATATAACCATCTGTTCATTAATGGTGCTTATCATTCTTTTCTCCACAGTTCCGTCTCCCAACCTGTATAGCCAGCTGAATGCTCTACAGTTTACTGTAGATGAAAGAAGCATTTTATGGTTAAACCAGTTTCTACTAGATTTAAAGCAGAGTCTTAATCAGTTCATGGCTGTGTACAAGTTGAATGACAATTCAAAGTCTGATGAGCACGTTGATATTCGAGTTGATGGCTTAATGCTAAAGGTATTGTATACAAGAGGCTTCGAAAACAAAGCTGTTTTTTCTTTGTATGTGTGTGTGTGTGTGTAAGAGGATTAGAGAGAGACAGACAGACAGACAGACAGGGTTTTACTCTGTAGTGCTGGTGTCCTGGAATTCACTATATAAACCAGACTGGCCTGGAACTCACATAGATCCATCTGCCTGCCTTTGCCTCCCAAGTGCTGGGATTAAAGGCATGTGCCATTACACCTAGCTGAGGGCAAAGCCATTTTTATAGAAATACAACTGACAGTGTTATAATTTCAGGATATAACACAGTGTTTAGATGTGAATTAACTTAACTATAATCTTCAATTTTTATGTTGAAATTTAAGATCGAATTTTGATTTTCAGTTATAGAAAATCTAAGGGACTGCTTTTCTTCCCATTTGTTTATTTATGATTTTAATTTTTCTCTAACTCTGTTTATCTTGAAGTAAGCTATAGCAGTAAAATGTAAATATTTCGTGGGTTGGCTCAGCAGGTAGAGTGCTGAGAGCCAAGCCTGATGACCTACCCGAGTTCAGTCCTCAGGTCCCACACCGTGGAAGGAAAACTGACTCCTGCAAGTTGTCTCCTGACCTCCACACACCTCTGTATATAAACACTAAATATAAACAAACAAACAAACAAATGTTACAAAAGAGCTCTTTAAAAATCTTTAGTTCTTTCCTCCCCTGCTACGGGGTTTATACATTGTTTTCTTCTAAAAAAGGTTAAATTTGCAACAAAGTTTTTAAATTGTATGAGTTGTGTTTGTTCATATTATTCCATTATTTATATCCAAAGTTAACAAAAAAGTGGCCTTTTAATTGTGAGTAAGTAGCTGCTAATCTGAGCTGTGTACATTCTTAGATTTTTAAAGGGAAAAGATTAAAATATAAAACAGATTAGTAAATGGAGTAAACCCTGGACATAACTGACAATTTATTGCAAGGTCTGTTGTTGATGTATTATATACTGTAACCTCTTTTTAAAAAAATTACACAAAAAATAGCCTACATTTCCTGGCATAAATAAAAAATCTTCTCAGTTTAGCATAAATTGAGATAGAACTGCATTTGAGATCAAACTAAATAACGATCATTGTAGTTTCTGGGTATAAACAGTACCCAGAAACCACTTTGAACTCTTTGATAGGAACATTCAAAGACTAGATTCAGTTCACTCTTGAGAATTATCTCAGTAAGTTTGACCATCATTTTAGCTTTGTTCTCTTGACAGAACAAAACTGCCTGTTTCTCCCTACTGCTGGGATTACAGGTGTGCTTGCACCCAGCCCAGACATCCAAGTCTGATGACATCCGTCTGTCTCATCTGTCATTTATCTGGTGCTGGGTTTACAGATGTGCGCTCTCTCACCCAGCCCAGACATCCGAGTCTGATGACATCTGTCTGTCTCATCTGTCATTTATCTTGTCATCTCCTAAAACACTTGGATTTAAAAATACTAACAATAATATCAGTATTGTTTTTCAGACTTAGTTTTTCCCAGTGTACTCATAAACACTTAGTAAGTTTTGAAAAATGCATCTATTTATTTACCTATTCACTTATGTACTGTGGTGCTGGATGTCAAATCTAAGGCCTTGTATATAATAGCATGCATTTTTATCAGTGAGCTACATCCTCCACACCTGGATTTTTCTGATTATTGCATGATTAAAAATACATAACCATGAGCATTGTTAACACACGTGATGTCTTGCAAGATGTGTGTCCTCTTCTTCAGTGGTGAATTCGTTAACCTAATTTATTAGAAGACTCGGCAGAGGGAGAAGTTGGGATTTATATCAGGAGAGGAAGGAAGTATTTTGGGGAAAGTATCATAAACAGAATTGCAAGACTTTGTTGTGTTTTATCAAGATGTTGGGATTTGTAAATTGAACTAGACGAACTGTTTCCCTTCCAGTTTGTCATCCCTTCTGAAGTGAAAGCAGGCTGCCATCAAGATCAGCCCCACACGGTGTCTATCCAGAGCTCGGAAATGACTGCCACCAACACCAGGCACTGCCCCCACTGCCGCCACTCGGATCTCGAGGCCTTGTTTCAAGACTTCAAAGACTGCGACTTCTTTAGCAAAACCTACACTAGATTCCCCAAATCCTGTGACAGTTTTAATCTTCTTCATCCCATCTTCCAGAGACATGCTCACGAACAAGATACCAAAATGCATGAAGTTTATAAAGGGAATATCATTCCCAAGTTGAATAAGAACACTCTGAAAACGTCTGCTGCCACCGATGTGTGGGCGGTGTACTTCTCCCAGTTTTGGATAGACTATGAAGGGATGAAAAGCGGAAAGGGGCGGCCAATAAGCTTCGTAGACTCCTTCCCTCTGTCTATCTGGATTTGCCAACCAACGAGATATGCCGAGTTACAGAAGGAGCTCCAGACTTGTGAGCAGGTGTCTCTTAATTCCTCACAAAGTGAATCCAGTGACCTGGCTGGCCGAATGAAGCGGAAGAAGCTCCTGAAGGAATACTACAGTACGGAGTCGGAGCCTCTGACAAACGGTGGTCCGAGACCCGCGTCTGAACCGTGTTTAAGGTTTCCCTCTTCGTCTTCAGATGCGGATGTCCACGTCCTGGTCCGTGTTCATAAACATGTCAGCATGCAGCTCAATCACTACCAGTATCTGCTGCTGCTCTTCATACACGAGTCGCTGGTTGTGCTTTCGGACACCCTGCGGAAGGACGTGGAGGCCGTGACCGGCAGCCCTGCCTCTCAGACCTCGGTCTGCATTGGGGTTCTGCTGAGGAGTGCGGAGCTGGCCCTGCTGCTGCACCCCGTGGACCACGCGAGCACGCTGCGCTCTCCTGCTTCTGAAGGTGTGAGCCCGCTGCTCCCCGACTACCTGCCCTCCGACAACGGGGGGTTTTTGTCTTCCAGGAGGAAACAAGGCGGTGGCGGTGTCCATCGAATCAGAAACGCTGCTCTGAATCACATGTCCGACAACAGGTCGATGAGTGTTGACCTTAGCCACGTCCCTCTAAAGGATCCTCTGCTCTTTAAGTCAGCCAGCGACACAAACCTGCAGACGGGCACGTCGTTTCTGGACTACATATCAGACAAACACTTAGGGAAGATCAGCGAGGATGAGAGCAGCGGCCTCGTCTACCAGCGGGCCTCAGGAGAAGTGACGTCAGAGGAGAGTCCCGGGAAGGACCGGGACCGCACGGACTCGGCCAGCGCCTTCAACCACAGAGGTGACTCCCTGAATGGCGGCGGGAGTCAGAGTGCACCTTCAAATGCTTCAGCTGGTAAAGGAAGTGAAACGATCGAGTCAATTTTCAGAGCCGAAGCGCTCCTTCCTGAAGGGGCTTCCCTCCCCGAGAACCTGGAGGACAGTAAAGAGGAGGTGCCCACAGCCAGAGCACTTAAGTCCCAGTCCTCTTTAAGGTAACGACACCGTTGGGATGTAGATGGTTTTAGTTTTGTTGTCCTTCCTTTGGCTTATTTATTCCTTCTGTTTGGGACCAGGGAACCTCGTGACAAGATGTGCCTTTGGTAGAATTAAACGAGTCTATTTTCCTAATGGGGGAAGCCTTTGAGCTTCTACGTTTTGGTGGTATTTTCGGATGCTGTGTGATACGCTAGCTTTACTACAAGTTGTCTTCCTTGATGGCCTGGCATGGCGAGGAGGCCATTGCCCCGTTCGCCTTTGCCTCCCAGTGCTGGGACTAGAGGGGGCACTGGCTCTCCCACAGCTCGATCTTGAGAGTATTTTCAGGTGAACTTCTTTCCTACACCTGCAGTAATTTCCTCTTAATTTTGTTTGCTAACAGTGTGAAAGCTAAGGAACGTTGCCCAGCCCCCCCAGCTCCACTCTCAGTTTCTTCCAAGACCATGAAAAGGAGTGCCTCCCAGGTCTCCCTGGACACCGTCTCACTGGACAGCATGATGCTGGAAGAGCAGCTGGAGAGCGACGGAAGCGATAGCCATGTGTTGTTGGGCAAAGGTAATCAGCGAGGAACGCTCTGACAAGAAGTGCTACTTAGTACTTACCGTTACACCAGTGATTGATAATTACGTCAGGCGGACAGACAGAACGACGTAGTTTCTGTCCGTCCAGCCCTGTATTCCTAGAGTGTGTCACCTCCTGGTGGCTGTTCAGTGAGTCTCCCACATCTTCCTTTGCTCATTTGCAGGTTGGTTTTGTTTTTTTTTTCCCCATTCCATAAGCAGATTACTCCCCCAAATATAAATCTGATCATATTATTTTCCAGTTTGATCTCAGGAACTTCTCATTGCTTCAAGGCTGTGAAATTTAGACTCCTTAGTTCTTTCTGAAACTGTTCTTTATGATTTGAGCCCAGTTTAGTTTTCCTACATCTGTTTCCTTTTTCTTTCCTTCCATTTACCTGCCGGTTGGAGTGTGGGGGGCAGGGTAGCACACGTTTTCCATGGCCTGCGTGTCGAGGTCAGAGGGCAGCTTGCAGAAGTTGTCCCTCTCCTCCACCATGTGGATTCCAGGGACAAACTCCCGTTGTCAGGCTAGGCCATCTTGCTGACCTGTGCCTGGAAAGCTGTTTCACATTTTGTACAGTTTAGCAAAACTTTCCATCGTAGAATCCTTAATCCCTGGACTGTGAGGAAGACTCTGAAATGCTCTATTAACATCATATACCACAGTTACCATCACAAACACCTTCTGTGGTGCCGCGGCAGGCGGACAACCTGCCGAGCATTCCACACTGACCACCAGCAGGGGGGAGACAAGGTAGTTACATAGTGAGCACAGTGCTGAGTCGGGGCTGGTAGGAGTGTGTCTTTGCCGTCTGTCATCCCGCTTTGGTGACAGTTCTCTATGTACTGTACAGTACTGGTCTGTGACAGACACAGAAATGATCTGTTACCGTAGAGAGCCGGAGGTGCACGGGAGCACAACACTGAAACATTCAGGCGGCTGGAAAGTCACGGCGAGCCGTCCCGGAAGTCAGAGAGGCACCCCGACTGAGGCGGTGCAGGGTGGGGAGGTGGGGACGGGGAGTGACAGCACTTCCCGTTACAGCGGCGGTGTGCCTCAGCAGCAGGAGTCTGCCTCTCTGTCTCATTCTTACTATCATTGTCGTCGTCGTCATCGTCGTCGTCGTCGTTTTCCCACATTTAGGGCTGGGGTATCTTGTCTTAGCTGGGGTTTCTACTGCTGTGATGAAACGCTGTGACCACAAAGCAAGCTGGGGAGGGAAGGGTTTTTTAGGCTCACACTTCAGCATTGCTGTTCATCACTGAAGGAAGTCAAGACAGGAACTCAAACAGGGCAGGAACCTGGAGGCAGGAGCTGATGCAGAGGCCATGGAGGGTGCTGCTCACTGGCTTGCTCCCCATGGCTTGCTGAGCCAGCTTTATTATCAAAACCAGGACCACCAACCCAAGGATGGCCCCAGCCACAATGGGCTGGGCCTTCCCCATCAATCACTAATTAAGAAAATGCTCACAGCCCTATCTTAGAGGCATTTTCTTAGTTGAGGTTTCTTTCTCTCAGATGGCTATGGGTGTGTCAATTTGATATCAATCTAGCCTGCGCAGTATCTCTGATGTTTGATTGTTATACTAAGAGACCATAATTTGACCTAATTTGCTTAGTGCTATTTAAACAAAGCTTTGCTTGAAAGAGGTAAAGGGGGTAGTCCATTTTTGATAAATATAAACATTGCTGGAACATATATAGAGATTCTAATTTATTAATTTACTTTTGTATTATTTCAGCAATTAAAAGGAACTCAAATACAAATGGCCAGAGCCCGGCAGAGAGTGTGAACACCAGTGTAAACATGCAGAGTGGTGGGGAAGCCTCTCCAGACGCCATCAGTACCAACTCAGAGGGCGCTCCGGAGAGCCGCGATGATCTGGTAATCATCCCCGAGGTCTGGGATGTGCTTCATCTAGATGCATGCACATTGTAGGACCTTATGCAGTAATTGCTTCAATGTCTGTCCTTCATCTAGATGCATGCACATCATAAGGACCTTATACAGTGATTGCGTCAATGTTTGTACTTCATCTAGATGCATGCACATCGTAGGGCCTCATACAGTGATTGCATCAGCATCTGTCCTTCATCTTGGTGCATGCACATCTGTAGGACTTTATACAGTGATTGCATCAGTGTCTGTCCTTCATCTTGATGCATGCACATGTAGGACCTCATACAGTGATTGCATCAGCGTCTGTCCTTCATCTTGATGCATGCACATCGGGTAGGACTTTATACAGTGATTGCATCAATGCTAATGAGTCACTTTGCTGCCTCTACTCTTGAAAGTTCTTTCCGCTTAATCAACTGGCTGTTCCTGTGCTTCACTGTCTAAGTTTGTTTTGTTTGTACTGAAGAAGGGTGGGGAGCGGGTCTGTTCTTCATTTTTTCCATCTTCTGTCTCACTTATATTTTGGTGGATATTTTAGTTCCCTTTGAGTATACTTTCTAAGTTGGATGGCACAGATGGCAGTCAGTCAGTCTTTACAATGCAGGTCCTTCTCCAGAGGAAATAGGTTGCTAGTTTCTTTTAGCTGTTCTGACACAGTGAAATATTATGAAAGGATTTAGACATACCCTACTTTCAGTGAACATCCATTCATGAGTGGAAATGTCACCTTATTATTCTTTGTAACTAAAATACTTTCTCTTTACTGATTGAAAACAAAAGCAGCTAGGGTTTTCCTACCAAGATTGAACATCCTTTGTCCAAAATTCTTGGGTACAGAAGTAGTCAAATTTTTGCATTTTAGAACTTTTTACAAGTAAGTATGAGATATCTTGTGTATAGAACCCAATTCTAAACCCAAAGTTGGTTATGTCTCATAGATTCCTGATACACATAGCCTATAGGTAATTTTATACAGTTTTTGATAGTCTTGTGAAACAGCGTAATGGTGTGGAATTTTCTGTGTGGCCTCGCATTATCACTGGAAAGTAGTGACTTCTGATTTTGAATGGAGACGCTCAAGCTATAGAACACAAACACTAGGCTTTTTGGGCCGCGAGGGCACTTTGATTGATAAGTCAGAATCGTATTTGTAGAGGTTAATAGTTGTTTCGTTTATTATTCTTAATTTTCTTTGGTGTACTAACAGCATTTATACAATCATTGATAGATGTCAGTTGTGGTGTTTAAAATCACTGGCATTAACGGGGAGATTGACATCCGAGGAGAAGACACCGAAATCTGTCTTCAAGTGAACCAGGTGACGCCGAGTCAGTTAGGCAACATCAGTCTGCGGCATTACCTTGGAAATCGTCCAATTGGTAAGGGGTTTCTTTAAGCCACTTTCCACACAAAATGCTTAATATGTTTTAAATTTATCTTATGTTCTATGCATGGCTCATTAATAGTCCTGTCTTTATTGTGACTCAGCTCAAGGAAAACCGTATTAAATAAAATGCCAGAGTGAAATTTTTCTTTGCTATGTGTATAGAATTCTGTATGATACGTAATGTATAGAAATTAATACTGGCTTGCATAGTATCAGAAAGTACGCTGTCACTTCTATCCTGGGAGGTAGGGGTAAACAGACCTTTTTTTTTTGAGATTTTTTAAAATTTTTATTATGTATAGTGTTTTGCCTGCATGTTGGCCTGAACACCAGAAGAGGGTGCCAGATCTCATTACAGATGGTTGTGAGCCACCATGTGGTTGCTGGGAATTGAACATAGATCCTCTGAAGGAGCAGCCAGTGCTCTTAACCGCTGAGCCATCTCCCCAGATGTTCTATAAAACTTATATTGAAGTTTTAAAATTTGTTCTTAGATGTTGGTGTTTATCTTGGTAAACCAACTCAAATTCTTTCTTGGAACAAAGTCAAGCCATACATAAATGTAATTATCCATGAGTTACATATATTCTTTACTATGATTTGACTTTTAAGTGTCCTTCAGGAATGTTTCGATAACATCTTATCTGTGTAGTTTAACATTGTTTAAGGCCCGGATTAGTGAAGAAGGTGCAGAGCCTAGAGTCACTTGAAGTGCCCTGGCCGCTTTGCCGCGGTCATCTTACTCCAGAGACAACGCTGCGTGCTCACACAGGGGTTGGTCTGAAGAGCACATCCTTTCAGAGTGGATCATGAATTTTCCCTGTCATGAGAAAGTAGACAATGTAGAAAAGCTGCCAGTATTGTATTTGGAAATTACCTAGAAAAAGTGAAATTATGATGCTTATATCTTATTTATATTTTAGAATCATGTAAATTAATAAATATTAAAGCTGCTTCATACATTCCTTTAATATGTAGTTTCCTTGATATTTTTACTGTAATCTTAATGGCATATAATGTTCTTTTGAGTAGTGTTACAAAGTAACAGTTTTTTATGTTTGCTTCATAGGTTCTGACCACAATGCTATAATTCACCCCAAATCCTCTCCTGAGATTTCGCTGAGGTTTCAAAGTGGGCCTGGTGCTGTAATACACTCACTGCTGGCAGAAAAAAATGGGTTTCTCCAGTGCCACATAGAGAACTTCAGTACCGAGTTCCTGACCTCTTCTCTGTTGAATATCCAACACTTTTTGGAGGATGACACTGTCGCCGCTGTGATGCCAATGAAGATACAAGTTTCCAACACCAAGATAAATTTAAAAGTACGCGAAGAGCTAAGTTCCTGGTCTCAGAAATGTCTGCATTACCTTCTCTGGACTTTGATTCATGTCTGAAATCATGCCTTCTCTAAATGATGTCCTCTGGTAGAATTTATGAAAACGAATGAGCAATTTTCTTGATATATAAACTAAAATTATATAGTTATAAACTTATAACTCACTAAAAGTAGAATGAACTAAAGTCCTGTTTATTTCGGTTGACTATTTTAATTATTTTTTTCCTTTGAGACAGGATCTCATTATGTAGCTCTGGCTGTCCTGGAACTCACTCTGTAGACCAGACTGGGCTCAAACTTACAGAGAGATCTGCCTGCCTCTGCCTCCCGAGGGTTGGGATTAAAGACGTGCACCACCTATTCTAATATTTTAATAAGAACACGCCAATATTTTGTCGGTTACCTCTAGGACGACAGTCCCCGGAGCAGCACAGTGTCCCTGCAGCCCAGCCCTGTGACTCTGCATATTGATCACCTTGTGGTGGAGAGGAATGATGACGGCTCTTTCCACATCAGAGGTACAGAGAGTGACGTCACTGAGTCATCTACGTGCTGATGCTTACGTCACTCATTGTGAGGATTGGCAGTAGTGATGACCGAGGAACGCTTTTGGCACATTAGTCTACGATATTTATATATAAACCCTGGAAATAACTCATCAGTAGTTAGCTTGATACCTGTTCTGCAGATGAGTCTTGAATGAAAATAAGAAAGGCTTTTGTGGTTTTGTGTGACCCTGCTCCCATCTGTGTGTGTGTGTGTGTGTGTGTGTGTGTGTGTGTGTGTGTGTGTGTGTGCACATTCGTCTATCTTATTTGAGACCGAGTCTCTCTGTCCCTCACCACTCTACTCCGGGCTAGCTGGCCTGCAAGCCAGGAACTTTCTCTTCTCTGCCTTCCATTTCCCCATAGGAACACCTGGGTTACACAATTGTTTAGCTGTTAAGAAAAATGAAAGTATGAAATAGGCAGGTAAATGGATGGAGCTAGAAACATACATCCTGTGCGAGGTCCCCGAGACCCAGACAGACCAACATTGCCTGTTTCTTTTATATATGGATGCTGCTTTGTGCTTTAGACATGAGTGTTTGATTTAGAATACCCACAGAGGTTGCATAGCCAGGAAGGGACCAGGGGAAGGAGGGCTTCTTCGAGGCTATAGAGGAATAAAGGGAGAAGTGGGATGGGAGGATTAATAGGACTAAAGGCCTTTGGAAAGCCATGTGACCTATGACTGTAGAAGCTTTCACATACATATAATTTAAATATAGTCATCATATAATGAGGAAGACAATACCCCAACTAGACATAATGTGCTACCAAATAAAACCCCCAGAATGGGTTACATCTTGAGTTGTTAGCCAGTGGGGTTCCACAGTCTTCCTTAAACATTATAGCATGTTGCCAGTATAGCGTAACCAACTTGGTTACTCTCCACTTTGTGAAGGTTAGGTCTGTTGCTGAAGACACCGCATATTTGTGGCATAGAATATGGAGGATTGGAGCTGGTCCTCAACTGGAAGCTTCACTCACTCCTACTAGCTAGCTAGCATCCATAGTGCTGGGCAGTGCTGGACACACTAGTGGGGAGAAGAGTAGGCATCCATCCCACCTTATGAGCTACAGTAATAACTTGGTTGTGAGATATGCCCACTCTTGCAGTAGTAGCATGCATATTATAATAGTAACCAACCAGTTTTTAATTGGATTTAAAGCCGGTTCCATGAGATTGAGCTTATACCTCATACTGTTAAATGAGGCCAAGAACTTTAGACAAGGTAGGTCATGGGCCCTAGGTGAAAACCTGTTCAAGTTCTAGAGGATTTAATGTCCTCTTCTGGTTTCTACGACACACAAATGCACAGATGCACATGCAAAACTCAAATATATAAAACAAAATAAACACATCTTGAGAACTTAACTAGATGGGAAGCATAGCCATATTTAATTCAAATGAAGTCTAGTTTTCCTGTTCCCTTTTGGATTTCCTTGGAATCTATCACCAAGCCCAAAGACATACCCTTATGCCTTCCTTTAAGAGTTTTATAGACTTAGTTCTTAAATGTAGCTCTTTAACTCAACATGGTAAGTTGGAGTTGGTGGTATTTGGTATATTGGGGACCACAGACACGATTTCCTTCTGGGTTCTCAGCCATATTGCAATTCCATGCATCCTTAGGGCCGCTTTACTCTGTCTTGGTTACTAGGTGGTCTTAGAGGAAGTGTTGACATGGAAAATGGAAGTCATCCATTACTGTTGTATTTTTTCAGTATCATTTGACTCCGGATTCTCTTGTAGTTCCATGAGTTTTAGAAACAGCTTAATAATTTCCACAAAGAAGCAAGCTCAGATTCTGATAGATACTGCCTTAAAGCTATAAGTCTGTTGGAAAATATTGCCATCTTAACAATATTAAGTCTTCAGTATGTGGACCTGGGAATGCTTTCTGTCTGTTTTGATCATCTTTAATCTCTGCAACAATGATATAAATTTCCAGAGTTATAGGGGTTTTTGTTTTGAGAGATGGTCTTCCTTTGCAGCCCAGGCCAGCCTGGGACTTGGCATCTTTCCCCTGCCTCTCTAGGGTTGGGGCTATAGACAGACACAGCTGCATGTGGCCCAGAGGATATGTTACAGTTTTTCTAAATTTAAGTATTCTTTTCTCTGAAAGTATTTTTGGGTGGTTTTGGGAGTTGAACACAGGGCTCATGCCAATATTGAAGACATTTTAAATGGAATTATTTTTTCCTTTTTTTGAGACAGGATTTCTTTGTTTAAAAGTCCTGGCTGTCCTGGACCTCAGGCTGAGACCAGGCTGGCCTTTAACTCACAGAGATCCGTCTGCCTCTGCCTCCCGAGTGCTGGGATTAAAGGTGTATGCCACCATGCCCAGCTTGGAATTATTTTCTTAATTTCATTTTAAGATTATTCTGTATAGTGGTACATAAATATAGTTCATTTTTGCACTACTGTTTTTTAATTCTATAACCTTGCTGAACAGAATTATTAGTTCTAATTGTTTAGTTTTTTATTTAGATTTGTTTATTTTTACGTATACCAGTTTTTTTGTTTGCATGCATATCTGCACACCAGAAGAGATCATCAGATCCTATAGACGGTTGTGAGCTGCCATGTGGCTTGCTGGGAATTGAACTCAGGACCTCTGGAAGAGCAGCTAGCACTCTTAACCTCTGAGACATCTCTCCAACCCTCCAATTGTCTAATTTTTTAGGCAATTTCTTATGCTTTTTGTGTGTACAAGATCCTATTACCTGTAAGTGTCTTGCTCCTCCCTTTCAGTTTGAATTTCTTAATTTCCTTACCTGCCCAGTTGTGATGGCTAGGAACCTCCAGGGCAGTAATGTAACATGGTTTCTAATTGGTCTTAATAATAAAAACCCAGAGTCAGATACCAGGGTAAATGCTGAAAGATCAGTGAAGTAAAGGAGTCAGCCACTAGAGACTTCTTACCTCTACGGAATCCTCAGAACGAAGAGGGCTGAGCTCCTGTTTCCTCCTGCTTTATATTACTGACTCCACTTCCCTAGTGCTGGGATTAAAAGTGTGGGCTTCCACTGCCTGGTTTTGTTTCTCTTTTAGACTGGTTCAGTCTTGTGTAGCCCAGGGTGGCCTTGAACTCCTGATCTTCCTGCTTCCTCCTCCCAAGTGCTGGGATTAAAGGTGTGAACCACTACTGCCTGGCCTCTATGGTTAACTAGTGGCTAGTTCTACACTATGATCTCCAGGCAAGCTTTATTTGTTAGAGCACAAACAAAATATCACCATACAGTATTGAGGTTGTAAGAAAACACATCCTTGTCGTGTTTCTGATTTGGACAAAGGAAAAGTACCACCAAGTATACAGCTGTGGGGTGTCTATCTCTATCACAATGAGGAAATTCCCTTCTGTTCCCAAGGTTTAGGATTTTTCAAGTGCCTTTTTTCATTTTTGGTTTTTTTCACTACATAGCCTTGACTGTCCTTGAATTCACATCTTGACCAGGCTGCCCCGGTCTGCCTCCCAAGTGCTGGATTAAGGACATGTGCCACCATGCCAGCCCTCAGGAGCCTTTTCTACAGGCTCTGAAGCGATCGCATAGCCCTTATAACTCTGTACATGTATAGAATTATTTGATTTTTTTTTAACGTAAGGCAATCTTGCATTCCTTACTACTTGCCCAGGGTCTCCTCATATTTTCACATGTGGGGTATTCACTTTACCAATATTTTGTACAGGTTGTTTATGTCTCTGTCACAAGCATCTTGATCTTATTTTTTTTAGTTTCTTGGCATGTTGTTATTGTCTTGAGATCTTTTGAAAGAGTGAGATTTTTATTTTACTGTGTTTTTTCTTCCCCTATTTTTCTACCACATACCACGGTCCTCATACTAACAGCTATATTCTCATTTTAAAATTAGGCTTCATAATAGAACTTTAAAGATTTGTCAAATGACCTGGAATTGTTATCTTAGCATTTTATTTGTTTGATCAGATTCTCACATGTTTAACACTGGAGCTGATTTCCAAGACAATGCCAACAGTGATTCAGTGGTGCTGACCAGTGGGAAGTGTGATGTGCGGAAGCAACACAGTATCACCCAGGCCACTCAGACAAGCCCCGAGGTCCTTTGGCCTTCTCAGTCCGTCAGCTGTCCTGAATGCGCTTTTGACTTTACAAGGAAACAGGTAATAGGAAATTCTAGCACATGACAGTTACTAAAATACTAATAGTTAAAACACCGTTGATGCATTTAAATAAAGCATATTGATGACTTGCTGTGTGTGAGCATTAGATGCTAGGGTTATTGATGCTGAGCAAGGGAAGAAAACATCCCGTTTACTCCTCCTTCTTGAAGTACTGTCAGTGTTTTTGTCCTTCCAGAATCGTAACTTAGTTTTCAAGTGTGTATACTGTATTTCGCTTAGCCTTGTATAGCATGTTTCTTATATTATTACATTTGCTTCAAGCTTATTTCAGTGGCTGGATGTGGATGTATTATCATTTCTGAGCCTTCTGTTTGACATTTCTTGACATCCAAGTTGCTTCTGATTGTCTGCAATTATAAATCACAGCACTGTTCTGCAGAGCTCTAATTCTGTGCAGGAGGAGGAGGGCATTGATCTATTCAAGGGTTCCCTAGATGGCAGAAGTGACTGTGTAGAAACTGACCTGTAATTGATCTCTGTAAATACCGACCATCCTTAGTGTTCATTGCATCCTCATACGCTGTGGCGCTGCAAGGGCAGAGTACTTGAAGACTCAGAAAGTTTTGACCACTGAAAGAAAATGCCTACTGGGTTATTGGGAACGTGAGTCTGGAGATGAGGAGAGACTCGCTCTGGGCCAGGATGTCTCTTGTCTGTGAGCCATTGAACCTATGGATAGAAAAGGCCGTCTAAGAGAGGGAAAGTGACCGACTGTGAAATCTAATAGACCGTGGAAACTCAGGGTTCTTCCTGAGATGGAAAGAGGAATATGGGGGAAGGTGTAAAGTTGAAGGAGCTGGCAGAGAAGCCAGAGGACAGAGGCTTAGAAGGGAGAAAGGAGGTCACTGTGACTGAAGACACAGAGGCCCAAGGATGTTACGGCCAAACTAAATCACTGTTACATTTGAAATTGAGAAGTTAATTAGTATTTTGAATTACTGGGTCAAAATTTAGGAACACTTTTAATTGCATAGTAAGTGCTTTCAAATAGCTCCTGGAAGCAATTTTCAGCCCAAGGGGACTTGCTCACCAGCACTGGGTGGTTTACCATCCCAAGTGATGCCACATAAAATAGTTACATTCCTGGAAGCGATGACAGCCGCTTGTTTTCCGATTGTGTCGTTTCAGCTCCTGGAGGAGAACGAGTCTCTTAAGCAGCAGCTGGCTCAAGCGAAAACGGCGCTCGCGGAGGCGCACTCGGCCCGAGACGCCCTTCTCCATCAAATGAAGAGGATGGCCCTTGAGTAGCTCGAGTGGCCACGAGAACTCGGACTGCAGCTCTGGAGTCGGACGGTTGTGTTTAAAACCCGGATGTAACCAGTGAGGGGGAGATTCTCCTTTCCATGAAAATAAAGCGAAACAGTACGGTGGAGTGATGAGTGTTCCAAAGCCGTGAGAAACTCGGGTGCGGGGGTCGGTCAGTCAGCTGCTGGACGGTCCAGCCGAGGCAGCAGCTCACACTGTCACACTGTAAAACCGTGACGAGATGCCAGGTCCTGATTTCACTGTCTCCTTAGAAACATTTGAAAAAGAAAAACGAGACCTGTTGTGCTCATACAGATTGCTGCATTTATTTCACTGTTAATAATTTACTCTTATTTACAAAAAAATCAGATGCTTTTAGGGCTAATGTAAAAGAAGGCTTACATTTTAAATGTTATTAAAATTATGTGCTTAAATTCTATATTTAATTGCTGTAAAAAGTCCAATCAGATTAATAAATTATATAATTACTGAGTTTACAAACTGAAAACTATTGACCCTACTGAGTTTATAAAGTAACTTGAAAATGTGAAAAGAAAGGCACCTTAAATGATGGGGAGGTTTGCATAAGGTACAAATGTAAAAATAAAAAGCACAAATATTATAGTATGTGGGCAAGTGACTTAAAAGCATTACTTGTACATTCCATTAAATGTTTATCATTAGAAGTAAAAAAAACAATTTTTCTTGCTATATTTGGCAGTATTTGTAACTATAAAAATTTCAATTAATACTATTTTAATATTTCTTTATCTGTCCTCTTTAAGGAGAATGTTTTCAGAGAATTTTTTTCACACACATAAAACAATTTCCTACCATTCCTGTAGTATCATATTACACACGTGTTTGCTCATATGAAAATATAAAGCTAGTTTTGATTAAATTTCTGTGATGTGTGTCTCTGTGTGTTTACATGTGTGCACACACACATACAAACTCACAGTGTTCTATAAGAGTAATTGGTAAATTTTGAATTCTATTTTCTGGGGGTTAAGGTTGAAAACAACATGAGAGAATCTTAATTATGAATTATGAAATAAAAGTACATGAGTATTTTAAGAAACAGGTTTTTGAAGACAATATATTTCTGATAAAGTAAGTGGTGTTTATTTTAAGTCTCACATCCCTAAATGTAAATATATCTAAGATAGGCCACGATACAGCTGGACTGTTCTTTCTTAAAGGTACTTGGGAACCCCGGCCCTTGCTCTGACATTTGTGGTGCTTTGCTGTGGGCATGACTTACAGCCATCCCTGGATCTGAGGACTTGGCAGAAACTGCATACTCTCTTACATTTCGTGTCAGAGTGATTTCAATTTTATTATGAGCATTATTTACCTCTCACCTTCCCCATATCATCCTTTTCAGTTGAAGTCATTTAAAAATATGGGCACTGTTTGGGAGCCAACATACAGCTAAGAACAAATTAAATTGTTACTATCTTACCTCAGAGTATTTACAACATCATGTGAAACTATGTTACTCTAAACTGTATGTAGCCTTAGATTAAGTGCAAAGATCTAATTAGAGCTTTGGAATGTATAGCCTGCTAACCTTTGATTTCTAGGTATGTATTCAGCAAAAACAGACTCACACAGGAGGATGGATGGGACATGAACTTCTGAGCTGACACTGTTTCTCAGGATTGACCTATTCTATATAAATATACATTTTTTCTATGGTACAATGTTATGTTGTTTAATGTTACTGACACTGAATGTTTTCCTTATTCCTTTAAAATGTATTTGGCCTTCCCAAGAAATCATATAAACAACAGAGATGATAATATCCTGAGCATTCCAAATGCTTTGTCCGGTTGTTTTTTTATTTATAGAAAGTACTTTTTTGTAGTGGTTTAGGATTCAGGAAATATCTCCGATGTTTCTACCGCAGATGTGGCAGGTCAGCAGGACTGAGCTGCTGGAAATGTGAGGGAAAAAAACCTCTGATGCTCAGAGTTAAGTTGACTGAAGCACAATTAGTAATGTGGTCTTGATTTAAAGCGAGCTAGTATGTATTTTTATTTTACATAATCTTTCATTTGCAGACTTTGCCAAGGCAGGGGGTAAAGGGATGAATCACCTTCTTACCTGTTTTTCTTTATATATACAATAATAATTATTATTATTTTTATTTTTTGGTTTTTTGAGACAGGGTTTCTCTGTGTAGCCCTGGCTGTCCTGGAGCTCGCTCTGTAGACCACACTGTCCTCAGACTCACAGAGATCCACCTGCCTCTGCCTCCTGAGTGTTGGGATCAAAGGTGTGTGCCACCACCCCTAGCTCAGGGATTATATTTTTAAACTTTTTTTTTTGGTGGGCTAATGTCATAGAGCTTTTCCTCCTTTTTTTTTTTTCCTAGTAATTTTACAACATCTGATTTTTTTTGTTTAAGTATTTAATCTATTTTGAGTTGATGTTTGAATTTAGTGTAAGATGATGGTGTGATTTCATTCTTCTGCATCTATTTTTCTCAGCACAATTTATTAAAGTGGCTATCTTTTCTTCATTGTATTCTTGGTGTTTTGAACAAACATGAGTTGGTTATAAATTCATAGGCTTATTTCTGGGCTTCCTATTTGTTTCATTCATATTTGAATTTGTGTCTCTTCTTTTGCCAGTACCTCACTGTGTGTGTGTGTGTGTGTGTGTGTGTGTGTGTGTGTGTGTGTGTGCTTTTTTCACTTAACATGCCAAGAACATTTTGTTGTGTATTATATTTATTCTTTTCTCATATCTTAGAAATTCAAAATACTAACATTTGATATTAGTTGTTGGAGAGTAGAATTGTTAGCATGAAACTTACATTTTATCTAATAATACTCTATTAACTTAGTTTATTTTTATTCTTTGAGAATCCCATGCATGCATACAATGGATTTAATCATATTCATTCCCCACTCCTCTGTCTAATTCCCCCCATATCTACCCCTGTATTATTACTTTTCTATTAATGTGATGAAACACCATGGGGCAAGGCACCAGATAGAAAGAAGGGTTTATTTGGGCTCAGGCTTCCGGAAGGTTCGAATCCATGATGACGGAGCAGGGGCCTCAGGCAGGCAGCAGGCGCGGTGGCTGGAATAGCTGACAGTTCGGTGTGAACTCTAAGCGGGAAGCTGAGAGAGCCAACTACAGATAGTGCTTGGCCCTGAAACCTCCACGCTTGCCCCTGGTGACATACTTCCCCCTGCAAGGCCACACTGCCTAAACCTAGCCAAACAGCACCCCTTATCCACATGTGTGAGCCAGTGGGCATGCTCACTCAGACTAGCACACTACCCAAGGATGTGCTTCAGTGTTATGTTCAACCCTGGTCCAGACATCGCCGTCACCTAGATCTCGTACCAAGACACGTTGTTTCCGCACTCCATCACCAAGTCTGCGTTTCACCTGGTCCGTCTGCTTGCTCTCCCAAGCACTGAGCTGCCATCACCAACTTCATTCTGCATTGCTCCAGTTGTCTCCTCACTGCCTGTGCTACAGTCATTGGGATTCTCCTCGGACTCTTGATCTTGACTCTAAACAGAGCCCCCTCTGCCATTGATAATGCTTTTATTAAATCTTTGATAATTGAATACAAGGCACTCTGATAATACTCATCCCCTCCTCAACCCCTCCCAGCGCTCTTCCCACCTCCCTGCCCACACAGCTTTATGTCGTCTGCCCATCAAATCCAGTTTGTGTTGGCCAACTCCTCCTGGACGGTAGGACCTGTCCTGGAGTGTGGTCATCACACCGAGGTCACACCAGTGAACAACACTGACCTTCCCATGAGCAGTCAACTGACAGTGGCTTCTCAGCTTGGGGTGGTGGTCTTCATTGCCTCTTCCTTCTTGCTCGAACTCTGTCTCACTAGTGCGTGCTCTCACAACCACTGTGAGTTCGTATGGGTATCGTATTGGGAGGGATCACTAACAGTACAAGCCTTTTGAAAAAGCCATACGGAAACCGACTGGTATGGGAGCCTCCTAAAAAGTATACTTATCCTCACGAAGAGTTTAAATGGAGTTACCTTATGATAGGGAATAAAACCCAACTAGACACTGCATGCTGACTTTTAGGCAATTTTAATCAAAGTTGTTCTAGTCCCTAGAATAAAAACCCTTAGTAGCTTACTATTATAGTTCAACAATAAGTCTTTGACCTCGTGTGAAAGTACTGCCATCCAATGTTAATTCTGAGCATTCAAAAGGTTAAGCTGTACACATAGCACTTAAAACACACCTAAAGTAGAGGCCAGCTATTATTCTCATTACCACTTAGCCCCGTTTTTTTTTTTTTTTTTTTTTAAACCGTGTTTTATTTTGTCTTCCTGTCCTTGTCCTGATCTAAGCATCTGGAAGGAAAACTACATGCTTTGTGCACACATTTCAGAGGTTTGAAACACGTCGCTTCTCATTGCGTAGCTCATTCCTGTTGCTCTCAGATCTTAGCCTGTCCCCATCTCTTAAGGGAAACATCCCCTGATTTCTTTAAGACCAGCTGATGGACCTTCTCACCTGACCACACCTCTCCTGCGCTATGCCTTTGTAACTTTAGATGTATCTGATTAGTGTCTGATCTACTCGATTGTAAACTCCACGAGGACAGGAGGTTTATGTCATTGTCGTTATTAAACTGCATTTCTTGGGCCTAATACAGTACTGGACATAGGTGCTTAGTCAATTTATGGAAAGACTAAAATAAGATATTGAAGAGTTGTTTTTTTTTTTCTTCAGGTATTAGATTTTTCCTTAGTTGGATTTAAGAGAGATGGAGATGGAGCATGGGCAGAGACTAGAAGTTGGGGTGGGGACTCTGTGTGTCCACAGTGGGGAAAATGTAAAGTAGCAATGTGGGAATCCGGGCCCTACTGTTCGCAGAATTTGGAACATCTGAACTTCTAGTTGATGTCAAGGTGGAAAGTAAGCACACCACCATGATACTGCTACTCAGTGTCATCTGGCTTTTGTTGTGACATATGCTGGTATGGCTGTTGAGATCTGCCAAACCCATTTGCTGAACAGAGTGGAAAGAGTCCAAGTGAGCAGCGTCTGAAATGCTTTCTCTTGGGAGAGTGATGGGTACTCCGAATTTCAGTTGTGCCTAATTCGTTCAAACACACAAATAATCCTGTTTTAACTTGTACCCAGAGGCGCTATGATGTGTGTGTGTCTGTCTGTCTCTGCATGCATGTGTGTATTGCACACGTGTGTTCATGTGTGTGGACGCTGCAGGTTGATGTGGGCTGTCCTCTCAGATTACTTGCCATCTTATTTTTGGACACAGGGTCTCTCACCAAACCTGAAGCTCGCTGATTTGGCCGGCCTGGCTGGCCAGTGAGCTCCGGAGACCCACTTGTCTTCCTAACATGAAGATTACACATGTGTCATCATGCCTGGCTCTTTTTACATGGGTCCCAGGGATCACAACCCAGCTTCTCATGCCTCTGTGGCAAGTACTTTATCAACTGGGCTATCTCCTCAGCCCAGCAAGTTAATTTTAATTTATACACTTTTAGTATTTGTCGTTCTATGTATGTGCTTGTCTGTGTGTGGGTGGTGTGTGTCAGTACATGTGCCTACAGAAGCCGGAGTGAAGGGTGGTTGTGAGCCAGCCCACGTGAGTGCTAGGAATCAAGCTCAGGTCCTCTAGAAGACTAGTTAGTACCTGCTCTTAACTGCTGAGCTAGCTTTCTAGTTTCAATTTCAATATTTTAACTTTTCTTTTTAAATACGGAGTAATGTTTTTATACCATCAGTTTGTTTAATTATATTTGGTACATTTTTGTTCGGTTCTTGAGAAGTCCAAAGTTAACATGATGGAAGACATAATAAGCATGATGGTTTTTATGACCCATTAGAGGTAACCCAGTGAATTACCATTGGCATATAGGACAACTCATGTGAATGTGGAAATATTGGAGTTAGCATATATGTGGCCAGCACATTTGATGTCAAAACATTTAAAGGTTCCTGAGAAATATGAAAACAATATCCTTTATGCTTTATGAAATGAGTGAAATACATTTTTAGTACTAGGAAAAATCACTAGTGCTAATCTTTTTTCAATTCTGAAATCTTTTATTTAAAAAATTAGTTAATGAATATTGTCAGGTTTGATGTCAAGTGAACATGTACCTTTCAAAGTAAACCCTTTCCCAGGGATTCATCATGTGACTGATTATATTTTACTGCTCTTGAATGGATCACAAATCTGCCCAAGCCATCATTGGTTCAGACGTATCACCGGATCTAGAGTGCTGGTTGTATTTGAATTACATGGCCACACACAGTACCAGAAGAGACTAAGACTGGAGCCACTGAGATGTCTCCACAGGTAAAGATGTAGGTGTCATGCCCGATGACCTGAGTTAGATCTTAAGAACCCACTTGGGGAAGAAGGTGTGTGACAAAGCTTCTCCTGGAGAGATGTAGCACACAAATCTGTTCACTCCAAATAGGGAGCCCATGACGGACCAAAGTACGAATACCACCAAAGTCCAACTTGGTAAATCCTGAGTTTTATTGGTTTTACTTACAGGAATGTGGGTGAGGGGTTACACACAAGACCAGAAATAACTCAAAGACAGCTGCATCACCAAGGCCCACCCCAGCAAGGGCGACAGCTCACAAAAGTTGGGAACCTGGAGCACACTGCACAGCCTGCAGGCAGCTCAACAGGTTGGGAGTGCCTTTTCCAAGTAACTCAGTTGCTCTACCATCTTCCAGGCAGCGTGGCTGGTTTCTGCTTCTTCCAGGAACCTGGTCTGGTTTCAAGAGTCTTCTTTGCAGCTTGCTTTGTTCAAGAGTGACTAAGCAGTCTTTATTGCTTACTGTTGGCCGGAGGGGCCTAGTGAATCTTGTCAGTTTCAGGGACTTCCTGAAGCTTCCCAGCAGGGTGGACTGTCTCAGTCTCAAAGGAAAGAGGCTACAGGAGGGAACAGTGCCTGCAGCTGTCACCATTCTGCCCTCTAATCCTGCTCCAAATAAATGAAAAACAAACAAACAAACAAACAGAAACCCACCAGAAAGACACAGGAGGAAATACAGTCTGCTAACCACCACCAACGTTCAAGCCAGTCTTACTGAGGAGGGATGTAGTGAGATGTGACGTACTCATGACCCCACGGACATGTTTTTAGCATCTATGTGGCAGGCAGTGGTCTGAGAGGAACCAGCTCTCCCTTCCCAGGTGGATTTAATCTAGAGGTGAGGGTAAGTGGACAATTTCAATATGTTTTGATAAGGTCAATCCATGTAATCCAGTTTTGAGGACTGAAGACTTCTCAAAATGACACTGGTCCTCAAGTCTGAAAAGCGCCACCTGCAGGCCAGAGGTGTGAGGGCCCGCAAAGGTAGCAGCCGTGGATATGTAGCTGGATCCAGAAGCTACAGCTGTTGGACCAGATACTTCAAGGAGTATGTTTTTATGGGTTTCAACCGTTTATCCTCAGTGTGTAATGTGTATGATTTATAACCATTCAAGATCATTTCTGCCGAGTCAGGTTTCCCAAATATACGTAAGTGTTTGTATGTACATTTGTAATTGTGGTTGGGTTTTTTTTTTTTTTTTTTTTTTTTTGGTTTTTCGAGACAGGGTTTCTCTGTGTAGTTTTGTGCCTTTCCTGGAGCTCACTTGGTAGCCCAGGCTGGCCTCGAACTCACAGAGATCCGCCTGCCTCTGCCTCCCGAGTGCTGGGATTAAAGGCGTGCGCCACCACCGCCTGGCCGTGGTTGGGTTTTTGAACTTTTAGTTTAGTATAACTTTAATTTGGTTCAGGTTCATTTGGGGAGGGGTGCTTATTAATTGCAGCAATTAGGACAGAAGTCAGCACATTTTTTTTTCTCCCTGCAAAGGGCAAAGTATTTATGTTTATACAAAGGGTATGTGTTTTGTGGTCTCTGTTGTAGGTACCCAACCCTGTCACATAGCGAAGTCAGCTATAAGCAATGTGTAAATGAATGGTTACACTGTGCCCCATGAAACTATCAACAGAAAGGCAGCAGGCATCATCTACCACCCGGAAACAAATCCGGACTACCTGTGATTTTCCAGTCCTCGGGTGACTTACACCCAGAATTAGGAAAGTCAGTTTTCCCATCATCCCTACCAATCCTTTATATGAAGGCAGTGGCCTGGGAAGGAGGTGATGCAGTGATCTGTAAGTAGATGATTTTGTTAGCCTTATTGACCTAGCCCAGTGGTTCTCAACCTTCCTAATGCTGTAACTCTTTAATGCAGTTCCTCATGTTGTGACCTCCAACCATAAAATTATTTCGTTGCTGCTTCATAACTGTAATTTTGCTACTGTTGATAATCATAAATATCTGATATGCCACCCCAAAAAGGTCGAAATCTGCAGGTTGAGAACCACTGATCTCAGAGCTGTCTCTCAAAATACTTGAGACCTATTCCTTAGTTACTTCTTTTAAATCTACTCAGATTCACTTTGGACAACTGTACAATTTCTTCCCTTGATGATGTTATAATTGTCAATATGAAAACAAAGCTCTCACCTCAAAGGAAATTGCTCTGGAGCCAAATATGAGCCACCGTGGCCTGGCAACACTGATAATTCGGGTTGCCTCGAATACTGTGTTATGACATGGGAACTGAGGTTTTTAAGGTGGCAGTACAAGGACTCGTGGATCAAGGCACTCTCCAGGTGGGGATGCCAGGCAAGCAGGTTACAGGAAGGTGGACCGATCTCTGCTCCGAGTCTCAGACACCGTCTGACGACATTACTAGCTAGGCTTTGGGTTGATGAAAACTCCTGGTTTGTTAGTACGTATGGAAAGGACTTATATAACAGTCACGATTATGTTAGGCCAAACAGAGACGGGCAATGCATGTCTATTAAAGAGACTAAAGGAACTCCAGGCTTGGAGAAATGGCTCAGAGATTGAGAGTGCTTGCTGCTCTTGTAGAGACGCCAGTTTGGTTTCCAGCACCCATATGGTGGCTCGCAACTGCCTGCAACTCCAGCTCCAGGGGATCTGATACCCTTTTCTGGCCTTCATGGTGCTCTCTGTCTCTCTCTCTCTCTGTCTCTCTCTTTCTGTCTCTCTCTCTCTGTCTCTTTGTCTCTGTCACACACACACACACACACACACACACACACACACACACACACACGACTGAGTTTTAAAAGACAGAGCAAGATAATTTGGCTCTGGACCTGCAGCATTTCAACCATCCACAATCATATGTTTTCTACTCAGTTAATGAGTCTCGTAAACAATTTTGACACAGATGAGGCTTTTGTGGGGGGCTCTGCACTATAGAACAAAAAGTGAGTCAATGCGCTTGGCAGTCCTGCCTGTGTATAAGCCCGATACTAAGTTTTCTCCCAGGTGATAGATATTTTATCGCCATACTTTAAGTTGAAAGGTATTCCTTATACCCACTGCAGACACCCATTAAGTAGACTACATTTCACTCTTCATTAATTTCTGTTGTTGCGCAATAAACTACCAGAAATATGTCACGGTACCATTTCCTGGTACAGTGTGGCTCAGCTGGATCCCTCTCCTAGTTACAAAGGCTGAAAAAAGGTGACAGCATTGCTTTCTGGGGTTCCAAGGTGAACTTGCTTCCGAGCTCATTCAGGCTGTGGCTAAAATTGGTTCTTTTTGGCTTCGGGACGGAGGCTGTTTCCTTTCTGGCTGTGGAAGGTGCCCCAGCTTCTGGAGACCACAGGCATCCTCAGCTCTCAGCCCCCCTCTCCTCAACGCAGTAGCAGGACACATTCTGTCACTGACCCTCCTGGCCTCATCTGCTCCACGGAGAATGTCGCAAGTGGTGGTCTCTCCACTTGTTTTGGAAATAGCACTTTAATACATTTTTGAGCACATAAAGGATTTTTTAATGTTACTTCTCATTTTCTTATTTCCTAATTACACTAATTACTTAGCATCTATTCAACTATGGAATATTTTTCTGATGAACGTTTCCTGATATGACTGGTTTCTTTATAATTATTGTATAATACTTCATGGGTAGATTAAATTTATCAATCACTCTTCTATTAATTTTGTGGGTGTTCCCCAGTGCCTCTGTGCACATTATTGTGCCCAACTCTGTAATGAACATTTTTTTTTTTTTTTTACCGAGTGTATGTTGCATTGATTTTTTAGGATTCTTGAATGTATATCAACTGCATCAAGCAATATTATTATCCTAAGAGAGGACTTTCCAGAGGGTTCAAGAAGGTGGTTTTCAGAATTGAGGATAGCTGAAAGTGTCTTTAGAAGAAAAGAGAGTTAGTAAATTAGCAGCCAGCTCTCCAGCTTGTTCTTACATGTCTCGGGGACCTATGTATTTTGCTTCTCAGTTCTATGAACTCTTTATATATGCAGTGTACATGCCATCACTTTTTTTCCCCCGAGACAGGGTTTCTCTGTGTAGTTCTGGTGTCTGTCCTGGATCTCACTCTGTAGACCAAGCTGGCCTCAAACTCACAGAGATCTGCCTGGCTCTGCCTCCCGAGTGCTGGGATTAAAGGCATGCGCCACCACCACTGCCCGGCCATACCATCACTTTTACAAGACATATTCTCCAGAACATTTGATTCTATACACATTTGATGCTTTTAAATTTCAGTGAAGGAAAAGCAAAAGAAATCTGTGAAATAGTAAGACTAAAGAGCCAGGCAGTGGTGGCACATGCCTTTGATCCCAGGACTTGGAAATCTGAGTTCAAGGCCAGCCTGGTCTACAGAGCAAGATCCAGGATAGCCAAGGCTATCCAAAGAAATCCTGTCTTGAAAAACCAAAACAATAACAATAAGACTGAAGTATTTTGTTTTTCTTTTTTATAACCCACGAAGTCTAGTTAGTGCTTCCCGTATGTGCATGGCCGTGGGACCATCCACAGGAACATGGGAAATGTACCAATGGCACAGAGTGATCTTCCTCCCCCAGGCAACCAGCAACTAGTCCAGGGTGGAACTTGGAGACCATCCATCCCGTCTATGAAGGAATTGGGGCTGCCATGGTCTGTATTTGTATCTAAACTCCTTGGGGTTATATGCATAGGAATGGTATAGCTGTATCACGTGACAGCTCTAATCCTTAGATTAATTTCCAAAGTGGTTGCACTGGTTCACACCCGCACCATCAGTGTGTAAGAGTTCCCGTTCACCACACATCTGCATTGTGATCTGTGTTGCTGACGACGACGGCCATGCTTACTCAGGGGAGATGAAGTTTTTAGTTTCGGTTGACAGTTCCCTGGCGTCTAAGGATGTTGAATACTTTCAAAAGTTAAGTGTTTTCTAGCCGTCTGCATTTCTTCCTTTGAGGATTTTCTCTTCAGTTCCACAGCCCAATTTGTAATTGGGTGGTTTATTACCTTAATGTTTAGTTTCTTAGTTCTTTATGTGAACTCAAGAATGTCGGGTGAGTGGCTGGCAAAGATTCTCTCCCACTTTGTGGGCTGTGTGTTTATCCGCTTCACAGTCTCCTTTGCTGTGCACAAGTTTTTAGTTTCTTAACATCCCATTTGTGGGCTCTTGGTCTTCCTTCCTGAACTATGGGAGTCTTATTTGGAACATTCCTACCTGTGCCTGAGAGCTGATGCACATTTTCTACTTTTCCCTCCAAGTTCCAGGTCTTACGTTAAGGTCTTTGATCCATTTGGAGTTGAGCTTTGTGCACAGTGATGAATAAGGATCTAGTTTTATTTTTCTGCATGTTGAAACTCAGCTTCCCCAGCACTATTTGGGGAAGATACTGTCTTTTCTCCAGTGTATATTTTAGGCATCTTTGCTAAAAAAGCAGGTAACTATAGTTACATGAACTTATATCTGGGTCCTCAAATCTATACTGTTGAGCTATGTGAAATAGAAATATTTTTGTTATTAACTTTATCACCTCCTCTCATCATATTTTTAAAGTGGTTGTTTTTTTCATATTACTAGGGAAGAAATTCCTATAGTAAGCTTGAAAATTATTATGCTAACTGGTCTCTAATATTTTCTCTTCCCTTCTTCCATAATAACAGATTCCCCAGTGCTTAGGTGGTTTTCTGGAGCATGTGTATACATGAAAATGTATTTGCATATATATGCATGCAAATGTGTATCTGAATAACATAATTCCAGGCCTCTTGTGCAGCTGTGGTGGCCATGTTTAGGAAGGGGAAGAGTGGCATGTTGCTTGTGGGACGTTCCCTTAAAGGGAGGGGCCTGTGCTTCCCTCTTCCTTCTTCCTTCTACCAGCTGGCACATGTGTTTCCCCCTAAGGGACAGCAGAGAAGGTGGGATAGCTATGAAAGCCAACCCCTGGGATGCGGGGGTCGACTGGGATGGGGGATGATGGACTGGGATGGGGGGTGATCGACTGGGATGGGGGGTGATCGACTGGGATGGGGGGATGATGGTCTGGGATGGGGGGTGATTGACTGGGATGGGGGGTGATCGACTGGGATGGGGGGATGATGGTCTGGGATGGGGGGTGATCGACTGGGATGGGGGGGTGATCGATTGGGATGGGGGGATGATGGTCTTGGATGGGGGGTGATCGACTGGGATGGGGGGTGATCGACTGTGGTGAATGCTGCCCGAAGGCCAAAAGCACCCGTTCCATTTCACAGTGTGAGCATGGCTGAGGACAGGAAAGAGCAGTCTCAGAGGAGCAGCTGTGAGGGAATTCCAGTTTGCAGCAGGTCCTCGGAGGATGGAAGCAGAGAAACTGGGAGAGAGCGACCAGCGAACTCTTTCAAGATGTTTTACATTCAAAAGGACCCCATGACTGCAGCGCCAACTGAAACATTTGAAAAGGGCACCATTAATAATTAAGCCACGAGTTAATTAATTAAGTATAAACTGGAATAAATGTCACCCCCATGGAAGAAAGGGGTATGTGTGACTGGAAGTGAAGCAGGCTAAAAAAAAAGTTAGCACTATTTTTTTTATCGTTTGGTTTATTAAATGTCAAATATTAGATAATGGGAACGACTCAACAGGAGACATTGTATGCAAGAGGAGCAAAGGGGAATTTGGGAGCAATTTCTTTAGGTTGGCATGAGAGGGACACTCAGAATATGGTGCATAATTGGGAGGGTTGCTTTTAGCTATGAGCAGATGCAGAAGAGGGACCCGGGGAACAAATGAAGGTATGGGAGCTTGCATAAGAATCTTAAAGGTGTTTTGTGTTCTTCTTGAGATAGGTTGTTCTAGGGATTAGGGAGTAGGTACTGAAGATTTTGAGAAAGGAAAGATAAACTCTCTCTCTCTCTCTCTCTCTCTCTCTCTCTCTCTCTCTCTCTCTCTCTCTTGGTTTTTTGAGACAGGGTTTCTCTGTGTAGCTTTGCGCCTTTTCCTGGAACTCACTCTGTAGCCCAGGCTGGCCTCGAACTCACAGAGATCCACCTGCCTCTGCCTCCTGAGTGCTGGGATTAAAGGTGTGCGCCACCACCACCTGGCAGATAAACGCTCTTATGGGAGAATAAATTAATAGAGCAATACAGTATGATTGCCAAACAGCATTAGAATCCCAACTGCAATTTCTCATGTGTTTTAAGTTAAACCAATCGGCATAAGCATGTGTTTTCTTTAGGCTGGGTTACTGTGCAGGTGTCGTCATAGGAGGCATTTAAAATCAGATCTAACAATGTTTATTGTATACAAGTGCAACAGAAAAACGTAAGAATTCAGTCTATGTGAGGGAATGGTTTTACTTGACCTTTTAAGAATTTCTATCGTGGTTTGATCATGTAGAGATTAACTTCATATATTAATTTCCAAGGGTGGTCATGACAAAACCCCTCAAACTGGGTAGCTGATAATGATAGGCATTTATTGCCTCCAGACTCTAGAAGCTAGAAGTCAAATTTGAGTGAGTGTGTGCTGGCTATTGGTTTTTTGTTTGTTTGTTTGTTTGTCAATGTGACACAAGCCGAGTCATCTGGGACAAGGGAACCTCAATTGAGAAAATACCTCCATCACATTGGCCTGTGAACAGGTCTGTGGGGGCTTCTTCTTAATTAATGATTAACGTGGAAGGGCCCAGCCCACTATGGGTAGTGCCACCCCTTGGCCGGTGGTCCTGGGTTGCTAGGAAAGGTAATTGAGCAAGCTATCAGGAGCAACAAAATGCAGCATTTCTTCATGGCCTCTGCTTCAGTTCCTACCTCCAGGCTACTCTATCTTGAGTTCCTTCCCTGACTTCTCTTCATGATGGACTCCAACCGGAAACTGAAAGAAACCCTTTCCTCCCCAAGTTACTTTTGGTCACAGTGTTTATCACAGCAGTGGAACACTAACATAGAATAGTCAGCAGGGTCATGCTCTCTGAAGGTAGTTTCTCATTGCCTCTTCAAGCTTCTGGCAGTCTTGGACTTCTCTTGGTTTGTGGAGCTTAATTCAAGTATCAGAAACCTAGCCAACTACCCAGGGCTGGCAAATTCATAGATCTTGGAAGAGAACCTACAACCACCACTTTAGTAAACCAGCATAATCCCTAACTACATTCTAAACATTTGTCCTTTTACCTACAGATAAGTAGAATCCTTACCCACCCACCCAACCAAGGAAACTTCTCTTAGCAACAGACACAGAACATTATAGAAAACAAGCAATTACAGAGTTGTAGAGTCCAGTCCCGGTGTATACATCAGCAACACAACTCTTGTACGCAAGTGTAGCTAGAGTTTTCCTGCCTTGCCCACAGTCAGGACAAATCTCAGTCACCCACAAGTCCCACAGCCGCTCAGACCCAACCAAGTAAACACAGAGACTTATATTGCTTACAAACTGTATGGTCATGGCAGGCTTCTTACTAACTGTTCTTATATCTTAAATTAATCCATTTCCATAAGTCTATACCTTGCCACGTGACTTGTGGCTTACCGGCATCTTCACATGCTGCTTGTCCTGGCAGCGGCTGGCAGTGACTCCTTCTGCCTTCTTGTTCTTTCTTTTCTCCTCTCTGTTAGTCCCACCTATACTTCCTGCCTAGCCACTGGCCAATCAGTGTTTTATTTATTGACCAATCAGAGCAAAACATTTGCCATACAGAACATCCCACAGCACACAAGGCTTAGCGTTCACTGAGGAAGAGGGTGGAAAGATTGTCAGAGCCAGAGAATCAGGGAATTTGCTGTTTCTGTATTCAATCTTTGGTTGAAGGTCATCTAGGTTGTTTCCAGGTCCTGGCCATTATGAATATTGCTGTTATGAACATAGGTGAGCAAGTGCCCTTGTCGTATGATTGAGTATTCCTTGGGTCTATGCCCAAGAGTGGTATAGCTGGGTCTTGAGGTAGATTGATTCCCAGTTGTTTGAGAAACCTCCATACTGATTTCCAAAGTGGCTGTACAAGTTTGCACTCCCACCAACAGTGTAGTAAAGATTGTGTTTACTGGAAATGTTAGAAGTCACACCCATAGGGGCTCACCAACATGACAGCCCACACACAAAGTGGACAAAAAACAAGAGCAAAAGGACATGCAGAAGACATGGAGAGAGGAAAGACTGCAAGGTCTGAACCCTTCAGGGAACTACAAACAACTAACAATGCTGAAAGCGGGAGAAATAGTCTTCCCCAGGGAAGAGCACACCAACTGGTTATGTGACATCACATGGTCTATCCTGAAAATACACATCAAAGTAACGTTATACAGACTGAGCAGGCTGTACTTACTTGTGTGTGAGTATGTATGCATGCATGTATGTGTGGATATACATGCATACATACATACACATAGATATGTATAGCAACAATTAATGAAAAAGAGGCCATGAATTTGAAAGAAAGCAAGGGGGTTCTAGGGGAGGGTTTGGAGGGAGAAAGGGAAGGAAGAAATGCTGTAATTGTACAATAATCTCCAAAAAATAAAAGCAATAATTAAAAAAAAGTTCACTTAAAGGACACAGTTTGACATATTGCTTACATGTTCTGGCCAAATCAACCATTTCATTCTTCATCCTGGGTACGTTGGGAACATATTTGAATAGAAACTGCCTAAGTTTGATGTTGTTAGGGGAGGAGAAACTTACACTATTTTCAGAGGAGTGTGTGAGTTGTTTGACGCAAGTGGGGACCGAGAGGGATTCTGGGGTTGCTAGGAGCATTGCTTGGATGTGTGCACAGGATGTGTAGGTAATGGGATTAGGCTGCCAAATGTCTTATTATACCAGTAGGTGTGTTCCTAACCCAAAAGACTCTGAGATACCATCTTCATCTGTCAGAATGGCTATGATAAAAAACACTGATGACAACTTATGTTGGAGAGGATGTGGAGCAAGGGGAACACTCCTCCACTGTTGGTGGGAGTGCAAACTTGTATAGCCACTTTGAAAATCAGTATGGTGGTTTCTCAAACAATTGGGAATCAATCTACCTCAAGACTCAACTATACCACTCTTGGGCATATACCCAAGGAATACTCAATCATACTACAAGGACACATGCTCAACTATGTTCATAGCAGCATTATTCATAATGGCCAGGAACTGGAAACAACCTAGATGACCTTCAACCGTAAGAATGAATAAAGAAAATGTGGCACATATATGCAATGGAGTACTATTCAGTAGTAAAAAACAATGACATCATGAAATTTGCAGGCAAATGCATAGAACTAGAAAATATCATCATGAGTGAGGTAACCCAGGTAACCCAGACTCAGAAAGACAAATGTGATATGTTCTCACTCATAAGTGGATACTAGCTGTAAAGCAAAGGATAACCAAACTACAACACACAGCTCCAGAGAAGGTAGGTAACAAGGAGGACCCTAAGAGGGATGAATGGATCGCACTGGGAAGGGAAAAGAGATGAGATTTCTATAAGTAAACGGGATGAGGATAGGCAATGGAGGGTACAGGATGGGGCATGAGAACATAAAGGAACAGTATGTTTGGGCTGAAACAGGAATGGAGTGGGAGAGTAATGAAGGAGATACCTTGATATAGGGAGACATCATGGGGATAGGGAGGAACCAGGTGCTAGGGAAGTTCCCAGGAATCCACAAGGATGACTCCAGTTAGACTACTAGCAGTGGTGGAGGGGGTGCCTGAGCTGGCCTACTCCCCCCCCCCCCCTGATCAGATTGGTAAATGCTCTGTCATCCTAGAGCCTTTATCGAGTAGCTGATGGAAACAGATGTAGAGACCCATGGCTGAGCACCAGGCTGAGCTCCAAAAGTCCAGTTGAAAAGAGGGAAGAGGGATTCTATGAGCAAGGGGCATCAAGCCCATGATGGGGAAACTTACAGATACAACCGAACCAAACCAGTGGGAACTCATGAACTTTGGATTGACAGCTGTGGAGCCTGCATGGGACTAGCCTGGGCCCTCTGCATGGGGGAGACAGTTGTGTAGCTTGGTCTGTTTAAGGGGCCCCCTGGACAGTGGGAATAGGATCTGTCCCTGGTGCATGAACTGGCTTTTTGGAGCCCATTGCCTACGGTGGGACACCTTGCACAGCCTTGATGCAGAGGGAGGGGTTTGGATCTGCCTCAGCTGAATGTGCCGGGCTTTACTGACTTCCCATGGGAGGCCTTACCTTTTCAGAGGAGGACATGAGAGGTAGGGTGAGGGGGAAGGCTGGGGAGGAGCAGGAGAAGGGATGAGGGGATCTGTGGTTGGTATATGAAATGAATAAAAAATTTCTGAATAATAAAAAAAGAATATGCTCTTGCATGCACTTATGACCTGTATCCATGGGCTGATTACTTAGTTAGAAAAAAAAAACATTTTCAAGTGTTTCTACAGCATTTTTAGCCATTTGTTTCTTTTTTTCTTGGCATTCACTCTAAATGTTTTCTTTAGTTATTTCACTAATTGTCTTTTCTCTTGACCTTTTGTCTACTAATCTTAATTGAAATTCATGAATGCAAAGTGCTGTTAAGTCATCATCAGAGCTGCTAGCAATCCCTCTGTTTTCACTGTAACACTCCTCAATCAGACATTTAATATTTTTTCCACCACAGACGTTCCATACTCTTTCCTTTGTCCCACTCAAATCAGACACTTGCTTAATATTGTACTGTGAAAAGTAAAATAACTGAAAGACAAATTCTCTATCCTCCCACATCACATCAGACATGAAGTTTGTCCACTCACTGCTCCCTTACTTTTCTCTTCTTTCTTCCTTCCTTTCTTTGTTTCTTTCTTTCTTTTGGTGTTTTGAGACAAGGTTTCTTTGTGTAGTTTTGGTGACTGTCCTGGATCTCACTCTGTAGACCAGGCTGGCCTCGAACTCACAGAGATCCACCTGGCTCTGCCTCCTGAGTTCTGGGATTAAAGGCATGCACCACTGCCGCCCGGCTACTCTCTTACTTTTATTGCTAATAACATGCAGCTATTAAGGTCTTCAGAGTTCAAGGTAGGGTTTTCAGTGAGCAGCCCCCTCCCCTGCCTGCCCCCTGCCAGTCTATCCATGTCCATCAGGATGGGGCTCCAGTCTCACGACTAAGTATGGCCTTAGCTACTTCTTGTCGCAGAGATGAAATACTCTGACAAAGGTAACTTCAGTGAGAAGGGGATTGTTTCAGCTCCCAGTTCAAGGTGCAGTCCCTCATGATGGGCATGTCAAGGCAACAGGAACCAGCTTGGCACATTGGATCCACAACCAGGGAATGAGGAAGGGTGAATGATGCCGTTTCTCAGCTCTTTTCTCCATGGATACATTCCAGGATCTAGCCAGGGAATGGTTCCCACACAGGGTGGGTCTTCATAACTCATTTAATGTGGTCAGGACGATCTCCCATAGGCTCAAGGCCTACCTAGTTTACAGGTGATTCTAGCCTCGGTTGACAATGAACAATAACCATTACTAGCAAGAGTATATGACCATGCCCAAATTCACATTCCTAGCTCTGGCTTCTTCCTCGAAGTCTAAATTCACGTATTTAACCTGGACTCTGGTATTACCCAGTTGACACTTTGTTTCCTTCCCTGTCACCAGGAGAAGAGGGCCATTTTGAATGACTGGAGATGAATCCATGTTGCTGGGGATGCTGTGAATGTGTTGCTATGATTGATTGATAAATAAAATGCTGATTGGCCAGGAGCCAGGCAGGAAGGATAGGTGGGACAAGGAGAGAGGAGAAGGCTGGCAAGTGGGAGGCTGAGTCAGGAGATGCTGCCAGCCGCTGCCATGAGAAGTAAGATGTACAGATACCGGTAAGCCACGAGCACGTGGCAAGGTATAGATTTATAGAAATGGATTAAGATATAAGAACTATGCCCAAGAGTGGTATGGCTGGGTCTTGAGGTAGATCGATTCCTAATTTTCTGAGAAACTGCCGTACTGATTTCCACAGTGGTTGTACAAGTTTACATTCCCACCAACAGTGGAGGAGTGTTCCCTTTGCTCCACATCCTCTCCAACATTGACTGTCATTGGTGTTTTTGATCGTAGCCATTCTGACAGGTGTAAGGTGGTATCTCAGAGTCGTTTTGATTTGCATTTCTCTGATGTTAAAGGATGTTGAGCAATTCCTTAAATGTCTTTCAGCCATTTGTGATTCTTCTTTTGAGAATTCTCTGTTTAGCTCTTTAGCCCATTTTTAAAATTGAATTGTTCAGTATTTTGATGTCTAGTTTCTTGAGTTCTTTATATACTTGGGAGATTAGTCCTCTGTCAGATGTGGGGTTGGTAAAGGTCTTTTCCCATTCTGTAGGATGACTGTGGCTTATAATAAGTTTTGGCTTTACTCAATTACTGGGCAAGCCTCAATCAAACATCTCACTATTAGGATAAGAATTTATACTGTATCAAGCTGATAATAGAAAAATAAATTAATTAATTAAAAAAAGATATAAGAAGTAGATAGCAAGTTCGGAGTGGCTGCGGGCCCAGGCAGGACTGGAGATAACTCCAGCTACACCATGTCATTAAGACTTTCAGTTATTTAAAGTGTAGAATTAAGCATAGCAAAAATCAAGCCAGGCAGTGGTGGCACACACCTTTAATCCCAACACTTGGGAGGCAGTGCCAGATGGATCTCTGTGAGTTCCAGGCCAGCCTGGGCTACCAAGTGAGTTCCAGGAAAGGCACAAAGCTACACAGAGAAACTCTGTCTCAAAAAAAAACAAAACAAAAATAAACAAACAAAAAAAGCATAGCAAAAATCAATTTTCGGTGGCGGCGGCGCACGCCTTTAATCCCAGCACTCAGGGGGCAGAGCCAGGCAGATGGATCTTTGTGAGTTTGAGGCCAGCCTGATCTACAGAGCAAGATCCAGGAAAGGTACAAAGCTGCACAGAGAAACCCTGTCTCGAAAAAAAAAAATCAATTTTCAAGTCTTTCTGTATTTTTTTTATTTTTATTCATTTGTAATATATATATATATATATATATATATATATATATATATATATATATATATATATTTCCAGAGATAGGTTTGAGGTTTTTTTGTTTGTTTTAAAGACATATTTACTGACTACTTAAAATAATTGAGGACTTAAGTTTGCTATTTTCAGATATGTAATTTCAGTCATTTAGTGAAGCAAAACTTTTATCTTCTCCTGAAAGATGTTAATAAACTGTGCATCATCTGTCCTGTGACTGCCTGCTTTCAATATTATGCTTATTAGCTTTACTTTCTTACATTTTGAAAATAGAAACATCTGTGCATCTCTAGTTCTGTAGCAACTCTTGTATTTTTCTTCCTCAAACTCAAAATTTTTGACCATAGTTTTGGTTGAATCAGTGAGTCTTTCTTTTTTATTTTACTTTACACATTTTTTGAGACCTCGTATCATGTATCTGCTGTCATTTACTCACTACGTAGCTGACAGTGACCATGAGCTTTGGATCCATCTGCCTCTGCCTTCCTAGTGTTGGGATCACAGGCATTGCTGGCATGGAGCCCAGGGTTTCGTTCATGCGATGTAAACACTGAGCTGTGCCCTGGGCCAATCACGGAGTCTTATGCTTTGTATCCATTAATGTAATTGCTGATGGCTAAAGACCTCACCCAATTCTCAAGGAACTAGGTATGGCTCTTATTATGCTACAACCATCTCATAATAGTGTTTATTTATCCTTTCCAGATATATTTTTTCTAGATGAATATAAGCAGTGTAGTAGTTGTTAACAATAGTTTATTTCTTTAAGCAGTAAGTGTTTCTCTTCTAATTTTTTCTAGGTGCCAATAAAAAAATAGCCAAATTAATTCATTATTTTTGTCTTAAAATGTGTGGTAAAACTTTTTTTTTTTAGAAAGATTTATTTTCTTTGGCCGCTACTATATTTAAATTCTGATGAACTATTTATTTCAGTGGAGAGTATCAAATACGTTCATCTTCTCTAAATATTAACCTGTTCTGGATGATTAAACATGAAGAATTCATGAAGATAACCACATAGATCAATGGAACAGAATTGAGAATCCAGAAGTGAACCATACTTAGGTCAATTCCTTCAAGGGGAAAAGAAGAATCTTTTCAGAAAGTGATTTTGAAGTAACTAGGTAGTAATTTGGATAAGAAATGAGGGGGCTGGCGAAATGACTTAGCAGTTAATACTGACTGCTCTTCCATAGAACTTGGGTTCAATTCCCAGCACCCACATGGCAGCTCACAACAATTTATAATTCCAGTGACAGGGTTTCTGACACCTTGTTCTGGCCTCTGTGGACACTGCACACATATGAAGCACAGGTACCCATGCAGGCAAAACACCCACATACATTAGATAAATGTAAACAAAATAAGAGAGAGAAGTGAACTCGGATGCTCTCTTTGCTTCATATCAAAATTAATTCAAACATATGAAGACATACAAGAAAAACTTTGCAGCCTTGAGTTAAGACACAGAAAATATAAAATATGTATAAAAATGTTAAACAAATTTCAAAAGAGTACTTTGCTTGGAAAATCATTAGAAAAATGAGAAGGTAACCTACATCCTGGGTGAAAACATTCGCAAAGCATTTTTCTGACTAAACATTTGTTTTTATATCTAATTTAGAATGTATACAAGTTAATACTAAGATATAACAAATCAAGCCAAACAACAATAAACCCAATCAGGGCATTTGTGCAGATACTCAACAGAAAGAAAATTAACTTCGTTGGTCTTTACAGAGTTTAGATTAAATCCACATCACACTACCACACTCCTATCTGAATATCTTCCAACAACTGAACTTCAAAGTATTGGTGGAGATGTGGTATAACTGGAATGTCATATTTTGCTGGTACAATTGGAATGTCATGTATTGCTAGTGGCAATATAAAGTGGTACAACTACTATGAAGTAGATTGAGTGTGTCTTCAAAATGCAAACTGTACTTACCACATGACCCTGCAAGTCTACTCCTAGATGTTTGTCTAAGAGAAGTTGAAATATATCTCCACATAAAAACTTTGTATACATGTTCCCATAGCGGCATTATTCCTAATAGCCAACCAATAGAAATAACTAAAGTTGTTATTGTCTTAATTACTTTTCAATTGCTGTGACAAAGCACCATGATCAAGGCAACTTATAGAATAAGTTTACTGAGAGCTTCACAGTTTCAGAGGATGAGTCTATGACCATCATGACAGGAAGCACAGCAGGCAGGCAGGCAGGCATCTCACTGGAGCAGTAGCTGAGAACTTACATCTTGATCCACAAGAACGGGGCAGGAGAGAGAAGGGGGGAGGGGAGGGGAGGGGAGTGGAGGGAAGGGAAGGGAAGGGAAGGGAAGGGAAGAGAAGGGAAGGGAAGGGAAGGAAGAGAGTTAGCTGTAAATGACATGCACTTTTGAAACCTCAAAGCCCACCTCCTGTGACACACCTCCTCTAACAAGGCCACACCCCACGATCTTTCCTAAACAGTTTGAGAGCTGGGGACCAAGTATTCAAACACAAGCCAATGGGAGCTGTTCTCACTCAAACCACCACAGCTATCATTTGGCGACTGGAGAAAACTTGGCATGTTATCGGGGACGATGAGGGTCCAGCCCCTCGATAGTCCCCACCCAGGGTCCGAGAAGAATCTACAACCATCTGGTAATTTAGTCTTTGATGAAAAGAAATGAATCTATGTACATGAAACTCCTTAGTCCATACACTTTATTATTCTGTGTCGGTTCTCTACAAGCTTCTATTCTTCTCTCATGCCTAGCTCCTTTCTTGCCTGATTTCTCTCTACATTTATCTGCTGTCCCCTCTAGGTTCTATCTTAATTCCTTCATCATAATTCTGCCCCATCTATGTTCTCATCCATGTAGTTCTTTCCCATATCAGCTCCTCTCCCATCTTCTTTTCTCTCATCTTGTTCTTCCTCATCTTGTTCTTCCCCATCTGGATCTTCCTTATCTTCCATCTTGTTCCTCTGGTGCTCTTCAATCTAGTTCTTCCCATCTAGTTCGTTCCTCTCCAGTTCTTACCCATCTAGTTCTTCGGTTCTCTTGTTTCTTCTCTGTCTCATCTTCAAGTTCTCTCCAAAAACACTCCTCTCTCAGTTCTCTGTCTCTCAGTTTTTTCTAAGTCTCTCAGGAATCCAGTTATAAACCCAAGCAATAGCAATCCTCTGGCAGAGCAAGGTCACCAGGCTTGAATTCTTAAGGGGTCATAAAGGCAGGTAAGAATTTTCCTTAAGCAGTGACCACCAGGCTTTCTTTTATAACCCAAAAGTAGAGTGGTAAAGGAGGAGGTCAATAGAGAGCTAATGATTAGTTAGTATATCAAGAAGGGAATTTATGTGCTCAATCTACATTCCTAGAAGTGGTTAGGTAAGAAATTAGGAGTCTATTAGTAAGGCCATAAGAAAGGAGGGTCTCACCCTAAATTGTATAAGAAATAAAGCTATCCTCCTGACCTAGGAGACAGGTGTTGTTTTGTTTGGCCTTGGATGCTTAAGTCTGTTCTTAGAGAATACAGAGGTATCTCTGATAAGGTACTTTCATCCCTCCATGGATGGTCCTGTTCAGATACTGCCAATGACAGTAATTACAGGGAGGCTTGACTGGGGTTCTGGCTGTGCATAGCTGTTAGCACAGAAGGTTATCTGAATATTACTTTAGTAGAGGGGAAATGGTGCCCAATAAATGATGGAAAAGCTACAATAGCACACAAGAAACTCATAGCAGGAAATGGCTGATAATCAAAAGCCAAATATCACCAAGGTTCCTTGAGCCTCAGCTTGACCTCTGGAAGGCCCTTGGCTTCTTCCAGGTATTAGCTTTGTTATAATCAACTGAAATCCTACTTGGTGTATTTTTGTGGCTTGTAGCAGCACATATGTTCAGCAGAATATAATTCAGCAAATAATACATAAAGTAGTGATATTCAGAATAACATTGGTGACTCTCACAAACATCATAGTAAAGAAAATATTTGTTGTTTGGAGGAGTTTATGACTGTTGACACCACTGCAAAGGTTAAATCCATCTAGATTTTTCTATCATTTCTGAGAATACAGTTATATCATTTCCCCCTCCTCTCTTCAAACCCTCCCATATTCCCCTGCCAACCCTCCTTCAAATCCATGACCTCTTTCTTCACTAATTGTTGTTGCTACATATAAATGTAGCTATATACATATATATTCCCAAATATAACCTGCTCAGTTTGTATAGTGTTACTCATATGGATGTTTTCAGAATCTTTTCACATTTAAGAAAGATAAATAAGGGGCTATTAGGAATAATGCTGTTAAGGGAACATGTATGCAAAGTTTTTATATGGAGATATATTTCCACTTCTCTTAGACAAACATCTAGGAGTAGACTTGCAGGGTCATGTGGTACGTACAGTTTGCATTTTGAAGACACACTCAATCTACTTCATAGTAGTTGTACCACTATATATTGCCACTAGTAATACATGATATTCCAATTGTACCAGCAAAATATGACATTCCAGTTATACCACATCTTCACCAATACTTTCAGTTCAGTTGTTGGAAGATATTCAGATAGGAGTGTGGTAGTGTGATGTGGATTTAATCTAAACCCTCTAAAGGCCAACAAAGTTAATTTTCTTTCTGTTGAGTGTCTTTACAAATGTCCTGATTGGGTTTATTGTTGTGTGGTTTGACTTGTTGTATCTTATCTCATTTCACATTTAAGAAAGGTAAAAAAAGAGGCTTAGCAGTTAAGAGCACTTGTAGTTTTGACCTCCAACATCCACATAATGGCCCACAACCATCTGCAACTCCCATTCCAGGGGAGCTGACGCCCTCTTCTGGTCTCCATGGGCACTAAGCATTCACGTGGTGCACAGACATAGATGTGGGCAGAATAATCCTATGCAGAAAACAAATAAATCTTAAAAACTTAAGAAGAAAGATAAATAAGCATTATTAGGAGTTAACTGTACTATAGCAAGAACACAGTTCACTCCTTGATGTAAAAGAAGTCAGTCATGGAGATAAAATATGAATATGAAATTATGGAAAAATAGAAGTAGCTGGCCTGCAGCTATAGGTCACAGATAAGGGATGGTTTGACTGCAGGGGAGGGGAGAAGGAGGGCACAAGGCACAGATTAAAACACTCTAAAACCTGAATCTTGAGTCTGGTGGTATTTGCATAATTCTATATATTATACAGCCTTACACTTAAAATAGATAAACTATGATATATAAATTATATTTCAATAATGCTTTTGAGGGGATTTTGATATAAAATAGCAACATGCTTTCTCTAAGAGATTGCTAGTCACAAAATAAAATGTACTTGATAAGCATCAATTTAAAGTGACTAAAAATCCATTTTCTGTGAAACAGAACTGCCTTTTCCCAGAACAAATATAATATTAAAAACACACAATCATATTTTTAATAATAGCTATTTTGTGAGCAATATAGACTGAATTGTAGGATTATTAATATAATACTGTTTCCACAAAATTCTATTATTTGATGCTTAATATCTTCATAAGCTCATATGGCTGTAACAAATTTAGGAATGTGGAAGTAACCAAAAAATATACTTGGTAGCTGATTTTGAGACTATAATGTCTGTACACTAAAGTTACAATCATGTCAAGTCACTGTCAGTAACAGAGGATAATGTTTGCCAAAATGAAAAGTACAGAAGGGATAATGATGTCTAAATCAATCATCTACACTGGACCATTATGTTTTCTTCATCCTTGCCACCGATATCATTATTGTCATCAACCATTAAAGAAGAAAATTTCTACTTTTTATTCTGGATCAACTCTAATCATATGGATTTAGTGGAAGTCCAAAACAATGGTATTTCAGTTAACGAAGAACCCGGTGCACTGCCAGCAATCACTAACTCACTTTACAGATTGTTTTGTAGGATGATAGGACTCCAATTTTAATCATTTAACAAGAAATGTAGCAGTCATTTACAATTTTAAATAAATTCCAGAGATAGATGTAAGAATACATCTTTCGCCGGGTGGTGGTGGCACACACCTTTAATCCCAGCACTTGGGAGCAGAGGCAGGTGGAGCTCTGTGAGTTCGAGGCCAGCCTGGTCTCCAAAGCCAGTTCCAGGAGAGGTGAAGCTACACAGAGAAACCCTGTCTCGAAAACCAAAAACAAACAAACAAAAAACAAAAGACCTTGAACTTGGGATCCTCCTGCCTACACCTCTGGGGTGCTGGGGTTACAGGCATGTGCACCCCTGGTTTCTGCAGTTCTGGAGGTCAAACCCAGGGCTTCAGGCATTCTCAACTGGTGGAGCTGAACAATTTAATGACTGAGACTATTAGAGGGGTCACCTTCTTCTTCTTCTTCTTCTATTTCTAGCCTAAATCCCAAAAAAGCATTGGAAGGTTTCTTTCCCCTTATGTTTCACTTATCAATAATGAATTCATTCACTAGTAGAGTATGTACTAATGTACTTATCAATACAATTACCATTTCCCTTCTTTTACAATTTTACTATATGCAGTAGGAACACATCCTTTTATTTGAACTTAGGAGTTGAGCAATCAACTGAAATGTTTATGGTTTGGGGACAGTAATGCGGCTTAACAGGTAAAAGTGCTGGTCACATAAGCAAGATGACCTGCATCAAATCTCCAGGAGACAGAGACCTGGTTACTGAAAGGTGTCCTCTGACCTCCATATATAAGCCAGCACCTCTCTCTCTCTCTCTCTCTCTCTCTCTCTCTCTCTCTCTCTCTCTCTCTCTCTCTCTCTCTCTCTCACACACACACACACACACACGCTAATAAGTAAAAAATACTAAAAATTTGTAATTTAGAATAGAATGTAAGTCAGCTACGACTATTAAAACTTTGAAAACACTCAGAACTCCCATGATGCTAAAGTTCTTATGACTCCAATGAGCATATGAGCTTATGACTATCAAAGTAAAATAACTTCTCCTTGATTATGCTAAATCTCAAAAGAGCAAAGGAATTAGTTCAAGCATGAAATTACTTCTAAAAACAAGATAGGGGCTGTGTATTCCTATAAGGATATAGTCTTGTCATTTAAAATTTACCTTTACCACCAATTTATTCACCAAGTGGAGATATATAGATAACATTAGAAATAATAATTTTAAAAATTTACTTGTTTAGATTTAACTAGCATTTATTGAACATCTACTTAGAGCTAAGTAGTCTTAATCTGATTTGCAAGACAGCTAACCAGCCAAATGTGGTCTGCATGCCTATAATCCCCACATTTGGGAAGTAGAGGTAGGAGGATTAAGAGTTCAAGGCCAGCCTCAGTTACACAGGACGTTCACCCAGCCTGGGATATATGCAAATCCATCACAAACAGACAGACAGACAAGACAAACAACAGCAAATCTGTTATTCTGTTCTTGTGGGCTGAACTGTCTTTCTAAGTTCATGTTCATCTGTCAAAATTCCAATCCCCATTATATCAGCATGAGACTTATGTGGAGATGAGGTCTTTAAAGTACCAAAGGAGTTATGACAAGCCTAATCCAATTTAAAGACAAATGGAAGTAAGACCTGTGAAGACAAGGAAGACTGCCAAGCAGAGAGACCTGAAGATACTAACCCTGGAACATCTAGCTTCCAGAATTCTGTGGAAATGTATTTCTCCTCTTTACACCATCTACTCTGCAGTGTTTTATTATGGCAATCCCAGCAAGCTAACACACCTCTGAAAGAGTGTATTACATTCCCCTGTGTGCACAATGTCTCCCCAAGGTTTCTAAACTGAGGAAATGTCACACCAGGGTTGAAGTCCAGATGTTCTGATGCAGATCCAGGCTTTCCACGAACGGTTCTGGCCTTTTATGATAATATAAACTGTGACTTGCAGGAAAATGGAAAATGCTTTGGGAATGCATTTGGTAGTAATGCAGAATAAAACACATACATTTAGTCTGATGAGAACTACTGAGCCCAGAAAAAAAAAATCTCACAATGATCCCCGTTCTGTTGTTGGCTGCAAATTGAGTCCAGCTTGGTCTCCATATTGGCAGGTTTCAGCTTCAGCTGGGTAACAGGAAGAAGCCAGCCCATGAATATGGTAGGTGGGAGGACTCTGTATTGCAGCAAATGAATAGAGAATTAGTTGCACATGTTTCTTTGTTAGTGCATGGGAACTGAAAAAGCATATGTATGGTGGAAAATTATAGCTAGAATTAACTATTCATTTTTATATTTAGCTTAGCTTTCTTTTCAGATTGTTGAACCTCTTCCCATTGCTACCCCCTGATCTGTAACACATACAGAGGCACTTTGAAAAGTGTAAGCCATGGTTTATTTACTCTGTTTTCCTTCCCTGGGGGACTTCTTTGCACAAATACAATTAAAATGAAATCAGGGAGCACGCACAAATAGAAAAGGAATTTTATTTTACTTTTAGGAAAAGCATGTTTACCTTACCATGTTTACCAGGCGCAGTAGCCCACACCTTTAATCACAGCCTTGGCAAGGCAGAGGCAGGGGCAGAGGCAGATGGATCTCTGGGAGTTTGCATCTAGCCTGGTCTAAATAGTGAATTCCAGGACAGCCAGAGCTACATAATGAGACCCTGTCTGGGAAAAAGAACAGAAAAGAAAACAAACAAACAAACCCCAAGAACCAAAACACTAAAAACAAAAAACAAGCAGCATTTTTGTAAGACCTTATGTAGTTTTGAAATTAAGAACTCTGAATAACAAGAATAATAAATAATATATAATAATAAAATTCAATGAGTAGGGGCAGGCACCGAGGGGAAATGTGAGGGCAGAAAGCAAGTGAGAAGCAGAGGTGTGGAAAGGAGGTTGAGGTGAGCTTTATCAGTAGCTCCGCCCACAGTGTTCATGGATGCTCCTCCCCTCCTCCTGGCCTCTGCCTGCTCATCTCGGGTCCTAGATTCATTATCTTCCCCGGGGACAGAGCTTCCACGCACCTCCCAGACTGAGGTGATTTACCTGCCGTTCAGTGTCCCAGGGCTTCGCCCTTTCTTTGTGACATTCATCACATTTGTTGTCCTTGCTCCATAGCTCTTTTCCTGAAGGAGTGTGAGTTCTGTGTGCTTGTGATCACACTTGGCTTGCTCACTGCTGAATCGCCAGCACTTGGCAGACTTCCGAGGACACAGCACGCATCCAGGAAGAATTGAATGAGTACCCTGGGAAGTCTATGCTCTTGTTACATCATTAAGGCAATGTAAGTTTGCTTCTTAACGAAAACTGATTTCCAAGATGTTCTGTGCCTCCACTCATGTGACAGTAAAATTAAAATTAAAAAAAAATTAGCAAAAAACAGGGGATGGGCCATGTTTTTTGATTACTGACATTTCTTCTAACTTCTGATCGAAGCATCATGAGGATAGGGAAGATGTTTGTTTGTTTCTTTGGTTTTTGTTGTTGTTTATTCTGTAATCTAGAGCAGTGCCTGGCAGACAGGAAGTTCATGATAAAATGTAACTCTAATAATAATGACATTGAACATCAGCTATACAGCTCTAGAAATGATGACAAAATATATCCAATAAAGAGTAAAGGCCAAAATGTAAAGAAAAATCACAAGAATGTCAAAACTTCCATTGCCTGTTTCCTAGGAGTCAAGATGAAAAGGGAAATCATCCGTTGCTTAGTTATTGTTATCAGCAATGAACAGTAAATCCCCTAGTGCCTAACCGAACTTTCCTGGCTTGGCCAATTGACTTGCAAATGCGAGGCTTCATGAAGAGCTCACTAGACAGAGCAGTGGAAAAAATCCCCAAGAACATTCCTACCTCCTTCATGCTAGCAGATGTCGTAGGGCTGATAAAAGCAAAAGGCATGGTGTTAAAATGTAATTAATCAAAGTTGATCTGCGATGGGTTGTCTAATGGTAGAATGCCTGGCGCAATATTCCTGAGGCTGCCTCCTGACAGATGTTTACTGGTGTGCACGTGGCTGTGGGGAAGGGGGACTTGAGTTTCGTGATGCCACTTTGCATGCACATACCTCCAAAACTTGTAAGGACGCAGTGAAGCGGTCCATGTTACGTGTCTGATTACATGCAATGCTTTTGAATAGGCTTTGGCTGTTATTTCCATGGGCCGATCGCCCAAGGAGCATTGGTCTTGCCCAGATGTTCAGTACCATTGCACCTTAGTCCTTTTGCTGTGTGTAATCAACAAAAACCCAACCCAGGGGCTGGGGAGACGGCTCAGCGGGTAAAGCGCTTGCTGAGCAGACACGGGGCGGAAGTTCGAAGCCGCGGAACCCATGTAGAAGCCCGGCACAGTCGTGTGTCTCTAATCTCCGTGTTCCCAGAGCAAGATGAGGGGTGGAAAGAGAATACCCAGGAGTACACAGGTTGCGTAGTCCAGCACTCGCGGTGGTGAACAACAGAGACGGTGTGAAAACAAGGCGAGAGAGCGCCTGAGGTGTCCTCTGGCCCTTCCCATGAACTGTGGTCGAAGCACACCTGCAGTCACAGGAATATGCATGCCCATTCACATCCACAGACGTCATAGGTGCCTCGAGTGTCAGGGAGCCCAGGAGTAAGAAAGACAAAACTCCCATAAGTACGCCCGCGATCTCAAAGTCTCCGATGCTGTGATTGCTGTTAACAACCTGTTTGTTAAGGTGAATCAGGCATGGATTTGAAGTTTGGGGAAAGAGGGAATATGGCCAGTCACACAAAAATGTCGACATATGAATGGGAAGAAATCACAATCACACTCTTCCAGCAGAAAGGATAAATATGTGAAGATAGATATCACAAAGTATGCCCTTTTAAAAATTAATTTTAATATATATATATATATATATATATGGCTTTTTTCTATATCTGTATGTCTGTGTATAACATGCATCCCTGGTTTAATTGGAAGATAGAAGAGGCCATCAGCTCCCCTGCAACTGGAGTCATGGACAGTTGTGAGCCTCTATGTGGGTGCTGGGATTTGAACCTAGTTCTTTTGGAAGAGCAACCAGTACTTTTAAACATTGCTCCAGTCCCAAGAAGTGTGCTTTTTAAGTGCAATAAAGAGCTGGCACAGGACTGAGGAATATATGAAGTTTTACATCAAGCATGGCGATCTGGGAGGTACAGGAATGTTAGTGCAAGCCTTTGCTCCTCAAACCTGTGTGTTTTGAAATTTCGCTGCCTGGTCTATAGGGTAGATAAAGCCTTGAGACTTACTTAGACACTTAGATGTGAATGAAGATGCATTTGTTATACTGGGCCCCCAATGTGCTATACTCACAGTAAACTGTGAACAAAACAATCAGTCAAAAATAAAACAATGAATTTCAGAACAGGCAAATAAGGAAGTTGGTCTTTATACTGCATCTTACTTATGAGAGTACCATTTTGAATCGAAGATCTGGGAGTTAGATATACATCAGTAAAAAAAAAATCCATGTAGAATGAATAACTAGGAAAATAGAATTTATTCATATTGAAGTTCTGATCTAGAAAAGAGCTCAGAAGTCACCATTCCCATCCTTACAACAAGGAAGAAGCCTTAAAAACAGAAAACAAAGCCGGGCGTTGGTGGCGCACGCCTTTAATCCCAGCACTCGGGAGGCAGAGCCAGGCGGATCTCTGTGAGTTCGAGGCCAGCCTGGGCTACCAAGTGAGCTCCAGGAAAGGCGCAAAGTTACACAGAGAAACCCTGTCTCGAAAAACCAAAAAAAAAAAAAAAAAACAACCAGAAAACAATGATGTGTCTTGAATCTACCAAAGAATTGAACTTGCAGGGCAAAATTCCACCCAAATCTAGAGAGACAGTTATGTATAGGGAAAAAGAGCCCAAGTTATCTTACCTGGCTGTATATATTATAATATATAATGTATATATGTATTATATATATGTTATATACATATATTATAATGTGTTGTAGTTTGAATGTAATTGGTCCCATAAGATCAAAGGGAGTGGCACTATTAGGAAGTGGCTTTGTTGGAGTAGGTACGGCCTTGTTGGAGGAAGACTGTCACCATGGGGGTGGGCTTTGAGGTCTCACATATGCCCAAGCCACGCCCAGTGCTTCAGTCCACTTCCTGTTGCCTGCAAGATGTAGAACTCCCAGCTACCTCTCCAACGCCATGTCTGCTTGCACACCATCATGTCCCACCATGATGATAATGGACTGAACCTCTGACTGTAAGCTGCCACCTCATTTACATGTTTTTCTTTATAAGAGTTGTTGTGGTCATGGTGTCTCTTCGCAGCAATAGAAACCCCAACTAAGACAATGTGTAAAGGGGACTTATTAGAATGGTTTACAGGCTTGGTCCAACCACTCCAACAGTGACTGTCTACCAACGGAAGGTCCAATAATCCAGTAGTCGTTCAGTCCACAAGGCTGGATGTCTCAGCTGGTCTTCAATGTAGGCTGGAATCCCAAAGAAGTAGGCTCCAATGCCAGTGAAGGAATGGACTTGCCAGTGAGAGGAGGAGAAAACAGGCAGAGAGCTAAGGCTTCCTTCTTCCACATCCTTACATAGGCTGCCAGCAGAAGCTGTGGCCCAGATTAGAGGTGACTCTCCCCACCTCAAAAGATCTGGATTAAAAGTGAGTCTTCCCACTTCACATGATTTAATTAAGAAAAAAGTCCTGACAGGTGTATCCAGTCACTTGGGTTTTAGTTAATTCCAGACATAGTCCAGTTGGCAGCCAAGAATAGCTCTCCTAGAGTTCTCTAAAAATTAGTAATGATTTATAGCAATGGAGAAATGCCCAGTGGAGGAAGGGCACATTCAGACAGCAGGAAATTTCTTTCTTTCTTTCTTTTTGTTCTTCCACTCACTTGCTCCAGCCTGCTCCCTGGTATGGCACAGCTCAGGAAATTTTGGGAGAGCAGAGCTCAGGACTTCATCCTGCAAACTGGAGATAGCAGTGAGCCTTATAGGCGATGTTCAAACTTGTCTACAGGATGCCTGCTCCGTCTCTTCATTACCGAATTCAGAGCTCAGATGACCAAAAGGAGAGCAGACTGGGTTTCAGGCTGAGAGAGCCCCATGAAGCAGTGCAAACGGCTCATGGAAATGTGAAGGCCACAGACAGACTCCCGGACACCCAGGACACACGGACAACTGACCGAGGAAAATAACACAACAGCTTCAATAGTAAGTGAAGGAGGAACTCCAGAAAATCAAGACAGTTAAAAGCAGTCATCTACACTGGGGGAGTCAGAGAAGAACACACACACACACACACACACACACACACACACACACACACTACACATGCACAACACACACACACTACACACGCACAACACACGACACATACTATACACATAAAACACACATACACATAAGACATACACCACACACACATACACACCCCACACGCAACACATACCAGAGAGAGGGAGAGAGACAGAGTATGCTAGGAAAAGGCCTGAGAAGACCATAAGCATTTACATTAGTTTAATTAGCGAAGGACTTCCCCAACTCAGAGACAACCGTCAAAGACCAGAAGTGGCTATGGCTGTGGTTTTTCAGATCCCCAGTTTTTTCACAAACCACAGGCATACAAAGAAATGGGAAAGCATGATGCATTTAAAGAAAGCAAATGTCTTAGAATCTGTCCCTGCAGAAACACAAGTCTCAAATGTAGTCGATAAAGGCTTTAAAACACCATCTTAAAGATACTCAAATAGCTGAAGGAAACTATTCACAAAGGGAACCAGGAAAACGACATCTGAGCAAGTTAAGAGTATCAAGGAAGAATCAGAATTCATTAAAAAAAAAACCAGAAGTTCTGGTACAGAAAAATATAATAGCTGAATTGAAAAAAGGATTACAGGAGCTCAGCAGCTCCACAAAGAGGAGCGGGGAGAAGAAGAACCCCGGAAGACAGGCTGCCGGAGAGTACGAAGTTTAAAGAGCAAATGAAATAGTCATGAAGAAATGTGAACAGAGCTCCGGATTCACAGAACACCATCGGTCAAATCAGCATGTGCACATGACCATTTGGGAAGAGGGAAAGAGGAAGCGGGGTTATTTAAAGATGCAGGAAGGTGGATGGGCATAGAACGCATAATATTAAGCAAGGTCACCCAAACTCAGAAAGAAAAAACCCACCCACTCTCCCTCACATGCAGGCTCTAAACATAATGTATACATGTTTATAGGTGAACAGCTACAAGTTCAGGTGTAGTGGTACACTTGGAAAGATCAAGAAAACACTAGGTAATCAGGAAGGATACAATGTAGACAAAAGGAACAGGGCACCACTAGGTAATCAGGAAGGATACAAGGCAGACAGGACACAGGAATTGTGAAAGAGACTAGAAAAGCTCACTTTTTTTTTTTTCTAGTTTCAAATTTGTCTTTGTTTTTCTCTTTTGTGTGTATGGTAGGTAAATCCTATACAGCATGAAGAGATCTTATATTATTCCATAAAAAAAAAAAGCAATGTTGGGTGCAGAAGCATGAGTGGCAAGTGTCACCTTATTTAGCCCTCTGTAATTCACAGTTGTTTCCCATGAGCCATCTGGCTTCCTCATCCTGGGGTGCTGGTCTGCTGTGCACCTGTCTACCCTTGATGGGCTCAGTGGCGATGGTTCACAGTGTGCAGTCCAGGCTGTTCTTGAACCTGTGGCCATCTTCCTACCTTTGCCTCTGGAGTGCTGGGATTGCAAGTGAGCACCACCATATCCAGCCTGTTAACAATGAAAACTGTACCCATCAAACTATAGGAGGAAACTGAGCACAATCACGTATGCCTGTAATTCTAGCAGTCGGGAGGCTGGGGCAGGAGGATTGAGAGTTTGAGGTATCCTGGGCTGCACATCAAGATCTTGTCACAAACAAATCAACCAAACCAAAATCAAAACCAAAACCAAAACCAACCAAAACCAAAACCCAAACCCAAACCAACCAACCAACTAATCAAACAAACAAACAAAAACCCCCAAAGGCCATGAGGATTATGTCCCCATGGAAAAAGAAACAGCTGGAATGTGTTGGGCTACAATGGACCACAATTTTCAAGGGCCCCTTTTTGGGTAGTGTCGACTGCTGGGCCCAGGAGCCTCTGGGCAGCAGCAGAGTGTGATGGAGGCAGTACTGAATAAAGAGAAATATAAATAGTTTTGCAGATGCTTGGTGAGATTTTGTAAGGAAATGTGTCCCCCTTCAAGTGTTTTGAAAGTGATTAGATTTCTCTAGAACTAGGAAGGGGTAGGTAAGGTTCTATCCTAGAGAAGGAAGCAGGATCCAAAGGTGCTGTGACTTTCAGGAGTGGAGGCAGATGTCCAAGAGTCCTCGGAATGCAAATAGAAAGTTGGGAATATTCAGAAGCTCAGGAGAGAACACTGGCCGTGAAGTTAGAAATGATGATATGAAGAGTTGAAATGGATTTCCAGGGGGTAGCTATGCCAAATCTCGTACTACTGCCTCTTAGCTTCATACCCATTCTCATGTATAGTCATATGTTGCTAATGGCAGGGATGCATTCTGGGAAATGTGTGGGTAGGCAATTTTGCTGTTGCATAACCATTCTATAGCATGCCTGCACAATCTGTAACAGCTATGTTAGTAGGCAGTGTGAACTCATGAGAGCCCTGCTGTGTACAGGAAGCTTCACTGGAAGGAGGCTGTTCTGTGGTGTATGGTTGTATTTTGTTTTGTATTGTATTGTATTGTATTGTATTGCATTGAATTGCATTGCATTGGATTGGACTGGACTGGATTGGATTGCATTGCATTGGATTGGACTGGACTGGATTGGATTGCATTGCATTGCATTTTAACGTTTTGAAAACCGTCATCACGGCTTTGTCCCTGGTTCTGTTGGGATCCACAGACAGAGGGCGCTCAAAGGAGACTGTGCTTCTTCCAGCTGCATTTCCTCAACCCAACAGTGATAGTTTAGTTCAGGAAATGCAGTTAATCCCTGGTTACTGCTTCCCCTCTCAGCCATCAGCACCAACCAGCTGGTACCTACTCTCCAGAGGTTGGGATCTCAGTCCTGAGGGCCTCTTGTCTTTGGTCAATGATACTAGCACCATCCCACTCCTCATAAGTTGAGATACAGCTTGAGAGGGCTCCTATTTCAAGATGCTTGCTTGTGGCAAAGGAGGACACAAGAAGGAGATGAAAAAGGCATAGTAAAATTGCAACGATAGAGACCCTGAGAGCCATTCCTGTGGTGATATAGTGTGTCCCCCAAAATATTGTGTACCCTAATAAAGCTTATCTGAGGATCAGAGGAAAAAGCCAGCCACTATAGTAAACATAGAGGTCAGGCAATGGTAGCTCACTCCTTTAATCTGAGCATTCAGGAGGCAGAGATTCATCCGGATAGCCGTGAGTTCATGGCCACACTGGGAACAGAGCCAGACATGGTAGCACATGCCTTTAATCCCAGTACTAACCATAGAAGTCTGGAGGTCTGTACAGACAGACAGGAAGTGATGTAGTTGGGCGGAGAGAGGAAGTGAGATGCACAACAGAAAGGCATATAGGCATGGGCAGGCAGGAAGTAGATCTCTTTGGAGACTGAGAAATTGGTGAGGTGAGGTTGTCTGTGGCTTGTCCTATTTCTCTGATCTCTCAGTTTTTCACCCCAATATCTGGCTCTGTTTTTTTTTTTTTAATTAATAAGACCGTTTAGCAATTGGAGTTACACATTCCCAGATATACGGGAATTAGGATTTACTGATGAGAAGGCTTCCTATCTGCCTAACCTGTGGTGGGAGAAATAGCTTAAAGGGGCAATTTATTCTGCCCCTTCTTTATACCCCCACCTCTAAGCAACCAGGCCAAAAGAAGTATTTCTCTAGCTAGGCTTTAGATCAAGTCACTGTTAAACCTGTAGATTGTAGCACATGAGTCAATCCCACGGACAGTCTGTAGAGCCACAGAACTAAGTTTTTTTTCATTATTAACATTATTTTTTATATGTAGGGGTGCTTTGCCTGAATATATGGGTACCACATGTGTAAAGTACCAGTGAAAACCAGAGGACCAGCATTGAATCCCTTGGGAGCGGAGTTACAGACAGCTGTGATCTGCTGTGTGGGCACTGGGACTAGAATCCAGGTCCTCTGGGAGAGTGGCAAGCACTCTTAACCACAGATCCATCTCTCCAGCTTGGCTTTTGCATGTTTTCGACAGTGGAGATATTACTTTGTAATCTAAGACAATGATGTGATATTCAGATTTCAGTGTATATAAGGAAACGTTTTTTTTGTTTTTTTGTTTTTTTAACTAGAATATAACTGCACTCATTTGTTTAACTGTCTGCTAAGAGCCAGGTGGTGGAGGTGCACGCCTTCAATCCCAGTACTTGGGAGGCAGAGGCAGGTGGATCTCCATGGGTTCAAAGCCAACCTTGTCTACAGAATGAGTTCCAGAACAGCCAGAGATACACAGAGAAACCCTGTCTCAAACCCTTCCCCCCCAAAAGTATCTCCTAAGGCTACTATTAGGCTTCAACAACAGAGCTGAGCAGCGTGACAGAGACCACACAGCCCACATTGCTGAGTAGCTAGCTGATGGGCTTGAAGAAGGAAGGTTGGGATTAGCTTTTGAGGGTGATCAGATGCCCAGGCTAAATCATCTGTCTGCATCCAAATGTCTTCTTAGCTGCTGCTTGGAGGTACTGTGTAACAGGTTTTCAGGTGTACCTGGCATTTCCTCTGTACAATCCTCTGTGTCGTCTTGGCTGTCCTGGAACTCACTTTGTAGACAAGGCTAGTCTTAAACTCAGAGCTTCACCTGTCTCTGGATTATTGGGATTAATACACCGTGCTTGTCTGGAGAAAAACAAAAAAGAGATGGGGGAAAACTGTTGGAATTTTAGAGACTTCTCAATGTGATGAGTAGTTTGTAGACGACACTATATTTTCAGGGGGTATGTGTGGGGTCACAGGTGGTGTACACAGACTCTCAAAGTTGGTCATAGCACAGAGGCAGAATATCTCTGGGGTGGGGTGAATGCCACAGCCATAAGAGGGGTGATGGAATGTGAGGACCAGGGCTCTGGGGGATCTCTGTTCCTTCTCACTGGTTCTCCCCAGAGGACAGGAAACTTCCGTTTCTAAGAGACAATGAACACTTTGCTTTTCCTACTTATCTCCGCAGGGACTGCTTTACCAGTGGGTGAAGTTGCTTTGCTTTCAAATACGACTCTGGTTCAACTCCAGTTTTCTTTTTCCCTTGCCTCTTCTGCTTCCTGGACCACTAAGCAGGATAGTGGCTTTTCTTTGGCATCCAGCCTTCTATTTGTTGTTGTTCTGACTCTCTACAGGAGACAGGTTCCTAGTCTTGTAATCAGGAAGCAATGAAAATCCGCACACTTCACCACAGGAAATACGCTGTTAAGATTGGGAAGGCCAGTAAAGATGAACTCCAAATTCTCATCTGACAAACTCAGATCCAGATTGCCCAGTTGGCTCCCAAGATTTAATGGTTCTTTCTAGCATTCACAAGTGCAAAAATGTTTGATAAAATCTGAACATTTAAAGAATTCTGGATACTTGGCCTCTTCAGATTTTCTGAATAAGGTTTTTACTTTTAAGTTTCATGTTTATTCTCATTGAATGAAAGCCTTCGCCTTCTTCAGTAGAAGCTAGGAACTAACTGAAATAAAAAGTGTAGACTAGAAAAATTGCCTTTGAATATCAGATGTCAGTAGAGTGCCTGGAATTTGGAACTGATCCTTAGAGTAAATCATTTTTAATGGTTCTTCCCCCCTGGAAGTTGCAAGATTTTGATAAGGATGACTCAGGAGCCCCCAAACACTAACTCATCCATGATTCAATAGTGGCTGATATTTTAGCTTTGCTCATTTGAGTACTGTCTTAGCTGGGGTTTCAATGGCTGCAAAGAGACACCGCAACTTTTATAAAGGAAAACATTTAATTTGGGTGGCTTACAGTTTCAGTCCATTATCATCATGGTGCAACATGGTGGCATGCAGGCAGGCATGGGGGGGGGGAAGGAGCTGAGAGCTCTACATCTTGATTCACAGGCAACAGGAAGTAAACTGTGACACTGGGCATAGCTTGAGCATAGGAGACCTCAAAGCCCATGCCCACAGTGACACACTTCCTCCAACAAGGCCACACCTACCCCAACAAGGTCACACCTGCTAATCGAGCCACTCCCTTTGGGGACCATTTTCTTTCAAAGCACAAGTACTTACAGGCTGTTCTAGGAAAAGTTCATTTTGCTTTGGTGGCAATAATAGCAAAGGGAAACAGGATTTTCCCATGCTATTTTCAAAACCAATTAGTGTCTACTGATTTCTTATTTTATGAACTGTTCTGCTAGTTCCATTATGTCGGAGGTCAAATATCATCTTTTCATTAAAATAGGTTTTAAAATGAAAAGTAGAAACAAAACATCACACTTGTCAAACTCCATGCCCTTTGGGAAACCTACAAGGAGAAGCTACAAATTTACCTAATACCTTGAGCCACTGAAATGAAATCTTAGAGCTACACAAAAACTTTTTATTTTTGTTTTTCATTTCCAAGTGTCTTCTGAGTTTCCCTGTTGGTTACTTAAAGTCTTGCTCTAGAGAGCAGACAGTCCTGGATTTGTCTTGCCTTAATTTCCAGCTGCATGACTTTGAGCTCATCCTTTTTTCTCATATGTACATTAGGGATAAAAGTGGTATCTCTGCCCCCATGGAAAAGCAAAATGCACAGATGATAGTCTCATATTCTACAGAAATCCCGTGAGTGTCGCAATAAAAAGTATAGAGAGCACTTAATACATATGGCTTCTGGCATGTGGTAACTGCTTATCAAATGTCTGTGTAATTTGCTGTGCAGAAGAGGGCTGAAGTTGGGGTCTTGATTAAGCCAGTTCTACAAAATGTTTTTTTATTTGCATTTATTATTTATTTATTTTAAAGATTTCTTTCTTTCTTTCTTCCTTCCTTCCTTCCTTCCTTCCTTCCTTCCTTCCTTCCTTCCTTCCTTCCTTTCTTTCTTTCTTTCTTTCTTTCTTGAGACAAGGTTTCTCTGTGTAGCACTGGCTATCCTAGAACTTACTCTGTAGACCAGGCTGGCCTTGAATTCAGAGATCTACCTGCCTCTGCCTCCTGAGTGTTGGGACTAAAGGCATTCGCCACCACGCCTGGCTTAAAGATTTATTTCTAATTGTGTGTAGGTGTGTGTGTGTGTGTGTGTGTGTGTGTAAACATGTACCGTGGTGTGTAGAGGTCAGAGAACAACTTGATGGAACCAGTTCTCTCCTTTTACTATGAGGATTCCTGAGACTGAACTCAGGTCCTTGCTTGGCATAAGCTATTTCTCTGTGCTAAGCCATGTCACTGGCTCCCGGGTCCAGTTTGTCAGCCAAGGACTCTGCGTGGCATCCTGTCCTTTTCCGGACCTCTGCTTTAGCTCTAAAGCAATATATACTAATAGTACCCAGCTCACTGGGCTGTTGTAAACAAAGCACCTATCACATCCTTTCCCACCATCTGACCACAAGCATTCACAGGAAGTTTCAAAAGAAAATAAGTATGCGTCCTCTACCACAAGCAAGGAAAACATCCAACAAAACCAAGCCAGCCATACACAATGAATTGCTGATGACACATGCAGATCAAAGCAGTTCTGTCATCCATGCCCATTTATATTTTTCCTAGTGTGGATGTGGAGGGATTTTCAATGAGAACCTGTTTGCTGGTGTTTGTAACAAGTCAGCAAATCTCAAAAGCCCAACTAAAATTCAGGCTCATTAAAGACGCTACAAGAAACTGCAAAAGTCGCAAGGCATTCAGTGGTTCAGAAATTAAGATAAAACAAACCTCTTCGATCTGTTCCCGGGGTGAGTATCTCACTCTCACCGGGAGGCAAAGCAAGAGGATGAAATATCCTGGACTGGGACAGAAGCAGCCAAAAAGGCGCCTCTATGAGCATCAGGTTCTCCATCACCTCCTAGTGGGAAGACTTTCCTCCAGGATGGTTCCGGAGTCTGGGCTCCAGGCCGAGAAGGCGCCTCAGCAGCAGCCAGCAGGGTGATCTCCAGTACTCACACAGTTAAACCTCTGCCTAGGAGGAGACGGGAGAAGTGAGCAGAAGGGAGGGAGGGGAGAAGACAGAGGGGGAAGGCGAGAGGAGGGAGAGGGAGCGGAGAGCTGGGCAGGAGGGAGGAGGGCGGCGGGAGCACGGAGGAGGGAGCAGGGAGGGCCGGCCCCGCCCACTGGCACAGAGCTGGCCTCCTCCCGCCCCCGCCCCCGCCCCCGCCCCACGGCGGGCCCCGGGCCGCACCTGCCGCGCGCACACGCCCCCCGCGCGCCGAGCCTCCAAGCCGCCGCCGCCGCCGCCGCCGCCCTCCGCACGCACCCGCTGCGGCTCGCCCGCACAGCCCAGCCTCGGCGCGGGCCGCAGCCACCCCAGCCTCCGCGACCATCATCGCCGCCGCGGAACCGCCAAGCCCGCCCGGCGCGGAACCGAGGCCAGTCCCGGCTGGGCACTCGGGCGGGCGCACGGGCCGCCGCGGTCGCTCGCTCCGCTCCGGCTCCAGCTGCAGCTCCGGGGAGGACGCACTGGGCTCGCTCTTCCACGCTCCGTGTTCTCAGTGCGGAGCATCCTCCCCGGTGCTCGGCATCCTCCTCTCAGCGCCCGAGCATCCTGCTCCGAGCGCAGCGTCCTCTTCACTGAGCAGCCTCCCTAGTGCTTGCTTGGCATCTTCCTCCGAGCTCAGCAGCGTCCTCCTTCCGCTCCTCAGCGGCACCCGGGCCCGGTCCCCACCCGCTCGCACCCCACCCGCGGGAAGGAGGCCTCGGGAATGCAGGGGAGTGGCTGTGGGGGCGCGTCGCCGCTCGGCCAGCCCCTCTGCCCAAACGCGGGCTGCTCCCCATTGTAGAAGCTGTACCGTGTGACAGGAGGACGGCGTGCTGCTCCCGGCGGGCGCGGGGCTGCGGGGATCTCAGCGAGCTGAAGCCCTGGCATCCTTTTAGGGCTTTTAGGGTGGGGCGGGGAGGGCCCTGGCGTTTGGAGAGTGGACCGGAGCAGGGAAAGGACTCTGCAGGGGACTCGTGAGGGACTATGGGGAAGGACCAGGAGCTGCTGGAAGCTGCTCGCACTGGCAATGTGGCTCTGGTGGAGAAACTCCTATCTGGCAGGAAAGGAGGGATCCTGGGTGGTGGATCCGGACCTCTGCCCCTGTCTAATCTGCTAAGGTAAGAACTGGCACCGTGTGTGTGTGTGTGTGTGTGTGTGTGTGTGTGCACCCTCGTTAGCATTGTGATGGGTACATTCTCTCCTCATTGCACCTGGAGGTGTCAGCGATTCATTCTTAAATTAGGCAGGAAAACAAGACCGTGTGTATGTGTGTGTGTGTGTGTGGAGAGGAAGAGCCTCCCAGCTAGACGGATGCTTTAGACTCTTTGAGTAATTTTAAAATAGCTTTCCATCCATGCGTCCTCAGCCAGCTACTTTTCTCTGAGCCGTGGTGCAGAACTTGTACAGGTACTGGTGTTGCTAGAAGAAAATCGGCACGTCCCTTACTGTTTGTATCTGCAGCTGTGGAGCCCACCCGGACTATTTACATGAGAAGCTATTGGGTGCACGCGGTTATCCTGCCAAAGCCACAGCCTTCTTGGATTGCTGCTGCCTGTTCGTCGTGAAGGCATTGGCCCAGGGTTGTGATCCCACAAAACAAAGGCAGCGAACCTTCTGAGGTGTCCGTCAGCCAGGGCAGTGTGTAAATCTTGAGGCAGGTTAGGCAGCCTTAGCAAGACTTTCAGTTACCCTGACTTATCTGAGTGAAACTCAGGATGCAGGAAGCCAAGTCCGGCTTGGGAAAGTGTGTGTGTGGAATAGAGTAGAGGCCTTTTAAGACGAACATGTTGCAGGTAAGACGAATATTGCTCAAAGAATCGTTCTAAGGTGACATTTAAAAAAAATGTCGAGGTCTTTATTCAGCAGACGTAAGTTAGAGATAGCTGGTTCATTTGCATATTTGAGAAACTATTAAAAGTTGAATTGAGCAAATGAAATCACTTAGGAGGAAGGAAGACTGAAGAGCACTCACTAAATGAAATTCAAGGAAAGCTCTTTAGTTCTCAAGTCCTGGTTATTCACTTTGTCCTGTATATTTTTTGGAAGCATCTATCATCATTCATATCTTTACCTTAAAACATCTCTCAGGCAATTCAATGATACTTACAAAATTTTTTTAAAAGCTGAAGTGATTTTCTTGCTTAAAGGTATTTTGTACGACTCTTCATAAAAATAATGAAAAAATGACATTTATTTGTGTGTGTGTGTGTGTGTGTGTGTGTGTGTGTGTGTGTGTACAGCGCATGTCATGTAGCCTGTGCAGAAATCAGAGGACACAACTTGTGAGAGTCTGTTCTCTCCCTCTACCATGTGGATTCAAGAACTGGTACACAGGTTCTTGGGTTTGAGAGCAAGTACTTTTACCCTCTCACCCTTCCTAAGGCTGCGACCCATTAACACAGGTCCTCATGTTGTGGGGACCCCCGGCTATAAAGTTATTTTTGTTGCTACTTCATAACTGTAATTTTGCTACTGTTGCGACCCATAATGTAAACACCTGTGTTTTCTGATGGTCTTAGGTGACCCCTGTGACAGGGTCATTCAACTCCCAAAGGGGTTGTGACTCCCGTGTCAAGAAATTCTGCTCTGAACCCTTGTGCTGATTTTGATAAATGTTGGATACAAACTTTTGCATGAAAATGTGTTATATGCATAGGTGTTCATAGGTTGTGATCAGACAGTTCAGTTAACTACAATACTGGCTATATATTAAAGTGAAATGATCATAATTGAAAAATGGTGGGGTTTAAAGATCCATATACTGTTATGTATACTGGTGGCCGTGGCACTATTGGAATATTTCATTTCAGAACAATTGTTATTTATAGGAGTTTTTTTCCCTCCCAGTGGGCCTTAGAAAAGATGACTATTCTGTGCACCCTCCTTCATTTTTAACCACAAGTAGATGGTATACATATTTTAGACTAGAGTTTTAATATTTACCCCTAGATAATTTATCAAAAAGAAGTTCAGTTAGAGTTTTACGTTATAAGTGAAATAAGTGTATTTGCAAAGGCACCAGTTCATCAGTTATAAAAAATATTCTGGTTGTATGCTAAAACAAGTTCCTCAAAAATTAATATCTCTGGAAAAATAAGAATTTATTACTAATAGGAAGTTTAGTTAATTTCGTTGACACAAATTGAGACAAATGGTATTTCTTGAACACTCATTCTTCAGTTGTGTTATTTTTGAAACAAAAATAGATGGCACATTTTGAGGATAAAACACCAAGTATTTAATGTTATAAACACTTAAGTAGCGAAAGCATGGTCCACGGTGTTCGGCTGGAATGAGTTTTCTTTATTAATGGCTTGTTGGCTGGCCTGGAAAACAAGGCACATTCAGGAGAGAAGTTTAAATGAGGTTATAAAAATCACAAAGAAAAGCAGTACCTTGCAGTGACTTGCAGTTACCTATCTCACACCGAATTAGCAACCAAAACATGCCTTTTAAGAAAATGGAGCTGAGTGGTGGCGCACGACTTTAATCCCAGCACTCGGGAGGCAGAGGCAGGAGGATTTCTGTGAGTTCGAGGTCAGCCTGGTCTACAAAGCACATTCCAGGACAGCCAGGACTGTTAGAGAAACTCTGTCTCCAAAACCCGAAAACCAAAACTCACCACCACCACCACCAAAAAGAAAAGAAAGAAAGAAAATGGGAGTTGAATTGTATTTAGGTGTTCTTTTGCATAAAAGGGAATTTCGAAGACACATTTTATGTGGTTATCACTTTATTTTATTAATGACTGCCAATCAGAAAGTTATAGGGTAATAGGAGGTGTGCTCTTCCCCAGCAAACATAATGGCATGTTGAGATATTTTAATATTTTGGAGTGAATTGTGGAATAGATTAATCAGTCTTTTCTAATTGCTTTATTACGTGTGTAGTGTAAAGTCTTCCTGTTGGTTTATTAGTGTGTAGTGTAAAGTCTTTCTATTGGGTTATTACATGTGTAGTGTAAAGTCTTTCTATTGGGTTATTACGTGTGTAGTGCAGCAGCTGGGTCAGACTGGGGCAAATGCTTGCATGTCTCATCCAGAGTTCAATACTCACTTCACAGAAGAAAGACTAAAGAGACATGGGAAGACTAAGAACTCACCCGAGGTCACTTCATTAGTAACACCAAGGGTTTGAAACTCAAATTTTCTTTGTCGAGTCTTCAGTTATATTCATGAGTTTATTTTGTTTTCAAAGTTTAAGGTGTGTGGTCCATTTAGATAAGACAGGCTGAACTCACAGAGATCCGCCTGCCTCTGCCTCCCGAGTGCTGGGATTAAAGGCGTGCACCACCAACGCCCAGCGCTTAAGGCCTTTTTTACTAGACTGGGAGTAAATTGCCATAGGAAAGTTTTCACTGGGACCAGAATCTTCAAATACAAAAAGGCTCTTAATCCAAGTTCTTACATGGCATAGAAATTTCTTCTGCAAAATCCCTTTCCACTTAGTATTCTCAAGCATTATTAACATTCCCAGTAACTAGCTCCAGCCCCTACCCCGCTTTTGAGGCAAGATCTTGCTATCTTTCTCTGGCTGATCTTGAACTCAGCACTCTCCAGCCTCAGCCTCCTGTGCTTAGACCGCGGGCATGCTCCACTGCACCTGGCGTCTGTTTATTCGATTCCACTTTTTGATAGCCGTGATCATCAAAAAATTCTATTTTTTATTGAACTGAAATCCACTTTGTTGTAGCTCCTAGCAGCTGGTACTAGCTTGGCTGTATGGGTCAATACAAAAGTTGCTGAATTCATTTGCTAAGACAGTTCTGCAGGGACATGCATTTATTTCGCTGTATTGTTTTCTTGTAAATTTGCTCTTTGCTGTTATGTGACGATAGAGCTGAGGTGTTAGAATGCAAATTTTCATAGTTTTTTTTTAACCACCTTTTTTTCCTCCTTTGAATATTCTCAAATTTCAAAATGACCTTTTGAAATATGACTTAGGTAAGAAATGAACAATATGTACCAGGTGTCACTCAGTGTAGAGTAGGGTGGGGACTGATATATTGGTGCATTAAAAACCAACTGATTATGAAAGAGCATTCATAGCTTGAATCTACTTTTATAAAAAAAAACTGCAAAGACTTACAATATACATTAATATGTCTAGATATGGAACACAGAAATGGAGCTAGTATTCACTTTTGAGTGATGGGACAGAGAGTTATTTTTATTTTTTATCTGTGCTTTCATGGATTATGTAATGAAAATAGGTGGCATCTATTAAAATATGATATAATGAAATTATTACCTCTGTATTATTGCTCTAAGACCTTGGCTATAGGTCAAGATTTTCTGAGCCATGAAATTGGTGTTGGCTCATATTATTAATGAAAACGTCCAAGTTTTTTTTTTCTTTTAACAACCTGTGAAGCCATAATTCCCACATGTGGTATTTGTGAAAGTGTTGGTTAAACCTAAGTCATCCTTACTGCATTCCATCTTGTTGTACCCTGTATTTGCAACCTATGCGTGTCCTTTTGACTCTTGAGTCTGCTTATCAGCACGTTAACTTCCCATTCTGCTTTGTCTGTGGATAAACACACTCTACAGCTGGAGCCCCACCCACTGTAAGATAGTCCCAGAGAACCTCTTTGTATCTCCCACAGTTGAAAGGGGCGGCTTTATGCTTGGTATTCTTGCACTGGAGTCACTCCGGCCAGTTGTGCCTCTCCGTGATACCAGTAAAGATATTGTGAAGTATTTCATTTATTGTCTGTCTAAGTTTGTTCCTAGTCTGTTTATGGCACTCCTTTGAGCTATCCCTTTAGTTGTACAACTGTAAATTCCAACAAAATCAGCATACTTAATAGTAGCTTGTTTCTGGGAGTGAGGCCATTGGTGATTCCTAATTTGATGAAAATTCCTTCTTCTTGAATCTAAATCTTGTGGGTCTGGATATCTTAACGCTCACTTGTTTTTCTTTAAATGTTTAAATTATATTATTTATTTATTTACTTATTGTGCATATATGTGCATGGGTGTCTGCATGTGGAGGTCAGAGGACAACTTGAGGGAGTTGCTTCTTTCTTTCTACCAACTAGAGGTGGTTCTCAACCTGTGGGTCATGACCCCTGGGGGGGTGTCCAACAACCCTTTCACAGGGGTTGCATATCGGATATCCTCTATATCAGATATTTACATTACGACCAGTAGCAAAATTACAGTTATGAAGTAGCAATGAAAATAATGTTATGGTTGGGGGTCCCCACACCATGAGGAACTGTTTGAAAGGGTTGCAGCATTAGGAAGGTGGAGAACCCCTGTTGGAGGGGATTGGACTCAGATCATGAGACTTGGTGGCCAGTGCCTTTACCCACCTAACCATATCAAGTGGTCCACACTTGCTCATTTTCAAAACAGCCTAATGTCTCTTGGGATGTTTCTGGAATTTTAATGTGTCTCTTTATTTGTATATCTCCTTTAGCTCGAAAGTGAGTCTCAACAGGGAAGATGGAAGAAAACAGAAGTTAGGAAGAATCAAAAACTTGCCATTGTTGGATATAATAAAGAACTCTTACGGTCTAATAGCGGTTCTCAACCTTCCTAATGCTGCGACCCTTTAATACAGTTCCTCATGGTATGGGGACCCCTAACCATAACATTATTTCCTTGCTACTTTATAAATGTAATTTTGCTACTGCTATGAACTGTAATGTAAAAAAATATCTGATATGCAGGATATCTGCCATATGACCCAGAGGTTGAGAACCACTGGTCTAAAACTATTTACAGATTTATACTGTGCTAGCATAAGATTACATTCATGAACTCTTACAGTCTGTTCTTCAGACTGAGCTGGAAGAGATAATAGCCTTGTATTACTATTGTTACTCTGGAAAAGTAAACACTTCTCTGTCTCATTGCGTTTCTCAACACCCCCTTTCATTCTTAGAGAAATCTCAGCTCACCAGACTCCTCAAATCAGGTCCCCTCCCCCTTTTCTATGCAGCTTATATGCATAAAAGTTTGTTTTCTAAAACTTACCTGTATCATTAAACAGCTGTAAAACCTTTGAAGTATCTTTTTTTTTTAAGACAACTTCATGTTCCAGACAAACGTAATTCTCATGTGTAATGTGTGTGCTAACTTTTCACTGACATTAAGAATTACTTGTATTTTAATATAGCAATAAGAGTTTGCTAGTGCCTTAGATTTACTTAGCTTTCTTTTTTTGAGAATAAAATACGTCAGTTCTCCCTTTCATTTCCTCCCCCAAAGGCCTCCTGGCTGTTCACATTCAGCACCCTTTTGTCATTAGTTGTTGTTATGTTGTTATGTGCATATATATATATATATACACACATATATATATACACACACACACACACACATATACATTCTTAAATATAACATGCTCAGTCGATACAGTGTTACTTGTATGTATGTTTTCATTTAGTATTGGAAAACCAATTGGCGTGCTCTTCCCTGGGGAGGACCATTTCTCCCACTTTTAGTACTCATTAGTTGCCTGTAGTTTTTGTGTGTAGGTTTGAGGCCTTCCCCTTCTACTACTTTGACATGCCTGCTGTTGTCCTACTTGTTGAACTCACGTTTTGGCAGTCACGTTGGTGAGACTCTATAATATACCTAAGTGTATAAATATACATATATAGCTTAAATGAAATTTTCCTCATTTGGGCTGACGATGCTCTCTCCAAGAGTAGAGACCACCTTACAAAACCCCCAACACCAGGGATGGGAAGTCATCTTTTGAACTGTTAGTCAGTATCATCCAAAAGACCCCCAGAACATACAGGCTATTGCTATTGCCCTTGTTGCTCCCCACCCCCAGTCCCACCCCCCACCCCCGGAGGTGGAAGGTTTCTATTGCTGGAGATACCATGCAGTCAGATATAAGGATCCAGAGGCCCCTGAGCTGGAACTGACCAGAATGCTTCCTCCCTGAGGACTTGCTTTTATGGTACCAGAAGGTGCCATGCTACCTCTAAAGGAGGGAAGCAACCAACAGTTCTACACAGCTATGACACCTGTGAATGACCACATTGACCCCAAGAGTGCGGTAGTGGCACACATACCTTGGCCGTAACCAATAACTCTCTGGTCGACTTAAGATCCACTCAATAAGAAGGAAATCATAGCCGGGCGGTGGTGGCGCATGCCTTTTAATCCCAGCACTCAGGAGGCATAGCCAGGAGGATCTCTGTGAGTTCGAGGCCAGCCTGGTCTACAGAACGAGACACAGGAAAGGTGCAAAGCTACACAGAGAAACCCTGTCTCAAAAAACCAAACCAAACCAAACCAAAAAAAAAAAGAAGGAAATCATGCCTGGTACTGGAAAGCTAGCTGACAGACAGCCCAGGGTGAGTGAAGTCATGGATCTTGAATAAGAGCCTCTTATCACCACGTTACTAAACCAGCATAATTCTTTTTTTTTTTTTTTTTTTTTTTTTTTGGTTTTTCGAGACAGCGTTTCTCTGCGTAGCTTTGTGCCCTTCCTGGAGCTCACTTGGTAGCCCAGGCTGGCCTCGAACTCACAGAGATCCGCCTGCCTCTGCCTCCCGAGTGCTGGGATTAAAGGCGTGCGCCACCACCGCCCGACAAACCAGCATAATTCTTAACTATCCTCTAAATATCTTTCCTTTGGGTTTTTTTTTTAACTCTTCAAAGAGTTGGGTGTTAGGTGTAGTGCATTTTATAAATTGTTGTTGAACAAAGATGATCCAGTTCTGAAGATCCCCATGTGAAAAAGGAAATCAGTAAGAAGTGGAAAGAAACAAATCTCTGGTCACCAAAGACTTATCAACCAGTCACTTTATAGTTTCTCAAATTTGGAATTCAGCCCATGAAGCTTTTGGTGATAGGCACAAGGAGGTAAGAGGCAACTAGAGTTAGAAGAAAAAAAAAAAAACCAACCTGTAATTTTCACAACTATTTGGGCAGTTAGGTTTTTCGGAATCTGATATAAGAAACTTGCTTTCAGAGATGCTGCATTTGTTAAGTGGGATAAATCACAAACAGAGCAGTTAAACCTCAAGAAAATGTTATATCTACAAAAATAGTCAAGTTGCGAGTGGGTTATCTATTTTAGATAGTAATGATGTTCGAGGCAGTGATTGCACCATTATGTTCAGGGAGCAGCGTCTGCCAGAGTGAACAGCGCCAGCTGCATGATGGGGTGTAAGGAGAGAGGAGAGGGAATTTTGCTATTGACCTCTTTCTTTAGGAAGCAGGGTCTTTAGCTTCCTCTTTAAAACTACAGGGGTGATGTATGGCAGTAACTAGCATGGCTTAGCCTAGTGACTGCTGGTTATCCTGTCTTTCCATTCTGTTTTCTTATGGTGCCATGGGTTAAAACCAGCGCCTCCTACATGCTGGGCAAGAGTTCCGCCATTTCTCCGTCCTCCCCGCCTCTGGCTAGTTCTGCAGTGCCCGGTTCCTAGTGTGTGTGCACCTCCGTGGTTTCCTACCCAGCATGGGAGTGTGGGGGCACCTCCGCACCGAGCTGTACAAGGAGAGCTGAACGGTGCTCAGCGGGGTCTCGGCTAACTTCTGAGGAGACAGTAAACAATCTGCTTAGTTCGGTGGTATACTGAAACAGTTTATTTTGCACTTGGGGTGATTTTGGAAAAGTCTTTCTAAGAGCCTATTACAGTACATTCCGGGCACTGAAGCCGACCATAATGTAAATGAAAGGGTAGAAAAAACTTAGTTTCAATCTGTAGACCTGGAAAATACTTATTACATTTCAGTGTCTTTGGTTTCCAGTTTGAGCACATTGCAGGATTATTTTAGTTAATTAAAATACGATATTTTGATTACTCATATGTTGATACGAAAAAGTATTTTATGTTTGAAAAAGCGGGTGTGTGCCCTGAAGACGCATCTGCATTCTGTTCTTCCTTGTGTGTTCACGTGATGACCCGGTCACGCAGGTCTCATAGGCAGGCAGAGACACGATGCCACGGAAGACCTAACCAGTCTCCGGTGTAATTCACCTCTCTGGACTTTCCCTAGAGTTCAGTTTTCTTCCTTTTTCACATCAGTCGGCTAACAAAGTGGATTTTACATTTTTGTGAAGTCAAGTGAAACTTTGAAACGGATTCTTTGAGGGAGAATGGGGGAAAAAAGTGTGGCTAAAGAATGAATTTTGTTTTCTTTGGTTTATTCTACTTTACAGTGCCCAGAGAGTGTTGTCGGTGTCTGAATGTGTTTCTTATGAGGAGAGCTTTCTTATTAAGGGGTGTGTCTTCGTGTATCTAGCTATAAAATGGAACATTGGTTCACTCCGGGCTGTAGTCATTTGGATTCTGTTGTGCTGCGAGAGTGGAGGGTTTATTTTAAATGGGCAATCCCTTCCGCTTATGTGACGGAGACAGTCTGCTCACACTGGTTACTACTGGATCAAAGCGGATCAAGGCTCAGCTGATGGCTTTGGGCCTAAACACGCAGCCTCAGATCTTGCTGCCATCTTGGCATTTCTGTTCCTCACGCTTCCTTACTCAAATATCTTTGAAATGCCTTCTACTCTTCTCTGATTGTTGCAGACTCACCCTGGCCATAGTTTTTGTTCCAACTGTCTCTCTCCTAAAGGGAGGCAGAAGTTGCTGGTTAGATTTTTGTCAAATTAACAGAAACTAATGTCACCTGTAAGCATGTCTGTGGGACGTTTTCTGGGGTGCCGATTGGTGGTGTGGGAGGGCCCAGCCCACTCTGGGCGGTGCCACCCGTGGGCAGGTAACCCTGGGTCGCACAAGAAGGCAAGCTGAACAAAGCCAGGGAGGGCAAGCCAGTGAGCTGTGCTCCTTCACGGCTCCTCCAGAAGTTTGGGTTTCGGGGTCCTGCCTCGAGTTCTCGACTCGCCTTCCCTTGGTGAGACACTGTAACTGGTAAATTGGAGTAAACTGTTTTCTTCCCTCGGTTGCTTCTGGTCAGTGTGTGGTCGCAACAGAGAGGCAAAAAAGAAACACAGAAGGGAAGCGGATCTTGTGAGCCGTAGACCTGGGCTGGGCTGTGAGAAGCAGCTTGAGAACAGATAGGGGACCTTTAAAGTCAGGAGTCTGGCGTGTGCTTTGGGCGTCTTCACTGTCCTGTCCCTCTTGGAGTCGTCCCCTTTAACCTGTGACTCAGTGCCCTGTGCTTTTCTCCTCTTCACCTTCGCCCCAAACTGCTTCTGGGGGCTGGCAGTTAAGTGACAGCGAAGTGTGATGGATTGGGAAAGCTTTCAAGAAGAAAAGCCTCTTCTATTATTTTTCGCTGAAAGAGACAACAAAACATTAGGCAAGAATAGCAGAGCGATGGCTCCGTGCAGCTTTGCGGAGGACTCGTGGAAGGGGCTTTGCTTGGTTCACTGAGGGGGTTCGTAAGGGAACCCCTTATCCTTCTGCATTATAGGACGGAAGAAGAAAGGAGTTTATTGGAGACGTGGCTGGTGACAAAAAGGCCCTTAAAAAATGGACTGCCGCATGCCTTTAATCCCAGCACTCGGGAGGCAGAGGCAGGCGGATCTCTGTGAGTTCGAGGCCAGCCTGGGCTACCAAGTGAGTTCCAGGAAAGGCGCAAAGCTACACAGAGAAACCCTGTCTCGAAAAACCAAAAAAAAAAAAAAAAATGGACTGCCTAGTTAATCCCTAGAACGCGCGCGCGCGCGCGCGTGCGTGTGCGTGTGCGTGTGCGTGTGCGTGTGTGTGTGTGTGTGTATGGCACCGGGGCTTAAACACAGGGCGTGCTAGACATGCACATTACCACTGAGCTACACGCACCTCTAAATTTTTAATGGAGTCAATATTCAGATATAAGCATCAGTATATTATTGCCTGTGTCCAGAAGTTATTCCCTGGATGTGTGCATTTGTTACGTAGTTACAGGTGAAAAAACTATGGAATAGAATCATGCAGAGGTTCTAATATCTAATGTGGTTAGAGATTCAAATCAAAATAGTCTACAGTTGAAATATCTGTGCCTTATATAGATACGTTAAATAGAACATTTGGTGTTTCAAACACACTGAACTGCTTTATTTACTTACAGAAGTGTCTCTGTTTTATATGGATGTTTTACTGCCAGTATGGAGGCCCAGGAGTAAAGAGCAGCTGTTTGTGGGGCTAAGTGGGAATTATGTAGGGATAGTCTTTGTTCTGGTGAACTGCCATGGAGTACTATATCATTTCTTGTTGGGAATGGTCTGTCATTCTAAAGACTGGAAGATACTGAGGACAGTATCAGAGGAAAGTGTGAAAACCTACAAATAATGGTTAAACTGTTTGCTTAGCACTTAAAACATAGTTTTGGCTGCTATGCCTTAGGATGTACTGAGACCAAACATACTCTGAATCAACCAAGCACATACTATCTAACTGGCCAACTGAGTCAGGGCTTCAGAGAACAGACAACTAGGTATTTCAACAGGTATCGATCAGGCGTCTTGTAGATTCTAAATGTGAGTGAGGTGATCCCTACCAGGTCCCAGTGCTACTAGACTGATGGGATGGTTTTATGAAGAGTTAGAATCCATCGAGATATAAGCTGCCGTGGCAGTACCAAGCGATGCTACAGAACACTGGCACAGAGAAGGAGCCATTCTTAATTCTGTGAGGGAGGAGTACTCAGGGAATCTGACACAAGGTGCTGCATGAATCTTGTAGGATGAGTAGAAATTTACTGGACTGACACCATTGGAAGCAGAAGGAACAGTATATCCGATAACAGTGTGTGGAAATGTAGACTGAAGTGTGGAGGGTTATAAGCAGTTTGGTTGAATGGATGAGAAGACAGTGTAGAGACAGAAGGATTTCAGGTGTTTGAACTGATCTTGGAGGCCATGGATATGTATTAGCTTTTTGGTTTTCTTATATATTGTATTAGTTATTCACTTATGATCATAGCATGACTGTTTGAAAAATTTGAGTACAAGTTACTCATAATCTTTTTGATAAGACTTTTCCCCTTAGCATGTTCTATGTGCTTATCTGATAAAGCATTCAATTTTGGATTCTGAATTTTTTATTGAACAGTATATCATATATTACCAGTGTGATTAACAAGTTTTCATAATCATAATTTTTATTGCTGTCTAGTGCAGAATCTCCAGAGACTTCCTGTCTCCAGACAACTCATGGTTGTTAAGCATGCATTTCCTGATCTTGCCCCAGATCCATAGAATTTCTGTGTATAATACCTGGAAATATGCATTTAACAGATTTTCCTAGATAATTGCATATGTGCACTAAAGTTGAGGAACCACTGATCTGAAGTCTATACAATTACTTAAGCATTTCTATAATGCTAGAGACCTGGGCAAGTTTTGACTTACTTGTTTGTGTATATATTGCTAGGAATGTCTTCATTCAAGGCACCGTTTCCATAAACTGCATCTTTAGGATACATATCTAGAAGTGGAATGGCTCACATTGTGTGTCCCAGATACACTGTTTTATGTGCTTTACAGCCGATCCTCATAACAAGCTCGTCTCTAACCTCTTCTTCATCCCCGGGATGAAAATCGGGAGGGTTGCATAATTTGCCCATAGGTATAGTTAGTAACAGATCTAAGACTCAACTCCAGGCACCGCTGACCCCAGAGGTCTTCCTCACATACTGTTTTGCTTCTTAGTTACATAAGGATCAGCGTCTATCCTGGGTTAAAGAATAAGAAGAGCAGTACACTTCAGTGTATAAAGAGTACTTTTCCTGTAAAATTATACAGGACCACATCTCCATTCTGACAGAGTTCTCAGTTTTGCTTCTCTTTGTTGACAGTTTCACAATAAGGGCAATATTTTGCTTTGATTTTTTTTCTTGAGAAACACCACAAACAGTAAAATGAATGTTAAATTAAGATGTTTCAAAATATTTCTTTGGGAGTCATTTTACTTTAAAATAGTGCAATTGTCCTGTTACAATCCCAGTTTTTGTATTAAGGTTTCTCTCTCTCTCTCTCTCTCTCTCTCTCTCTCTCTCTCTCTCTCTCTCTCTCTCTGTGTGTGTGTGTGTGTGTGTTTGAGAGAGAGAGAGAGAGAGAGAGAGAGAGAGAGAGCATGAGAGCACCAGCCTCTGAGTGTAATTAGGGTCTCTTACAGGAGCATGGGTGAGGGGTTATTTATAAGAGCACAGGCAGCTTGCCAGTGTCTACACCATTAGAGGACCTCCCTCCCTCCCTCCCTCCCTCCCTCCCTCCCTCCCTCCCTCCCTCTCTCTCCTTTGCAAGCATTTGTTACCCATGAGTAAGTCCTCAGGGAGGTGAAGGGTCCTAAGCTCTTCCCTTCTCCAGGAATTTCTTGGGTTTTTAATGTTATGGAACATCTGTTGTCTCCAAAAATGGCTTAAAAATGTGTCCGTTCTGTGTCTCCACATGAGTGGCCTTGACTTTGTTTTTTTCTTGCTCGCACAAAGGAGGAGAATACAGTGCTTGCCCATCTTCATTTTATTATCTATGGTCGTGAAGCCAGGAGATCTGGAAGTCCAATAGAACCGAGAACTGGGCAGCGCATTTTTAGGACTTCCTCATCTCCTCTTTGGGGGTGCTCTTTCATCCCTTCACTGAACCTTAGGACTCCTGAGCATTCTTTGGCTGCTGCTACCTGAAACCCAGAGCTACTGTTACATTTTATCCTGCGCCAGCAACTTCTTCTAGATTTCACTTTTACCCCATATTAGCTGCTCTTGTGTCGCTGTAGCAAGTATAGTAGAGACAGCTGGTGGCAGGCAGTGAATGAGTGGGAGACTCTTCCTTCAGTGCGTCATTGTTATCGTGAGGGATGGGCGCGGTCGCGTGGCTCCTTCCGTGGCAGCAGGAAATGAGACAGGGGCTGTTCGCATGGTGGCTGACCAGGAGGCAGAGGGAAAAAGGCTGGAACCAGAGGCAGATGGACCCTTAAAGACCTGCTGCCCCTGGCAACCAGTTCCTACCAGTTGGGCTTCACCTTCCAAGAGTTCCATAGCGTGCCAAAACAGAGCCACCGGCTTAGGATCAAGTGTTCAGAACGTTAGCCTGTGAGCGACATTTTTTTTCTTCTATTCTTCTCTCGTATATTTCATCCCAGCCACTGTTTTGCCTCCCTCCTCTCCTCCCAACCCCTCCTTCATCCCTCTCCCCACATCCACTCCTCCTCTGCTTCCCTTCAGAAAAGGGTGGGCCTCCCAGGGACATCAACCAAACTTATTGTTTCAAGTTGCAATAAGACTAGTTACATCCCCTCATGTGAAGGCTGGAGGAGGCAACCCAGTAAGAAGAAAAGGGTCCCAGCAGCAGGCAAGAGAGTCAGAGACAGCCCCTGCTCCCACTGTTAGGAGTCCCACAGGAAGATCAAGCTACACAACTGTAACATATGTGCAGAGGGCCTAGGTCAGTCCCATGCAGGCTCCCTAATTGTTGGTTCAATTCTTGTGAGCCCTAGTTAGTTAAGTCTGTTGGTTTTCCTGTGGTGTCTTTTACCCTTCCAGCTTCTACAATTCTTCCTCAGGATTTCCTGAGCTCTGCCTAATGTTGGGCTGTGGGTCTCTGCATCTGTTTTCATCAGTTGCTGGATGAAGCATCTCTGAAGATAATTATGCTAGACTCTGGTCTACAAGTATAGCAGAATATCATTAGGAATTATTTCACTAACTTTTTTTTTCTAGTTGTGCTTGGTTCTATCCTAGGTCTCTGGCTGTTTGGCCTGTGGCAGTGTCAGGCATGGGCTTCCTGTCATGGCATGGGTCTGAAGCATCAAGTTTTATGCTACCTTTACTCCAGGGTAGGGCAAATTGTAGGTGGAAGTTTTTATGGCTGGGTTTGTGTCCCAATCCATCCACAGGAAGCCTTGCCTATTACAGAAGATGACCCACTCAGGCTCTGTATCCCGTTACTAGGAGTCTTAAATAAGGCTACCCTTGTAGATTCCTGGGTGTTTCCATTGTACTAGGTTTCTACCTCACCCACAAGATGCACGCCCCCTCTGGGATTCCAGTTGTCTCTCCCAGTACTCTTTTCCTCCAGTCCAATCCCTCCTCTTCCCTTCCTTACCTACTCCCAACCCACCTTTAAAATCTATTCTGTTCCCCCTTCCCAGGAAGATCCATGCTCCCCCGCCTGAGCCCTCCTTGTTACTTAGCCTCTCTGGGTCTGTGGATTGTAGCATGGTTGTCCTTTCCTTTACAGCTAATGTCCACTTATGAGTGAGTACATACCACGTTTGTCCTTCTGAGTCTGGGTTACCTCACTCAGGATGATCTTTTCTAGTCCCACCCATTTGCCTGCAAATTTCATAATTTTTTTTTTAACACTGGGTAATATTCCATTGCATAAATGTATCACATTAAAAAAAATCCTTTCTTCGGTTGAGGGACATGTAGGTTGTCTCCAGTCTCTGACAATTATGAATAAAACTGCTATGAACATAGTTGAGCTAGAATCCTTGTGGTAGGATGGAGCATCCTTTGGGTGTATACCCAAGAGTGGTATAGCTGGGTCTTGAGGTAGATCGATTCCCAATTTTTTGAGAAACTGCCATATTGATTTCCAAAGAGGCTGTACACGTTTGCACTCCCATCAAAAATGGAGGAGTGTCCCCCTTGGTCCACATCCTTGTCAGCATGAGCTGTCACTTCTGTTTTTGATCTTAGCCATTCTGACAGATTAGGATGGAATCTCAGAGTTGTTTTGATTTGCATTTTCCTCATGGCTAAAGATGTTGAACATTTCTTTAAGTGCTTTTCAGCCATTTGAAATTCCTCTGTTGAGAATTCTCTATTTAGATATGTGCCCTATTTTTAATTAGATTATTTAGTTTGTTGATGTCTAGTTTCCTGAGTTCTTTATTTATTTTGGGTATTAGCCTTCTATCAGATGGGAAGTTGGGGAAGATTTTTCCAATTCTGTGGGCTGCCATTTTGTCCTATTAATGGTGTCCTTTCCCTTACAGAAGCTTTTCAATATGAGGAACATTTTTAATTCAGACTCTAACACTCACTTCCATCAATAACAAGGGGAGGGGGAAGGGTATGGACAAAGTCTCGAGTCCCGATTTTTCAGTGTCAGCTTCCTACTCAATGGATAGCACTAGTCAAGTCCCGCCTGCCTCCGTGTGCCCCGCCCCCCCCCCGACAGGATTTCTCTGTGTAGTTTTGGAGCCTGTCCTGGATCTCGCTCTGTAGACCAGACTGGCTTTTAATTCACAGAGATCCACCTGGCTCTGCCTCCTGAGTGCTGGGATTAAAGATGTGCACTACCACAGCCCAGCAGTGCTAGTGAAGTTACTTAACTTCTTTGTGCTTTGGTTTCTGTATTTATAGGATAAAGATGATAATATATATCTTGTTGAGTTACAGGATTAACTCACATACCCTTTCTATAGTTTGAGCTATTTGTGCTGAGCTTTGGTCTGAAAATAATAGATGGAATATTCAGAAATAAACAGTTCATCAATTTTAAATAACTAATAATGTCCATCATTATTCCACTTAATCAGTTATTGTCAATTTTTTTCCTGTCCCTTATTTATAAATTAGGTTTTACCATAGGCACATTTGGTACCATCTGAGATTTCAGACATTCTCTGTTTTGGAACACATCTGCCATGGGTAAGGAGAATAGTGTAATTTAGATCAAGCCTCAAAGTGCCTGCCACATAGGAGGGGGAAAATGCTTACTTTTTTATGTGCATCCATGACTGTATAAAGAATAAGTCAAGAAGTATTCATAATTATAAGCCTAATGATAAATTCCACAGGCTTATTTGAGTGGGAAACTCTAGGATATCTTCATTGTACTAGTCCTGCGCGCGCGCGCGTGCCCATGCACACCGTATGTGTGTGGAGGTCAGAGAACAACTTGTTGCAATTGACTCTTTAGTTTTCCTAGGGATCCAACTCTGGTCATCAGGCTGGGCCACAGGTGCATTTACCTGCTGAGACATCTCACAAGTCCATTTCGGTTTTTTTTTTCTTTTTTTTTTAGAGAATTATACAATTGCATCAGTTTGGGGTTGAGTTTATGTGCTCTCATGATTAGAATAGGATGTCACTAAGGGGTACTGTGCTCTTTCCTTTGCTTCCTGTTGGGTGGTCCATGGGTCCATTCGTTGCTGCACTGATGACTTGTTTTTGGTGGGTACCGTCAAGCTTCTGTTTATACAGTTACTCTTTTCCCTTCCTATAATCATCTTGCGATGTCATACTTGTAAACTGGGTACATATCTCTTTCCTTATCAAACCTTAAAAAATGTGTACTAAACGGAACACACGGTTACTATTTTATTATATGATACAGAGCATCACAGTCATTACTTTCGACATATCAGTTGTTCTAGACTCAATAGCAGCCCTTTAAGGATGCCTTCATCGACTCATTCTCTGAGCGTTTTCTTGTTTTAGCATTCTAAGATGTTCCAGTCCTGGAATCTATGATTTCTTCCAGTGATACAGTACCTTTGGGAAGATGATGATCGGGAGCTCAGATTTTAGTACTGGATATACTCATGACTTTAACAATGTCATCTCTCCGAGTTGCTCCAGGCCAGGGGTGACAAGTTACATATATTTACTAATACATGGAAGTGCACATCTCTATCTGTCTATAGTTACTAAAAACCCTGAAACTTTTTTCCTTTTTTCCATGTGTTTGTGTGTGGTTTGAGTATGTGCATATGGATGTCCACATGTATGATGCTTGTGTGCCTGCTGGTTTGTGTGCATATTTGTGTGTGTGTGTGTATTGAGGTCCATGTTGGTAATCTTCCTCCATCCCTTTCCATCCTATTCTTCTGAGGCAAGGTCTCTTAATCAAACCCAGAGCTCACTGATAGGGTTAATCTCACCAGCCAGTTTGATCCTGGGATCCTCTGACTCCACCTTCTGAGACAGGCATTACAAGCAAGCCTCCACCTTAACCTCCCATTCATGTGGGTCCCGGGGATACAAACTCTCATTCTCTTCCTTCTGTGGCAAGCGCTTGAACTGATGAGCCATCCCCATAGACCCACACCTGGCATTTTCAACGTGGACTCTAATTCTAGCCCTACTCCACAAACAAAGGGCATTTTAATTTCCCCTCCCTGTATTTGTAACTTCCTTGGTCTTTCCCAAGGCTTTATTTTCTCTGTATTTACACGCATTTGCTAGAACTCCTCCTGTCTGTGCAGCCTCCTCCACCCTCTTCCTTCTGTAACGCTCTCCTACCCGTTTTAGCTGCCGCTTCCCTGTGTTAGGCTGCTCTTCGGCATCGATGCCTTTCTGGGCATTTGAGGCTCTAACTCCATATACTGGTCCACATTGACAGGGGAATGCCCATTTCAGTCTGCATGGGCTCAGACTTTACCTTTGCATGTGGATGCTGTCTTACACTACTTGACCTCTAATACCCATTCCAGGATGTTCCCTCCATCAACACTATAGTATCCTTTTCTGGGGGGGGGGACTCTCCTGTTATTTCAGCCCTCCATAAGAGATGCTTTCTTTCTTACTTAGGCTCTATGACTCCACTCTGGGTTGTCTTGCATATAGACATTTTCTAATCCTGGTTTGGACTCTGATATGTGATTGTAGGCCATTGCAACTTTTTTTTTTTTTTTTTTTTTTTTTTTTGGAGACAGGGTTTCTCTGTGTAGTTTTGGTGCCTGTCCTGGATCTCGCTCTGTAGACCAGGCTGGCCTCGAACTCACAGAGATCCGCCTGCCTCTGCCTCCCGAGTTCTGGGATTAAAGGCGTGCGCCACCACCGCACGGCTCGAAACTTTGTTTTTATCTCTGTTGTGAATGCTAACATCTCTCTTCCCTATTTGCTAATGTTAAGCACTAAATTGTTCCTGAAAAAAAAAAAAAAGAGAGAGAAATGTAGAGAAAGAAAAGAAAAAGGGGAGGGGGGAGAAGTCCTAGAAAAGTGATGTAATGTCCTTGTTATGGATGATAATAATAATGATGTTGATGAAATGTATTAGGCACTGGACAACTAAGATGTTTGGGTAATATGTAGATTGTGACCATTGTTTGAATACTATGTAGCATCCCTAGACTTTTCTTTTTTACATGTTGGAAGACAGAGAATAATATTTTAATAAGCCAGACAGTACCTTGCTTTTTTTTTTTTTTTTTTTTTTGGTTTTTCGAGACAGAGTTTTTCTGTGTAGCTTTGTGCCTTTCCTGGATCTCGTTCTGTAGACCAGGCTGGCCTCGAAATCACAGAGATCTGCCTGCCTCTGCCTCCCAAGTTCTTGGATTAAAGGCATGTGCCACCACCGCCCGGCTGTACCTTGCTTTTTTTAAACCCTTAAAATATATATATTACCGTGGACATGGAGTGGCCTCCAGCTGAGAGAGAAAATATTTATATAGTTTCTGCTCTGCTTAGCTGAAGGCCTGTATCATAATTGTCAGTGAAATGCACACTCAAGAATTTCAGTAAGTTGATGAGAATGCCAAGAAAGACTCATGGAAGCATTGAGGTTGGGTTTGCTATGATAGACTATGATAAGAGAAGGATTTCGGCCAGTGGGCTCCTGTTATACGATATTCCCACTATGATTTTTAAAATGTCACATTAATGTTATGTCAGGAAATCGATAAAATGTGTTTTTAAAAATGATAGACCTGCACAAGTCTTACAGAAATGATTACTGCTCCAAATGAACACAGGATAGTAAGTAATTCATACTGGGGTTTCCCCAGATTTTAAATTATTACTAGGAATCTATAATTCTTAGAAACAAATAGAAGTAAAGAAACATCCAGGAAGTTCTTTAGTAAACATTTGGTGTAGCTGAAAAATAACATCATTATTTGCAAAAAGTGGGAGAAAATAGTTGGGAGCATTGCAGACATAATTTTATTGCAGTTATGTCCTGTACTTTAAAAGACCATTCTGCTTTCCATGCCAAATTTAAGAAAAAATAAACATCAGACAGTATTATCAGTTGATGCTCCTCTCCTCTAGGTTTGGGACACAAGCACAGTGGAAAGACATCAGATTTTCACTCATAGTTCTTAGGAAGGGAATGAAATGGACTTGCATTCAGAGTGGGATATACCCAGCATACAAGGTAATAAATAGGTAGTCATCTGAAGATGAAGTGATTCTTATTCTTCCCCTAGGCACTGTTTTTCTTACCATCAGCACCTGTAAAGGCATATGACCTGTTGTTAGCATTTCATTAATATTTACATCTTATGTTTTCATGAGGTCCTTGGGATTCCACAGAAATGGGGTGTGTGTGTGTGTGCGCGCGCGTGTATGTGTGTGTTAAGGAGAGAGAATAAATCCGTGTATGTGTTGTGTGCTTATGCATGTGCACAGATGTGGATGGGTGCATGTGTGTACATATGTACAAATGCATGTAAAGGCCAGAGGTTGATATCAGTTTCTTCCTCTGTCACTCTCCTATATATACACACACACATATGTATATATATATAAAATTTTTTATTAAAATTTTTTCTTTCCTTTTACATACTAACCCCTGTTCCCCCCTCTCTTCTCCCACCCCCTCCCACCTACCCCCATCCCACCTCCATCCCCATCCCCTTCTCATAGAAGGTAAGGCCTCCCTTGGGTAGTCAACACAGGCTGTCATACCATGTTGGGGATGGACCTAGCCCCACCCCCTTCACCAAGGCTGAGTAAGGCATCACACCATAGGGAATGGGTTCTAAAAACCTGGTTTGTGTACCCGGGATGAGTTCTGGTCTCATTGCCAGGGGACCCACAAACACATCCAGCCACTCAACTTTTACCCACATTCAGATGCTGTGCCTGACTTTTTATGTGGTGCCAGAGATTGAACTCAGATCCTTATCTTGAGTGGCAAGAGCCATCCCCAGCCTCAGAAACAGTTCTTAAACTTGGTAGTGGTGGAATTTCAGTAGTGGGACAAAGAATCATGTAGACTATGTATAGTATCTGTTCCCTGGTACCTTTCAAAAATTTATCTAGAATTTTTGAATTTGGGAATTGACAGATAATTATCTGCTTAGCCATATAATCCACAGTATTATCATTTCTCTGATGGAAGGAAAAGATCCATGTCTGATTGACTTTTTGAAAAAATACATTTTAATTAAAGTATAATCACATCTCTTTGCCCCTTTCTTTTCCTCCTCCCTTCCCCTTCCAGGTCACCTTCCTCTATCTCCTTCCATTTCCCTCCTCAAATGATAGCCTTTTCCTCCCGATTATTGTTTATATATATGTAAATGTCTATACTACCTTTTTATATACATGAATATATAAATACAACCTGCTGGGTTCAATGTTGTTGTTGGTGTGTATATGACCACTTTGTATCGGACAACCAATCAGGGGGCTAATCTCTGGGAGATACTAACTCTCAACAGCCATCAGTTGCCTGTAGTTTCTTGGCCAAGTAGAGCGCCTGTGAGATCGTCTTCCTCTTCTGTGTTGGCTTGTCTGTGGATGTCATCATTGCTCAGATCCTGTTTATTTGGCCATCTCTACTGTATCACAGCAGACTTCCTGGTATTCTGGCTCTTAAAGTCTTTCCTTCATCTCTTCCATGATGTTTCCTGAGACATAGACATAGAAGCTATGATGTAGGTGTATCCATTGGTGTTTGGCTTCCCATAATCTGTTGATCTCTGCATTGTGTCCAATTACGTTTTTCTGTGATGGTCTCCATTTGCCCTAAAGAGAGGCTTCTTTGATGAAGAGTGGTATTTACACTTATCTGTGGGTATAAGGATGAGATTTAGAATGTAGTTAGGAACTGCGCTGGTCTAGCAAAATTGTGGCAATGGATCCTTTCCTAAGATCCATGACCTCCCTAGCTCTGGAAAGTTGACTAGGTTTCTAGTACTAGGCGTGGCTTCCCTCTCTTTTGAGTGGGCTTTAAATCCAATTAGACAGCCGGTGGTCCCCACCAACACATGAGTGCCACTTACTGCTTCTTTACAGATCTTGTAAGTCTCTATTGCTGAAGGCGCCACACACTTAAAACACACGAGTCGAATTATTTGAGCTTATTGACCTTTCTTGAAGTCTCGCTTTCTTGTTCTTTAAGACTGCAGACATCTCTCAGAATCAAGGAAAAGTTGATCTGCTAGGCTGTTGGAGAGATCAGGAATCAAAGCACAAAAATATCTCAGGGAGAGGCTATGTTATCATAAAGCTGGGACTTCCTGACACATTCTACCCAACTTTGTGATGGAGGGAGACGAGCAGAATCTAAAAAAATTTAAAAAAAAAAAAGAAGTCCCAAGGAAAAGTATGTATCATCTCAACTGTATTTTGTGAGTATGTGTGTCCATGAATTCCTATATGCTCGTGTGTGTGTGTGTGTGTGTGTGTGTGTGTGTGTGTGTTTGCGCATGCATGCACGTGCAGATTGGAAGACAACCATGGATGTGGGTCCTTCCATTTCTACCTTATTTGAGATGGGGCTACTTGGAGCTTCCAGGAATTCTCCTGTCTCCCCCTTCCATCTCACCGCAGGACCGCTGAGACTGCAGACGCATCACCGTGCTTGGCTGTTTTTGTGGACTCTGGTGATTTGAACTCAGGCTGTCACATTTGCCTGGCAGACATTTTACCCAATGAGCTAACCCCTCAAGGCTTGTTTTCTGCATTTTTTGAGAGAAAGCACTCATCCAAGAAACCTCCTTTCACTTTACACCTCCTGCTCCACTCTTCAATACTTCCTTTACCTTTTAAAGAACCGGAACACAGGGCTGTCAAGATGGTCCAGTGGTGAAGAGCTCTGGATGCTCTTCCAGAGGACTTGGAGTTAAGACCCAGCACCCACAAGAATGCTCACAACTGTCCACAAATCCAGTTCCAGGGTGTGGGCACCCTCTTCTGGCTCCCGTGGGCACCAGGCACACATATGGTGTACAGACACACATGTAGGCAAAACACCAGTGCACATAATTTTTTTTTTTTAAATCAGGCTACAGCAGAACACAAATGGCCATGTTGTCCAAGGCAAGAGTGGAATTAGAGCTTCGCTGTAGTTGTCAGGGAGTTTCCAACAGTTGGAAACAATAAATGTCTACCCCTCTGCTCTTCCTGGCTGTTGCCTATGAACATTATCTAGATGTTTTCATTCATTGTACTATGTATTTTAGATCAATGAAAATTCTATTTGGAAACTTGTTTTCGACTCTTTGTTGACTATGCGTTCCAACCTGAGCTCAGAATATTGATCTGAATTCACAAGCTTGTATAGATTGAGACACAGTCCAAGATACATACTTTCTCTTCCAGTAGTCAACATTTCCAGTTTTCCTGACTCTTCTAACGACTGTCTTTAATACTCTAGTAGTTTTCCCACCGCAGCTCAGCTGTGTCAGCCTTTGCCAGTGATCCCTATGGGAAGGACCGTAGAAAATGCTGTGTGAGTAAAGAGGAACTCGAAGGAATGGGAAGGGTAGGAGAAAGCAATATGGTTTGGCTCTGGCTTGTCTTTTTTTTTTTTTTTTTTTTTTGAGACAGGGTTTCCTCTGTGTAGCTTTGCACCTTTCCTGGAACTCACTCTGTAGACCAGGCTAGCCTCGAACTCACAGAGATCTGCCTGCCTCTGCCTCCCAAGTGCTGGGATTAAAGGTGTGTGCCACCACTGCCCGGCAAACACCTGTCTTGTTACAAGAGTGTAAGGACCCAGGCAGCCTAGACAAGGGGAAGCTTACCCACAGGGCTCCAGAGAGCTCCTCCGAAAGGTTCTTAGAGCTTCTCTCTGGGCAAACTTGTTCTTTTAATCTGCCTTTGAAAAATTACTCATAGATGTGGATTTTGAAAGAATTCCCTATATTTTACATTTATCCACACACATTTTACTCATATTTCAAGTTTCCTCCTATTTTTTTTTTCAAATAATGTACTGGTTTTGGCTGTTTTCCAGGTCTGACAGTTGGTGGACACGCTTCAGGAGAGAAAAGGAAATTTCCCCTGCTTATCTCCTCTCTCCCGTCTGCCCAAGATAATGTGTCTGTCAACTGTGACCTGATTTTTGAAATAATTTATTAAATGGAGGGGTGCATGATGTTATTTAAAATGCTGGTGTGACATTGACTTTTAGTCCTTCTCAGTAAGCCCTTCAGTAGATCTCTTGGTGAACTCTGCTGCTCTTGGGAGTTTAGGAGTCTGAACTCCTTGGGTGATTTTGGATTCTGTTCAGCATTCATGTTCACCCAGGAAATTAAACAGTTTCCTTAAGAAAATGAAACTTGCTGGGTGGCTGTGGCACACACCTTTAATCCCAGCACTTGCAAGGCAGAGGCAGGTGGATCTCTGTGAGTTTGAGGCCAGCCTGGGCTACAGAGTGAGATCCAGGAAAGGCACCAAAACTACAGAGAGAAACCCTGTCTTGAAAAACTAAATAAAATAAAATAAAATAAAATAAAATGAAACTGTATTTTTTCCCCATGGAAATGTTATTTTATACATAACATTTTATAAATGTTATTTTATAGCCATGTTGATTTTATAGGTATAGAAACTTCCTCATATTAGCTAGTAGACTACTTAAGAAAAGTCATAACAAATGAGTGTAGAGTCCTTAACTATGGTGATGAATGATAGCTTCCATAAAGTATGTTGATATTTTTCTCTTTTTATGTTAAACTTAATGTACAATAGATTATTTAAATAGTAATTTAAGGTTTTTAATTTGCAATTTTTAATCTGAAGTTGGGAGGAGAGTCTAAAAGATTTCATTACCCTTTTGGAAATGGTCTGTTGTTATTTTAAGCGAGGTCTCTCTCTAGCCTAGGCAGGTCTTAGCTCCTTGCCTCAGCTTCCACAGTTCTAGGGTTTACAGTCTTGCACCACCACATCTGATGGAATTATATTTCTTTAAAAAAGTGTTTTTTCTCTTGATTTTAAGAACTGCTTTTCTCAAAAATCCATCCTAAATTTCTGTCTCGAATTCATTCCTTTTCCTTTACTGTGGACATAGTCTTCCCACTGTTCTTTGGAATGTCTCCCTCTAAATCAGTGGCTCTCAACCTTCCTATTGAGAAGGAAGTTCCACATGTTGGGGTGACCCCCCGACTGTAGAGTTAGTTCATTGCTACTTCATAACTGTGATTTTGCTACCGTTATGAATTATAATGTAAATATCTGATATGCCACCCTTGTGAAAAGCTCACTTGACCCTCAAAGGGGTTCTCTGGCTTCATCACCAAAGGGCAGCCCTGCCTGACCTGTGTCTTTGGTGCTTCCCCAGCACTTTGTGTGCGCATGTCTGTTCTTAGCACTTAGAATTTTATGTGCCTGCCATCTCACTAGGGCATGAGTTCCTTCAGGTAGACATTGCCTTGTCTATCTGCTGAAATTCTGTATGTTATTTTATGCCTAAATCATGTAAGCTATTCAGAAGAGTATTGGTTGAAGAAATAGATGAGTGAAAACGTATGTAATGTGGCACCCACGAATGTCACGTGATTTGGACTAGATCCCATGACTCTCATTGTTGACCAAAGAACATAGCTTTGTTTAGCAACTTCAGTGGTGAGAACAAGTATACTTTGTTAGAGCACCTGTCATACACTAGGAGTTGTGTTCACTGCTGCGCAGCTATTAGCTTAGAGGAACCAAGACCTAGAGGAGCCTGATAACTCAACCATGTAGCAGTGTTGGATTTAAAAATCCAGATCACCTGACTCAAATCTAGAGTGCTCTCCTCAGTGATGAGCATGACTGGAGACGCAGGTCCGGGAGGAGCTCATTTGAAAACAAAGACAATGAGTTATCTTAGGGCAAAGGTACATTTGGAATCATCGCATCATCTTCTCACTACGGGTTCTAGCGATGTCTCAGAGAGATTTGAGGGGAGGCAGTAGTAAGTTTGTGCTCTTAGCAACTTGGAATTAATGGCAAAATGGATAAAGATTTTCCTGACATAGAAGGGACGAGAGAAAATTAAGTGAAAGATTATGAGATTTTTTTTTTTACTTAGTAACCATGTGTCAGATCTTAATATTCTTCTCAAGGGTATGGCCTCATTCATTTAATTTCCTCCCATTAAGCCCTTTTCTTTCAAGTTCCATCTCCTCACAGTAGCACCACAGGCTGACAACTAAGTCAACACATGGCCTTTCAGAGGACATGCTCCCAAGTTCTATAACCATCTTCATGGCCATAAAACACCAATACTGACCAGTCAGATGGACACTGATGTAGAGTGCTTTTGAACCTGGGATCAGTCTGGGACTATCCAACCCAGGGGGCCAGGTCTGTTAGTTTCATTAAATGCAGAACTGTAAAGCAGAGACTTTTCAGCATGGGTTATGTTGTAGAGGTATTCCTGCCACTTGGATTAATTTGTTACAGATGCTAAGTAATTAGCATGTATTGTGAGAAGGACATTTAAAGGAGAGGAAAAGAAAGATGGAGTGGAACATTGAAGCTTTCATTCCCATGATGACCTTGCTTAATCTGTCCCTCCCCCAAACCTTGTCTGATATTTATTTGGCTTTTCTTTTACCCATTGCTCGATTCATTCAGTGCATTTTTGAGACTGTTATTTATGTTTTCAGGAAGGATTTTCTTTGTTTTGATTTTTTAAAAAATATATTTTTATGTATGGGTGTCTATATGTGTCTGTGGTTATGGATGACATTTGGTATGTAGTTACTTATGGAAGCCAGAACAGGACATTGGGTCCCCTGGAACTGGAGTTACATGTGTGAACTGTGTGAATTACATAGTGTGGGTGCTGGGAAGCTAATTTGGATCTTCTGGAAGAGCAGTAAGTACTCTTAACCTCTGAGCAATCTCTCCAACCTCATGTTCTGGAATCATTTTAAAGCTATTGAATAGCAACAATCAGATTCCAGTCAGTCTAACTGTACATCATTTACATATATGACATATGTACTAAGACGTTAGCTATCTAATAGTAGGGAACTATGTCTTTTTTTTTTTTAACTCTCATGCTCAGCACAGTACTTGATAAAAAGTTTTGTAACTGGATGCAAGATCTAGAATTCAGTCATCTTACAGCTATGCTCCCTGTGACTCGAGCCTGCAGGCTCTTGGTTCATTTATTCCCTTAGTGACCATAGAATAAAGTGTAAAGCCTGTCACTACTGTTCTAGAGATAGAGCGACAGCCCCTTAGATGACCGAAGAAAGAGACAGAATGCTGGAACTGCACAGTCAAGACAGGAACAGACCCTTGAAGGTTGCTTTGATGTACCGTGTTAAACTGTACTGCCACCCGGGGCTGTTGGGAGCAATAGGCGATTCAGACCAGATCAGGCTGGTTTGGAGACCAGACTGTGAAAAGATCTGTCTGGAAAATAAGGCACAAAAGTCTCTCATTCCTCTACAGTACCTCACAAGCCCAGGGAGTTTGGGAATCACACAGAAACAAGTGTCTTAAGTGCCAGGCGTCAGGAGAGAACCCAGGAGCCGATGCTCAGTTTACCACAGCATTGCTAAGAAGAAGGCAAAATATCAATGGTTAGGTAGACAAAGGGCCTGAGAACAGAAAGGGAAACGGAGCAGGAGAGTGAGCTTGAGCCAGGACCGCTTTCTCTTGATTGTTGAGCTATTTATAGGCACAACTGAGGTATAATAGTTTTCGAGCAGAATTTCTCAACCTTGATTCTGCTAAGTTTGGGCCAGATAATTCATTGTTATATATGGTGGGGCTGTCCTTTGCATTGTGGGGGTGATAGCATGCCAGGGCAGTGTCGGTGGATCCTGAAATAACAACAAACCCAAGTTAAAAAAAAAAAAAATCCAGAACAGTAACCAAAATAAAATACAGCCACAAAACAAAAGTAAGAAAACAAACTAACAGACTTACCTCCAGGCCTCGCTAACTGTCCCCTGGGAGGCAGCATTGCTTTTAGAGGCATTTGAATGAAGTGGCTGCAGCTGGCCAAAGAAAAGAGTGAAATCCTGTGTGGTGGGGCAAGTCTGCAATCCCTGTACTCAGGAGGCTGAGGGAAGGAGGTCATGAGTTTGAAGTCAGCCTGGGGCATGTGTGGAGACCTTGTCTTAGAAACAGCAACAACAAAAATAAACTTTAGTGAGTGGACAAGAAGTCTAAGAAGCCCTATAGATGTTACATTTTTCATATGAATTCCAAAATGAACGAAGATTAAAAATAACCTGATTGTGAAAACTGGTTGGCAGAGAGGACATAAATCCCCCGAGAAGCAGCAACCTCTGTGTTGTGCAAAGATGAAATACTCTGCCTGGAATGTGCGCTATTTTAAACTGCAGGAGAGAAAGAGTGTTTGGAGGAAGGAGATTGGAGCTCATAGAGGAGAAACTCGAAGGTCAAAGTGTTCAGTTTGGAGTTAGGAGTCAATCTGAAACAAGTGAGGAATACATGTCGAAAGAGCTCATGGGCTGGAGATGTATTTTTATGTACTTTCCAGTGCTCAGAACTACACCCATGCCTTGTGTGTGCTAGTGAAGTGCATCGTTCCGTCTCAGCCACTGCTTTATATTTAAAAGTAAAACAAGAAAGGAAATCTATTAAGTTAATAAAAGTTTAAGGTTTTTTTTTTATATTTCGATATTTTATCTCAGTCCCCACCATTATCTACTCCATCCACTAAGCAACTCTTTAGTGTGATAGTCCCTGTTGGGGGAAATGGAAATACTGCTGCCTCCAACAGTGTATTTTGCTAACAGTTGAATCTTCACAAGTTCAGGTTAGCTGCGTCTGGACTTTTCCTGCTGCAGCTATTGCTTAGATAAATACTAAATAAGTAAACTGCCCATAAAGTCCCCATTACGTTTACCAGAGCAGCTGTCCCAGTCCCATCCCACTCTCCATAAATTCCGCGTCTGCCGTGTGCACTCTCGGTGCTAACCCAGTTTCTTATTTCGCTGAGGTTGAGGACATTTGGACTTGAGGTTTTGGGAATTTTCCACGGTTTTCCCCACCACCTCTGTTTTTCTCTCTTTTTCTTTGCATCTCTGTACCGCACTGAGAGCGCCTGGCCTCTCTCAGGCAGATCTTATGCACCTACGCGTCTTGTTTTAAAGCCCTTTTCTCCTCTAAGTTTTTAGTAATTACATGCAATTTTCCTGTTGATAGCTTTGTTCTTCTCCTCAAGTCTTTCCTTCTGTGTTCCTGTTCAAGTTTTTCTTTTTCTTGAGCAAGCAGCAAACCCAAATGGACTCCTAATCTTTTCCCCTTGCCTTTATGGTGTTGGTCAAATCCGACTTCCTCCTCATCTTGGACTTTTTCTCTTCAGTCTCACTTCCATATAATTCGATCACTTGAAGAAAGAAGAAGAGTCAGTGCAAGCTGCTTTTCTGCCTGCTCTTACCTTCCACGGTCATATGCCATTGGAACAGCTGTCTTAAATGTCACCAAATGCTCCTTCCAACGTTCCCATTTCCTGTGTTTCTTACCTGCGTGTGATGTCATTAACCGTCTCTGACACTGCACCTGCCTGAGACAATGTCTCCCATTGTGGCTTAGCCTTCCCTACAGCTTGATATGATGCCAGGCTATTCTTGAACTCAGGGTCCTTCTGCCTCAGCCTCCAGAGTATGGGGCCCACAGGCATGTGCCACCACGCCTAGCTTGTCTCTGCTTTTAGATGTTGAACTACTTTGATACCTGTGACTTGATAGTAATCTACATGCCCTCCTATTTCTTATCATTGCTCTTGTTTGAATTTCGATAGTTTCCTTTATCTACTGTAGGCATTTCTAAAGTTATATCATCTTTAATATTTTATTATTTCATTTTATAGTTGTAGAAACCATTTCTATATAAGCAACTTGCTGTTGTAGAATATTATTTTAAGATGTGTTACATTTGTTTCTGCTGTGGAACATTTGTTTAATGATGCAAAGATGTGTTGCATTTTTTTATGTTGCATTTAACTCTGTGAAGCTGTGTTACTTTGCCTATCTGAAACACCTGATGGTCTAATAAAAAGGTGAATGGCCAATAGCAAGGCAGGAGAAAGGATAGGTGGGGCTGGCAGGCAGAGAGAATAAATAAGAGGAGAAATTTTGGAGGAGAAGGAAAAAAGGAGCAAGAGAACAAGGAAAGGAGGACACCAGGGGCCAGCCACCCAGCCAGTGATGGAGTCAGAGTGAAAGTAAGATATACAGAAGTAAGAAAAAGAAAAAACACAGAGGCCAAAGGTAGATGGAATAATTTAAGTTAAAAAAAAAAAGCTGGCTAGAAATAAGCCAAGCTAAGGGCAGTCATTTATAAGTAATAATAAGCCCCCTTGTGTGATTAATTTGGGAGCTGGGTGGTGGGCCCCCCAAAAAGAGCAAGAGACTAAAAACAACCAACAACAACTTTCTAGTTTATATCTTTAATCCTATCCATTATCTTGAGTTTCTCAAAAAGTTGTATTGACAACTATTGGTTACCTGTCTGCTTTGTTACTGTGTTGTTACTTGACATGCACTGTGTCCAAGTCAAACGAAGACTTAGACGTGTCACATGGACTGTGTGAACTTACCTTATTTTCTTCTCCAAGATCCTGCTGAAATGGGGAATTACAAAACATTAACCTATAGACACTCAGATAATGGGACCGCTGATGAGAGAGCTTAACAAATTAGTGGGAGAGGGAAGACGAGAGGAAGAATGACAACTGACTCAGTAGAGAGAAGACTGTGGAAGGGATGTGGATGAGGAACAAGCCCTTTTAGACACACATTTGGAAGCTCCTGGGACCACAGAAGTTAGGAGTAAAACATAAAGCAGAAAATGGAGCTTGCTAGGAAATGCAGGGACCTTTAGATCAATCACCTAGATACCTTCCCCCAATTCCATGTGGTAAATTGGGCAATCTGTCACTTAACTTCTGCAAATTTTAATTTTGTGAGAGGAATGGGGAAGATAGTATAACCTTAAAACAGGAATATGTGCTATGACAAAGAACTCCTCTGTAAGGTGCAGATTTTAAGATAACATTGAATAAATCTGAAAGCAGTTTGACAACAACATGAAGAGAAAATAAATCACAGAGTAACAACATAGGGAGGAAAAGAAAGTTAGAGGATGGATGCAGCTGGAGTGGCACAGCAGAATCCTAACAGTTGTTGTTTTCAAGTAAGTTACTGCAATAATAAAATTCTCGTGGATGGACAGCCAGCCCATTAAAGAGCTCCAGGTTTCTTGTTTAAAGAAAAAAAATTAGAGGATGGATGCAATAAATTCAAGGTACAAAATTCCATGTATCTGTGCCCTTTGGTAGTTTTCCAACATAGACCCTGGACTCGTTATGTGACTTAATTTGGTCAATAGGATTATAGAAAACTTGATACAACAGAGACCCAAAAAGAATAGAACATTTCTAATTTCGACCTGTGTGGTGGTTTGAGAGAAAATGGCCCCCCAAAGGGAGTGGCTCTATTAGGAGGCGTGGCTTTGTTGGAGGAAGTGTGTCACTGTGGAGGCGGGCTTTGAGGTCTCATATATGCTCAAGCTACACTCAGTGTTTCAGACTACTTCCTGTTGCCTGTGAGTCAAGATGTAAGAACTCTCAGCTTCTTCTCTAGCACCATGTCTGCCTGCATGCTGCCTTGTTTCCCACCATGATGATAATGGACTGAACTGTAAGCCACACCAATTACATGTTTTCCTTTATAAGAGTTGCTGTGGTTATGGTGTCTCTTCACAGCAATAGAAACCCTAAGACAGCCTGTAACTTCTGTGATTATGATGAGAACATTTTCAAGAATGAGATTATGGAGCCGGGTGATGGTGGCGCACGCCTTTAATCCCAGCACTCGGGAGGCAGAGCCAGGCGGATCTCTGTGAGTTCGAGGCCAGCCTGGGCTACCAAGTGAGCTCCAGGAAAGGTGCAAAGATACACAGAGAAACCCTGTCTCGAAAAACCAAAAAAAAAAAAAAAAAAAAAAAAGAATGAGATTATGGAACAGAACTCTGTACTCCCTCATACCATTGATTCAGTTAATGGCCAGCCTTCTATAAATATTTTTTTTGGGTGTGTGTGGGGGGTCCAGTCAATGCCAGAAAGAATAGTCACTCAAATGTAGACAAAATCAGAAGGCCTGCCTAGCTGACTGGTAGAATCTGTAATAATTATAAATGGTCCTTGTTTTGTGCAACAGAGTTTTGGGATGGTTTTTTTAGAGTTTAGGGATGGTTTACTTTGCAGTACCATTAATACAGCCAACAACTAATACAAACAGGGAACAGGAATAAATGAATGAATTGTCAAAGAAAAAAGACGATTTAACATTGGAGGATATAAGTCTCCAAGTGAAAAAGGTTTCTCCATACCTAGCTCAGGTGTCAGAAAAGACTAGTGGTCCATACTCTGAAATGTAGGAAAACTTTGGATCAAAGGAAAGAATATGAAATGAAAGAAAAGAAAACACAATGGAGTCACATAGAGATGACTGGACAATAGAAAGGCATCAGCCTTTCCAAAGTGACACTGTGTGGTAGAAGATGGTGGCACAATGCTTTCAAAATTATGAGGGAAGTATTTTTGAGCTTAGATTTCTCCATTTAGCTCAAACTATCCATTAGAGATGAGGCCTGAAGAAAGAAATGGTAAGACTTGAAAGGACTGAAAAAAATATCTTCCGTGTCCTTGCATAGACTTCTTCTGGAGGATGAATGTCCAGAGAGCAAGGGAGAGAATAAGGAGAAAGACTCAGAAACAAAGGGTTCAAAATGGGAGAACAGAGAAGAGAAATTCCAGGAAAGCAACTCAAACATAGGCTGTGAGAGCAGCGAATCCAGACTGAGAAAAAGAGGGAGGGCTACGAGAGAGCTTTGAGGAGGGGATGCTCAATGGAAACAATGGAGTGCTGGGTGTGTGTTCATAGTTGGAAAAAATTGATGACATGTTGGACTTGGGAAAAATAGTGATCGGTTAATAGAAAATGCTAAGCAAATGGTACAAATAATCATTGTTCATTTCATAGCAAGAATGCATTTTATTAGAATGGAAATATATATTATGACTTAGCAATGAAGAGTAGTATGTAGTTGTAATGTCCTAAACACTATCTACTTACTATGTCTTGAATAATGTCTACTGATTTACACATAGTTTCATTTCAGGAGGAGAAAGTTTGTGAGCTGGGGAATGGGAATGGGGAGAAAGGAAGGGACCCCAGTGTAGGAGAATCAGTCTCAGACACCACAATGTGAATTCAGGTGATAACCTCTAAAATAGAAATTTCCATATAATATGTTTAATATTTAGATCAAAACAAACTACTAAAAGAGTTGGAAGAGTGCCATTTACAAGGCATGGGATTAGGGAAATGCTGGCATTTTTTTTTTTTTTTTTTTTTTTCTGTGAAGGGATAGAAGGTAAATGTTTTAGATTTCATGAGCTGGATAGTGTTTGCTTTTATAGGGTGAATGGACATGACAGCCCATGAATGAATGGGCACGGCTGTGATCCAGTTGTCTTTTGTTTACAGAAACAGATGGCGGTCTGAAATTGGCTTGTGAACTGTGTTTTCCAACCTCTGGGCGAAGGAGGCAGAGCAGGGATGAGTTTCCCTTACTAATCCGAACTCATTTTGGGGGACTTGCTTGACTGTCTTTTGTTACTGTTAATTATCAAGTAAATTGCCTAGCCTGTTACTGTAGCCTCTTAACTCCATCTTCTGCTCCCAGGGCACGCTTCCAGCTTCTCTTTATTTTGCATTTTTTTCCTTAATTTGAATGAGCTGAGCGACTCACCATTCTTGAGACATTGACCTTGATTTCCTGCGTCTGTGCCTTCCTCTGCTTTTCTAGAAATACTCTCCTTTACCCTCTTAGTTCGACAAATTTGTAAGCTTCTGAGTTGTGTCTGAAATAATCGGTCCTCTAAGAAGCCATTCTTGGCTTCTTTCCATAAGGCTCCAAATTCAGCTAACCTGGCAGTGGTGGTTTGCTGCCTGTTCTTGGGAGAGGGTGAGTGTTGGAGTCTTCCTGGAATTTGAGTCTATACCATATGCTTAGTATATAATCACAAAACATTTCAAGCTTGTTCAGGTCTTTTTTGCATGTGTAAATACTGTCTGTGGTTCTCAAATTGTTTAAAAATCATTCCCTATTGTTTTCTCACCCTCACTTTTCTTTAGGTTAAGCAAAGGGTTAAGGTTGCTGAACTTCACATTACATCATTTTAGTCTGGTCCCCTGATCCTTAGCAGATAGTTCTAAGAGTGTGTGACCCCCTCACCTTCAGGATTCTGAAGCAGAGCTCAGTGTGTGGTGATCTGAATGAAGTAAATTGGGAAAGGTATACCTACACTGTTGATTCTTAGTTGGATGATTCTGATTTTTTTTTAATATTAGAGAAAATTTGGATTCTGAAATTTGTCCATTCCCTTATCTTTGTTACATGGCCTTATCATTACTCACTTCTGTTTTCTCCCATGTTTCAAAGGAGATAGAGTATTGGGGAGAGGAACACAGTGACTTAATTTTTTCTTTGATAGGAACTAAAGCCATATGTTTATATTGAGTCAGCTACTCCAGGCTCTGCATTCTCAGATGGTCAGCAGTGTTTAATTGAATTCCCAATATGTGCAAGGCTACGCTGGGTGCTGTCACTCAGGGAGGTGTAACCATCTGGAAGAACTTTTTCAAGGAACCCACAATATGAGATTATATCGCTTTGCTGCTAAATTAAAATGATACTAATTTTGGCCAAATAAATAGCTGGCACAAATGTTGTCTTTTGTCTCTTTTAGTCTTCTAATCTCCAAACCAAGATATCTTTAAAAAATGCTATAGACAGGATAGGATACTTTTTCCTTTATTTATTTTCTTCTTAATGTGTACAATATAAGGTTCTGATCTTTAAAATATCTTCCATTATGCTTTAACAGTTTTTTGGAGATAGGAACTCATTATGTAGTCCAGGCTGGGCACAAACTCAGAGTTACTGACACCTTAATATTATTGCTATCCTAGGAGCGCCTCAAATGTTCTCAAGTCTAGTGTCTTCTTGGTCCTAATTTTCTGTGGGTTTTTTGCTGGAAAACATTTTGTTGATGGTCCATGTTTCTGGTTCTCTCTGTTGGATGATCTCCTGTCTCTCTGCCTTCTTCTGTCTTGGATTGATTGATTTGGATGCTTTTCTACCCCCCTTCCATTTACTCACCTTCTCTCTTTACATGTGGGGAGGCTCCAAGGTTATGTTATGTCTACATTACCCTTTTGTGGTTTTTTTCCACTTTCAATTTCAGGTCTGGATATTTGCCAGATAATATGTCCTAAATTCTGTTTTATTCTCCAGCACTCAGATTTGCAAGTATCCGATGGACTTGGATGTTATGCGACAGCAAGTATTTTTAAAATTGTCCATAAATGGTGCTGCCCACTTTTTGGTTCTTAGACTCAGAACTTGTGAGGTCTGCTGGACTCATCCTGTCTTCACTGGTTGTTTGTTCAATTCCTTTCCCACCGAGAGAGCTCTGAGACTGTCAGTTCTTTTTAGGATTATTTATGGTTTATTTACTTTTCCTGTTTCTAGCTCCTAGCAGGGTTTGGATCTGTAGTGCATACTTAGTAGCTATTTGCTGAATAGGTGACTGATTGCCTTATTGATTTGATTTGTGTAATCTCTATGAGGTTATCCTTTTTCTTTCTATTCTCATTGGTTATTTTTTTGTAGTTCAGCCTGTGTTATGTTTGATCTGGACTCTTATAATGGTCTCCTGATTATTTTCATTGTCTCTTATTGCAATTAGCTTTATATTTTGCTTTTTGATATACTTCTTAAAAGTAATAACTAGGTGTACTTTACATTCCAAAGATCATCAGTGACTTCCTGTTACCAGTCAAACAAAGTAAAAGTTCTAAATTTTGATTTTCATAGTCTTTGTGAATTTTGATACTTATATCTTTTTTCTTTGCTATGCAAATTGAGCAATTAATTTTATTTACTATCTTTGTTTACTTATTCCTTTAATATTTGTTGAGCATTGACAATATATCAGACATTCTGCTACTTCTATTGTAAAAGCAGTTTTCTCAGACTTCTCAGAACTTGAAGTTTAGCACAGACAATTATTTCGTGGTCATTTTGAAATGTTTGCTTCTTTTCTTCTTCTTTTTTTTTGAAACAAAGCCTATGATGATATTCCACACTTTTACACCCAGTCTTGTAAAGTCCAACTCAAATGCTTGCTCTTCTTCTGTGATGTCTTTCCTATTCACAACGGAAGTTCTCTCTTTTTGTACCACTCTCTAGAGCAGTGGTTGTCAGCCTTCCAAATGCTGTGACCTACTGTTCAAATCTTAGATGGTCTTATTGATAGAAAACCCAGAGCCAGATATCAGGGTAAAAGCTGAAAGATCAGAGAAGCAGAGCAGCCAGCCACTTGTTCTTACCTCTATGAAATCCTCAGCCTGAAGAGATAGAGTTCCTGTTTCCTCATGCCTTATATACTTTTCTCTGCCCTGCCATATTACTTTCTGGGATTAAAGGCCTGTGTGCCTCCCAAGCAAAGGCATGAGATCTCAAGTGCTGGGATTAAAGGTGTGTGCCACCACTGCCTGACCTCTATGTCTAATCTAGTGGCTGGCTCTGTCCTCTGATCCTCAGGCAAGTTTATTAGGGTATATAATATATCACCACAGTGACCCTATTTCCTCATGGTGTGGTGATCCCCCAACCATAAAATTATTTCATTGATGTTTAATAACTCTAACTTTGCTACTGTTATGAATTGTAAGTAAATATCTGATATGCAGGACATCATTGTGACCCATTGAAAGGGTAGTTTGATCCCCTGAGGGGTCCCAACTCACAGGTTGAGAACCACTGCTCTAGCTCTTCTCCTGAGCCGTGTTCTTTGTTTTGTACTGGTGTGTGTGGATGTGCTTTCTCTTGCAAGGTAATGAAATTGTTAGTAGAATTTGATCCACTCTTAAGGACGAATTTGTGTATGCCAGTGACTTTCTCACAGTCAGTTTGGCATACCAACTTCTGCTGTGGATCCTTCTTTTCAAGCTTGTATTCTAAGAGTCACTTTATTTCACTTTGTATTGTTATTTGTGTTTATGAGTCTGACTTAATAGATATTACTTAATAGATATTACTGCAAACAACAGGTGAAATACTAGCATGTGAACCTTTGCCCTTGACCGGGGCATCAGAAGAGGTCTGTAGTTTATCTTTCATTTACTCTTGTCTAGTTAGTTTATATATTTATTTATTTTCAAATTTCCCTTTAGATACCTTTTAGACTTTTTGTTTTCAGTTTATGTATGCTGGTTCAGAAACATAGTTGTATGTAGTGCTGCCCTGTATCTGGAAGGTGGATTGGCTTCCATCATAGCACGTTTCATTTATTTTCATGCCCTATTTAGGGCATTGTTCTGTCAGCCATAGGACTGACCTAGATGTTCACAAATGGGGCATTCAGAGAGACATACCTTGAGGCACATTGCTGGCAAGCTATGCTTTGCACATTTGTCTCTTGGTATGTGCTCAAGCTTTAAGTAGATGCATATTCCTCACATTTGTTTTGATTTTATTTCCTGCAGTTTTGGAAATGTGCTTATGCACTTAGTAATGTTTTAGGAGTAATTTTCTCAGTTAACCATGAATGTTTTATCTTCCTAAATTGTCAAGGAAAAGTACATCTCAACAGGTAATGATTTGCAAAAAGCCCAACATTGTATATAATTAAAAGAAATTAAAATAACTCTCTCTTAAATGTGCAGTCAAAGTTAATTTTAGCCTGTCCCCAAACAGGTTAAAAGCTGCCTGCCCATTTGGAAATAGGTTATTGATTTTGCACTACTTCTGCAGCAAAATGCAATGAAATGATGTAGTGAATTTCCTTTAACAAAGAAGAAAAATGTATTATTCTAGACACAGATTGTATCATACTTTTTTTTTTTAAACAACAAATGACTGTCTTTACTCCTTAAAAAGTTAGCAACAAATCAGCACACTGAAAATTCAGTGCTTTTTCTTTTCTTTGTTAAATTGTAAAAACCTTGCTAACTGGGGGTTTGTAGCTATATTTGTGATCCTGATAAAATTGTATTAAACATTGTTTCTGTTCCATGTGTGAGAACATGTGTGTTATAATTCATCTGTGGTGATGGGGCTCCTGGAGAAATGACGGGAAGAGCCTTTAAGTGGTGTATGAGTTTGCTCTGGCTCCTCATATAGGCTAATTCTTATTTGAGAAAAGGTGGTTTTAGGTATGAAATAAAATAGATGTATTTTATTTGGAGTTGCGTAGTTTTACTGTCTTTGACTAAGTAAGAATGACACTTTTCTTCTACACCTTCAGCTTGTCTACTTCACTGACCTCTGTGATGCTCTTGACTCTTCAAGTTTTCCTGGCGTATCTTCCATGCCCCGCCACTCATTCTGAGACTTTAGCCAGGAATTCCAAGGTCTTTGCTTTCTGAGATTGTAAAAGATGAGAGGAAGCTGATCTTTAGTTTTTGATTTGTCAGTCAGGCATCCATACTGCCTGTTCAGGCAGTATCGTCTGCACATTGGCTCCTCAATCTTGCAAGAGCTGGTGTTTGTCTGACCAATTCTGGATTTCTCTAGTGTAGAGAGAGTTTCATATAACCTTTGATGATCTCATGATTGGGGTATTTGAATCAATCTTCCTCCCTCCCTCCCTCCCTCCCTCCCTCCCTCCCTCCCTCCCTCCCTTCTTTCTTTCTTCCTTTGTCTTCCCTCATATATTACATCCTGACCACCGTTTCCCCTCCCTCCTCTCCTCCCAACCCATCCCTCCCCATCTCCTCTAGATCAACTCTTTCTCTGTTTCCTTTCAGAAAAGGGCAGGCCTCCCAGGGATATCAACCAAACACAGCAGAAGAATATTTGAATTTGCTTCATGATTTGTTAGCAGCCTGAAAAGTCCTGGGAAGGCGATTAATTACCTCTTACTCTGTAGGAATATGTTCTAGTATCTTTTTTTGTTGCTACAGTTAAAAAACAAACAAACAAGAAAAAGCGACTTAGCAGGAGGGTTTATTTCCAGGTTCTGGTCCATTACTGTGGGGAAATTAAGGCAGGAACTTCAAACATCTGGTTATATCATATACACAGGAGAGAACAGAGAGAGAGTGAATGTGTATGCGCTCACCTGTTAACTTGCTTATGCCCAGCTTGACTTCTCCACTCTTATACAGGTCAGGGTTCCCTGTCTAGAGAATGGTGCTGCAATGGTCAGAGTGTCAAGCATTCACAAGAGTTTTTGACTTCTTTGATAGCAGCTTTATAACACAGAAGTTAAGTCTTCATATAGCACCTTAATTCCTATTACGTGCAAGACACTGTCGTGTGGATTGGCTGGTGATGATGGAGACCAGAAGAGCAGACATGACTCTGTCCTCAAGTTGTCTACAGGTGAAAAAGGAGATCCACCTTTCCTTTCCCTTCCTTCAGCAGGTGGGTTGTTGACATAATCCCCTTTAGAACTCCTATGTGTGAGCATGTGTGAGCTGGTGCCCTTGAATGCAGGCAGAGCCTGGGGACTTGTTTCTAAATAAAAAGACCACAGCAACAGTGGCATGATGTTCACCTTCCATGCCCATGGGTCTGTGGTTATGTTGCAGACATTTATTGGAGTTGTTGGCAACTCTCTTCTGCTGGTTTGGAGGAATCAGCCAGCTAGGGTAAAGAATGCCATAAGGTCAGGAACTACAAGACGTTTCTAATGACCAAAGTTAGGCCCACACAGGAAAATGAAATTCTCAGTCCTACAACCACAAGAAACTGAATATTAGCCAAGTAGTGGGGGCGCACACCTTTAATTTCAGCACTTGGGAGGCAAAGGCAGGTGGATCTCTGTGAGTTCGAGGCCAGCCTGGTCTACAGAGTGAGTTTCAGGACAGGCTCCAAGGCTACACAAAGAAACTGTGTCTTGAAAAAGAAGAAGAAGAGGAAGAGGAGGAAGGAAAGAAAGAAACTAAATATTGCCTGAAAACTAAGTGAGTTTGCTCCTACCCTAGGGTCTCCTACCCTAGTAAAGCCAGGCAAGCAGCTTGAGAGAAGCTCTTTGAAACAAGGTTGCGGAGGGTTCAAAGGGGCTTTGCCTAGAATCCTGTCCCACAGAAAGACAAAAGCATGTGAACGGATGCATACTGTTAAGCCGCTAAGCTTAAAGCACTACTGTGAGATGGTTAGCTTTAATCGTAAACTCGATACAAACTGGAATCACTGGGGAAGAGTCTCAGTGAGGGATTGTCTACATGGAGCTGCCCTGTGCGCATGACTGCGGAGGACCATGGTCACCGATGTGGGAAGACATTGTAATTGTGTTAAAATTATAGTTTTGCTAACAAAGTCTGTTTTTATCATCACTACTTAATATTAAATCATACGGATAGTCTCTGATGTATAGCGGTTTGACTTAACATCTTTTTTACTTTATAATGGTGTGAAAGGACACCTGAAAATGTCAGTTTTATATTTTGGATAAGATTTCAGTAAATTACATGTGATATTTCACACTTTGTTGTAATACAGGGTTTACATTAAGATAATCTTACCCAACTTTAGGATAAATGTCCTACCCATTCATAAGAGATAGACTATGGGCTAGAGAGGTAGTTCAGTAGTTAAGAACATTTGCTGTTCTTTCAGAGGACACAGGTTTGCTTCCTAGCACCCATAACCATTTATCTGTAACTTAAAACTTAGGTGATCTGACACCTTTCTCTGGCCTCTGTGGGCACCAGGCACATACCTAGTACACATACATGCAAGTATACAAAGCAGTTATTCACATAAAGAGGAACTAGACTAAACATGTTTAGTAAGTCAGGTGTATTAAGTACATTTTTTTAAAACTTAGGACATTTCAATTTATGTTAGGTTTATTGTTGTGTAACCCATTGTCTTAGTCACTGTTCTCTTGATGGGAAGAGACATCATGACCAAGGCAGCTCTTATGAAACTAAGTGTATAGTTGTGGACTTGCTTACAGTTTCAGAGGGTTAGCCCATTATCATCATGGTGGGAGCATGACAACCTGCAGGCATGCACTGGAGCAGTAGCTGAGAGCTACTCTCTGTATGCAGAGAGAGAGAGAGAGAGAGAGACAGAGACAGAGACAGAGACAGAGACAGAGAGACAGAGACAGGCACACAGAGAGAGACAGAGAGACAGAAACACAGAGATAGAGACAGACACACTGGGCTTGGCATAGGCTTTTGAGACGTCAAGCCCAACCCCAATGACTTACTTCCTCTAACAAGGACACACCTCCTAATCCTTCTCAAACAGTGTCACTCCCTGATGACTAAGTATTCAAATCTATGAGCCCACGGGGGCCATTTATTCCACTCCCTTACCCATTTTAGCTTAAGGAGCACCCATGGCCCCTTTCTCAGAGGAAGCCATGCTGCTGTTCTGGTTAAAGCTAGAGAAGATTGGTTCTACTAACTCACTATCACAACATAGTCGCTGCCTGCAGCCTTCTATCACAGTGTCCTGGGAGGCTACCAGCTTTATATATGGACTTTCTTTTCACAGTAACCTATGTTTTTGGATTTCAGGATAACATTTGTCTCCCCAGTGGGTAGACAAAATGAACAAGGTCTTTTAATTTTGTCTATGAGTGAAATGCAAACTGTCAGACAAAAGAAGTAGGTGTCTCTAATCCTTCAGACTTGTGCTCCTAAATAATTACATTTGCATCGCAGGAATATTAATTATGTGTCTACTTTTCTTCCATATGGTGGTAGAAATGACATTTTACTTACACGAAAGCTAAGCTGTTTACAATCCTTTCTTCTTGGATAGGTAAGGATGTGGGCCAGATAAGTATAGAATACTTAAAAAAAAACAACAACCATAAATTAACAAAAAAAAAAAAAAAAAAGATCTGAAAAAAAAAAAAAAAAAAAAAGGCCAGTAGGGGGAAATAAAGGATTCATTGGATGAGGTGGAGTCTTTGTAAGTTCACTGTGAATCTAATATTCCTAGATAATCAGCCAAGACGATGGCGGTCAGAGGTAGGAGAGGCTCACACTGAGTCAAAGACAGTGAGTGCCAGGCGCTGCATTCCCAGGAGTACAACAGGCCTTTGAAGACAGCAATGACTGCAGGCAAAGAGCAGGCAGTTTCCAACCGTGGAAGATCCCCAGCCGCAACTGTAATTGCACGTATACACAGGTGGCATCACCTCGGGCCCAGGGATATACGGCAAAAACAAATTGAATTTTGGCATAGCTTTGGAGAACTTTTGTTTTCATCTTTTATTATTGTCTATGCTAGTCAGGATTCTTTTTTTTTTTTTTTAATTTTTAAAGTATTTTTATTTTATAATTAATTTAATTTTACATATGAGCCACAGATTCCCCTGTCCTCCCTCTTCCCACTCCCCAGCCTTCCACCCCAATCCACCACCCCCCATTCCCACCTCCTCCAGGGCAAGGTCTCCCCTGGGGAGTCAGTCCAGCCTGGTAGATTCAGTTGAGGTAGGTCCAGTCCCCTCCTCCCTGCACCAAGGCTGAGCAAAGTGTCTCAGCATAGACCCTAGGTTCCAAAAAGCCTGATCATGCACTAAGGACAGGTCCTGGTCCCACTGCCTGTGGGCCTCCCAAACAGTTCAAGCTAAAGGACGTCTCACTTATCCAGAGAGCCTACTCCAGTTCCATGGGGGCTCCTCAGCTATTGGTTCATAGTTCATGTGTTTCCACTAGTTTGGCTATTTGTCCCTGTGATTTTTCCAATCATGGTCTCAATATCTCTTGCTCATATAATCCCTCCTCTCTCGAGTGCCGATTGAACTCCTGGAGCTCCACCTGGGGCCTGGCTGTGGATCTCTGCATCTGCTTCCATCCGTCACTGGATGAGAGTTCTATCATGACAGTTAGGGTGTTCGGCCATCCGATCACCAGAGCAGTTCAGCTCAGGAAGCTAGTCGGGATTCTTATAACTCCCAAGATTCTCACTCCTTGGAGGGCACATCCGGTGTAAGTCCTCTCTCCTTCAGCATGGGCAGTGCTTGTGGACACGGTGAGTCATTATGCCTGTGATTAGGTTACCAATCTGAGTGCCTTTGTCTGGGTGGGCCTGGGTCTTTCCTTAAATTAGAGTGATTCTCAGGTTGGAAGGACGAGAGCCCGTCTCAGGGATCACTTGTGAAGAGTTGCAGATGGCATCGAGGAGCTGAGAGTATCACAGGAAGGGTGTGAGTTTGCATCCGCTCTGGGAAAGAGGGGCACGTGCTTTAGGGAAAACCGTAGCTCTGGCAGACGCTGCCAAGCCCAGGAAGGCCCTGAGCAGACAGAGGGCCAAAAAATCCCAGGCTCTTGATGAGAAATCTTGAGATGATAAATTTGTGTTGTTTAAGAGACCAACTGTATGGTAAGTTGTTAGACACATGTAGAAGACTCACCACTGTGAATATGCTTTCCTAAACATGCCTCCTCTTGTCTCTACCTTGTGTCTGTGCTGAGACGTACTCTCCCATGGAGTGATTTCTATTATGTGTCTGTTCTGTCCAGATCTACTTTGTCATTATTTCAGGCCCATTCCACAAACCAAATATGCATTGGTTCTTTCCATATTCCAAGAGACATCCTTTAAACATCCAGTATAATCAGGTGGAGGTGGTGGCACACGCCTTTAATTCCAGCATCTGTGAGGCAGAGGCAGGTGGATCTCTGTGAGTTCAAGGCCAGCCTGGTCTACAGAGTGAGTTCCAGGACAGTCAGGACTGTTACACAGAGAAACCCTGTCTCAATCACATTAAACCAAAACCAAAAACTAAAATAATCCCCAAAACAAAAACAAAAAAGCAAAACAACAACAAAACCAAATAAATATCCAGTATATTTTATATCTTGTTTCATGCAACTTATATAACTTGAGTTACTTATATATATATATATGTTTTACACTATTTATTTTTACATATTTCAATTGGAAGTATATACATTCAGATCTTCCAAAGATGGCAAATAGTATACAATGAAGAATATTAGTGTTCTTAGCCTCATTCCCTGGAGTGTTAGTTACTGGCTCTGCAGCCATGGTTTATTTTGGCTATAGTCCACCATGGTGGGAGAGGTGTGGTGGAAGCTTGAGGCAGCTGGTCACATTGTATACCATAGTTGCTTTCTCCTTCTTAGCCAGCACCGGACCCCAAACTACAGAATGGTGCTGTCTACATTGAGGTGCATCTTATCCTAGGAACTCCCTCACAAACATTCCAGAGGTTTTACTTTTACATAATTCTAAATTCTATTAAGATGACAATTAAGAGTAACCAGAGTAACCATCATAACCAGTTTCCTAGTTCCCTGACTCACAGGGAAATATTCTTTTCAATCAGCATCCTTCTGTGGAGAGTCTGTGTGTGTGTGTGTGTGTGTGTGTGTGTGTGTGTGTGTGTGTGTACATATGCATGCCAGTAATCTCAGAACTGGTGAAGCTGAGGCGAAAGGATCACAATTTAGAGGCCAACCTGGGTTATACATTGAGACCCTGTCACAAAAACAAAATAGAGCTTCTCATAGAATAACAGTTGATCAAATATTTAGGCAGGTCATGGTCCAGTCGGCTTGACATAGAGTGATACCTGTTAGCATATGAGCTGGGTGTGTTTTGTATGTCACAGTTCTATTTTGAAACAAGTTAAAATGAAACTGGAAGGGCACACACACACACACACACACACACACACACACACACACACACACTGGCAAGCCTGGTTTCTTTGAGTGGTTTTCATTTTTAGTGTAGCCCAAATGCCCATAAGCCTTTTATTATTCAGAAAAAAAATGAGAAAATACTTGGGATGTGAAATGGGATATGTGAGCAGCCAATCTTAGGATCAGTCAAACAGAATCATGCTCTCCAAAACACCTCTAAGAGCTATCTGTGTAGATTAATCTGCAGATATATCCATTGGCTTAAAGAAGAAGTGAACACAAATCCATTCAAATATAAACGTAATAGGATATTTCAGTATCTGAAAACTTAACCTTGCCTCAAAGTTCTATCATGGTAAGGAAAGAATACATATTAGATGGGAATTCTTTGTATTAATTTTCTGTTAGGTTTTCAGAAATAAGTCTTTTGTGCTTTACTGAAATATTGGATCAGTGGAAACAGATTTGTAAAAACCACTTGACTTCTTCTCAGTGGCCTGAGCTTTTTTACTTGCACAGCATTTTTTTTTTTTTTTTTTTTTGACAAAGGCTCACATCAAGCCAAAAGACAGAGTAGAAATGTTTACAGTCTTCCATTTCAGTATCCAAATCTGGACAAAGAAAGGTGGGTTCAGAACTGAGAGACAACGTATTAATAACTAGAACTCTCAGAACCAATATTTATTTTAGTTCTTTGGCTTGGAATTCCTAGATCATGTACATACTATAAAATTACAACCCCAAAGGCTTGAGGGCAGGTCACAGTTAAGAGTTCTCTTGGGGAGTTAATATTTTTTCTCTGATCCCAGGCCAGAATAATCAAGTTTTCCTTCCTTTTTTTTTTTTTTTTTTTTTTTTTTGGTGATGGCAGATAGGTAAATAGGTAAGTAGGTGGTAGGTAGGCAGGTAGGTAGTACTCTGATATTAGCTTTATCCAGAGATTTTTTACTCCATCTGATCAAAGTGCTCATTCACAAAGAGAGACCAGTGAACCCTGGTCTCTCCTGAAGTTGTCTTACAGGTTAGTTCCAAACCTTAGGTGCTCTGGCTTGTATGTTTCTGTTTACTTCTTAAAAGTTTCCTTTACATAATTGTTAGGAAACTAAATGGAGAAAGACTTGAAAATGTGCCTAGAGCCTATGGAGTTACCTTAGTATTATTTTTTTCCCAATGAAAGCTTTGGTAGAAAAACATCAAAGTAGTGTAGTAGTGAAAAGCAGTATATGATGGTTAACGATATGTGCCAATCTGATTGGGCTGAGGGTGGTCAGAGAATTGGCAGCATTTGTCTGGGTAAGTATGAGGGTATCTCTAGAAGGGATTGATGTAATTTCTTCTAATTGCCTGCTCCTGAATAATGACATGGAGACTTACTATTCATTATGAAAGCTTGGCCTTAGCTTAGGCTTGTTCCCAATTAGCTCTTATAATTTAAATTAACCCGTTTATATTAATCTACATTCTCCCATGTGGCTCGTTACCTCTCCTCCATACCGAATGTCTGATTTTCTCTGCATCTCACTGGTAAATTCCTCATGCCAGATTCCATCCCAGAGTTCCTATCTGCCAGAAGTCCTGACTATCTATCCTCTCCTGCCTAGCTATTGGCTGGCTGTTTAGTTCTTTATTAAACCAATCAGAAGGTACCTTGGGTGGGTGAGGAAGGACAGAGACACATCTTCACTCACTGTTATCAAATATCCCTCAACAGATTAGCATTTGAATTCACAGACTATGAGAAAGACTATCTTCCTTCCACATTGTGTGGGTATTATTCAATATACCCAAGGCCTGGATACAACAAAAAGATGGAGCAATGGTGAATTTACCTTCGCTTCTTGAAGTGGGATATCAGCTTCTCCTGCAACCAGACATGGGAGTTTCTAGGGTGATTTTGGCTTTGGATTTGGGCTGACTTCAGCGGCATCCACACTCTTCAGGCCTTTGTACTTGGACTGAATTATATCATCATCACTTTTGGCTCTCTAGCTTACAGATTGTATCTTGTAGAACTTTTCAGCCTCTATACTCAGTGAGACAAAGAGAAAAGCATGCAGGACTAGGAATGAGGACTCAACATAGATGCTGTCCTATGTAGATAGTTGATATTTCAGCGATACTGTGTGAACCACATATACACTTACAATTGTTAGAATCCACAATCAAGCCGGGTGGTGGCGCATGCCTTTAATCCCAGCACTCAGGAGGCAGAGGCAGGCGGATTTCTGTGAGTTTGAGGCCAGCCTGGGCTACCAAGTGAGTTCCAGAAAAGGCGCAAAGCTACACAGAGAAACCCTGTCTCGAAATAAGTGAAGTTAAATCTAAAATGAAAAAGTTAACAATGTACACAAAATATTATTTCAGTATATTTAATACTGCTAATGCAGGAGAAAGTTGAAGTAATAAAATTGATGCTATAAAGGATTTACTAATAAACTTGTTTACGAAGTATTAAGTCACACAAAGTAGGATTTAGATGAAGGAGCAGCCTCCAAACTGACTGGGACATATGTAGCACACTAACTGTTGTGCCCAGATCGTAACCCCCACAGAGACCACCAAGGACTAGCAAACCAAAAGCAAGGTTTATCTGTTACAAGTCATGACAGGGAACTCATCTCAAGTCATCTCAAGTGAGGCAGAGAAGAGTTACTCTTTCTTGGGGAAGTTAGTTTTTATAGGCAAAACCCATAAAATTTCTTAGAGGGGAGGGGGTTAGTACAGGTCCACCCTTGATTGGTCCAGTTTTTCCCGGGCCTGGACTTTATCTTATTCTAGCTTATCTGTTTGCCCTGTTGGGAGTTTTACAACTCCTCTCCGGGGTCAGGTCATGTTATCTCTGGAGAGGGGCATATCATGGTTAATTGGTTACCATCAGACATCCTGACTCTGTTCTTTTGTTCCTGGGGCTGGCACCATCATTTCTGGGGATTTGAAACTGGCCTGGGTCTATCTATATTGAGATATCTTTGTCTAAGGCCCCCTTTTTGAGACAAGAGAGTGAGGGTCTTGTTGTGCCTAGATCATGTCCCCAAAGCTGCCACTGGAGACTTCAGGTACAGAATGCAAAAGTAAGGTGTTTTCTAAGTTTACAAGCCTCCAGGGAGGCTCTTCCAAATCTCTCACTCACAGCAGGGAGGTTGGAAGGAGCACTCCCCTTTCTTTGTGAGGCTAGTTCTTAAAGGCACAGACCATATAATTTATTTTAAGCCACCTCCCTTTTTAGTCTTTTGGTCGAATATCCTGACTGTGTTTTCCAAAGTCCCTGTAGCAGATACAACCACCTGGGGAAAAGGGGTCTAAGTTCTTATCTACACTTAGGAATCCTGGTTTAAGCTTCTCTTTGTCTGTAGGGGATAGAGTGGGGGGGTGGTTACTGAGGTATCATACTAACCACACTTATTAGAAACTGTAGGAACCAAGATTTTGTGCCATGATTGAAGTTTAGGGTTGCTGAGAACATTTCTGCTAATGTTTGCTCACCATGATTGAACTCCAATTAGGGTTTGTTCTCCTAACAAAAGGAGGCAACCCTGACCTACAACTGGCCATTGAGCCCATTCCCATATCAAAGAACATGCCTCCAAGCGGCAGTTCAAGGGGGCAACACAGGATCACAATCACCTTTAAGTTCTGGTCTGCCATTAAGTCCCTTGTAATCTTATCAGAAAAAGCATAATTCTTTCAGGTGACAAGATGAACACATGTAACAACTATTTGAAAAGAACAACACTGGTGTTCTTAAGAAATCATTCTGAGTAATACTCACATTTTCTTTATCTATTCATCTGTTGAGGAATATCTAGATTGCTTCCAATTTCTGGCTCTTACTCGGCTGTTAAGAAGAATGAAATTCACAGGTAAATGGATGGGACTAGAAAAAAAATCATCCTGGGTTGGGTGATTTTGGTAAATCACCCAATTTAAAGGTAAAGGCAAATATGGTATGCATTTACTTCCATGTGGATATTAGCTGTGAAGTCAACGATAACCATGTTACAATCCATAGAACCTTAGAGGTTATGTTGGAGGAAGGGTCTATGAGGGACTGATCGGTCTCCCTAGGAAAGGGAACTAGAACAGTTATGGATGGATGAGGAGGGAGACTGTAATGGGAGAACTGAGTCAGGAGGAGGAGCTGAGAGGGAGACAGAGGAGGGATGCAAACAGGGAGAGACAGCTAAAATTAAGGGCCATTTGAGGGGTAGTATGGAAACCTGATATGGTAGAAACTTTCTGAAATATATACATATATGAGGATGACTTAATGAAATTGCCAAATAATGGGGGGCGGGGCGCAGAGCCCCAACTGGCCATCTTTTGTCACCAAATGAAGCTTCTAGTACTGGGATTGGGTTACATCTAATTAAAATGTCATCCAAAGGGGTTCCATGGGAACCCTCAAACCACACAGGCCATTGCCAGGACTATAGGTTGCTGTCCACAAACTGACAGCAAGGCCCCACTGCTGAAGGCAACACCTACAGAACTCACTGGATATGGAGAGGTTGAGCTGGTGCCTGCAGAGAGCTTTTACCCCTCTATTCTGGTGTCTTGGGTACAGGAAGGCATTCTGCACACTACCAAAGGAGAAACAGAAACACTCAGCCAGCCACCAACCTTTGGATCTGCAAGATCTGCTAGGGCAGAGGTGGCACAAAGCTTGGGAAGCAACCGGCCAATATCCGATTTGGATGAAAGCACACTCCACAAGATGGAATCCATACCCAATACTGATTGCGTGGGTGATCAAGAACCTGAGAGCAGAAAGTCCAGAGACCTGGGGTAAAACCAAACGAAACTGTTCTTTTAAAAAAAAAAAAAGTAGCGGGCTGGAGAGATGGCTCAGAGGTTAAGAGCACTGGCTGCTCTTCTAAAGGTCCTGAGTTCAATTCCCAGCAACCACATGGTGGCTCACAACCATCTGTAATGAGATCTGGTGCCCTCTTCTGGCCTGCAGTCATACATGCTGTATACATAATAAATAAATAAATCTTTAAAAAATAGCAATAAAATGATCCCTAATGATATTCTGCTATACTCAGAGATCAATGCCTTGCTCAACCATCATCAGAGAAGAAGCTTCCTCCTGCCGCAGAGGGGAACAAATTCAGAGACTTGCAGTCAGATGTTATGCAGAGTGAGAGACCCTGGAACACTCATTCCTAAGCAGGATGTCTCCATCAAATCCTTCCCCTCGGGGCTCAGGGAATCCCTGAGAGGAGGAAGGGGAAAGAATGTGAGAGCCAGAGGGGATGGAGGATACAAGGCCCTCTAAATCAAGGAGACTGAAGCAAGCAGCAGGCACAAGGCCTGTTTGGGTCTGCACCTGATGGGGCCCTGGAGCTGAAAGGAGTCCTTTCACATGCCGCCATCCTAACCCAGAAGCAATCTCCAGTTGCTAACCACTTGCAAGTGAAAATTTAGTTTTCTCCAAGGGAGTCTCATTGGGGAAACAAACTACTCTTTTTTTTTTTTTTTTTTTTTTGGTTTTCCGAGACAGGGTTTCTCTGCGTAGCTTTGCGCCTTTCCTGGAGCTCACTTGGCAGCCCAGGCTGGCCTCGAACTCACAGAGATCCGCCTGCCTCTGCCTCCCGAGTGCTGGGATTAAAGGCGTGCGCCACCACCGCCCGGCAACAAACTACTCTTAATAGTCTGCATGCCTAGTAGTAGATGGCTAACAGCAAATGAACTCAATGGCCCCTTTGGAGATTCCTTGTCTCATAGTGTTATATCAGGGCTTTCCCTTTTTCTTTTTGAAATTATCTTATTATTTTTACTTAGTTTAACTTTATTTATATACTTTTTTCTTTTCTCTTTTTACCCTACAGGTCCTTTGCATATGTATTATGTTTCCAGTTTATGTTGTTGTTATAGGATTCCTGAGTGTGAGAGTGAGCAGGTCTCTGTTTATTGTGTCTTCTCTTGGGCTCTTTTCCTCCTGTTTTTTTTTTTTTTTCCCATTCTGATGTGTTAGTTTTTGTTTTATTTTGTTATGTTTTATTATTATCCCTTAGAAGCCTGTTTGTTTTCTAATGAGAAAAAGAAAGGGGGTGGATCCAGATGAGAGGGGAAGTCATAACCAGTATGTATTATGTGAGAAAAATATCTATTTTTAATAAAAAGGGGGAAAAGAACCCCATAGAACCCCACAATTCTGACAATACCCTTTCTGTGTTACCATCAGCCCAAGTGGCCGGACTTGCATTCCCTGTCTCTATTTAAATTGTTGAAAGTCTAACGAGCGGCTGACAGCATTTGCAAATTGTGTGAGCCTAAGGTCTATGTTAACTAGTGAAAATTTAAATTCCAGACTGGTTCTCGAATTTAATATTTTTTTTTATGCATTAGTCAGAACCAGTTGTGTGCTCTTATTAAAGAACTTTTTCCTTTATTAATCTCTACTGTGCAGAGTGACTTCTCACTGGGAAGTTATATTCATTCTAGAACAGTCTGGCACATTTTAATTTATGCTGTCTGTATTTTAAGTGTTCAGTAGCTACGTGCAAAGGATAGTGTATTAGACAGCACACTTTATAAACATTACAGTGAATATCCTTTTGACCAGAGAATCAATGAATTTCACTTAAGCTTTGTTTACTATGGCTTGGTCTACCTACTTTCTACTGTTGTTGGCTGCTTTTGCTGATTAGTGTTATATCAACCTGGCACATCTAGAGTCATCTGAAAGGAGGGAACCTCATTGAGAAAATGCCTCCATAAGATAGGGCTGTAGGCAAGCCTGTTGTATACCAAGGAAACAGTGTCTTCCAGACATAACAGGACTGATACTCATATGAAATCACAGAGACTGTGGCAGCATGCACAAGGCCTGCACAGGTTCAAGGCAGAAGAGGTCCCAGTACTGAGAGGGGAAAGTAGACATGGGCTCCCATCGCTGAACAAGCAATCTGCCATTGATAACCACTTGCAAAGGTTATTTTTCTCAAAGAGAGTCTCAGTGGGCATATTAACCACTGTCTTAGGGTTTCTGTTGATGTGAAGAGACACCATGACCACAGCAACTCTTATAAAGGAAAACATTTAATTGGGGTGGGCTTACAGTTTCAGAGGTTTAGTCCATTATCATCATGGCCACATGCAGACAGGCGTGGTCCTGGAGAAGGAGCGGAGAGTTCTACATCTGTATTGGCAAGCAGCAGGAATGTACTGTTAGCCACTGGCTTGGCTTGTGTATCTGAGACCTGAAAGCCCACCCCCTAGTGACACGCTCCCCCCAACAAAGCCACACCTACTCCGGTAAGGCCGTTCCCTGACAGCCTGTGGGGGCCATTTTCTTTGAAACCACCACAACCGTACTTCAGGGTAGGCTCTATGCCCAGGTGCAGTTGCTCAACACAAAATGAACTCAGTGGTCGTTTTTTGTAGACTTTTTGTCTCATATTGCTTTGTTTGGGCACTTTTTTGTCTTATTGATCTTACACTTGTATATTTTGGCTTCCAGTTTGTGTGTGTGTGTGTGTGTGTGTGTGTTTGTGTGTGTGTGTGTGTGTCTTTTTTTGTTGTTTGTTCTTTAAAGAGAGAGAAAGAAAGGGTATGGAGTAAGAGGGAAAGTGGGGAGGATCTGGGAGGCATTTGGGGTAGGAAAAAGTATAATCAGAATATATTGTATGAAAAATGATTTTTTTCAATTAAAAAAAAAACCAAAGAAAGCAGGCTGAGCATGCCACTAAGCAGAATTTTCCAATGGCCTCTGCATCAGTTTCTGCCTTGAGTTCCCTTCCCTGACTTCTCTCACTTGTAGATTGTGACCTGTAAGTGAAAGGTGAAATAAACCCCTTAGTCCCAAAGTTGCTTTTGGTCATGGTGTTTCATCACAGCGACAGAAAACCTGACTAAGACACTCCACTTCTGAGTCCATGTTTTAATCGATGTATTTAGGCTTCTAATTTATTTCCAACTAAACTTATAAGACCCCTGAGAGTTTTCTAAATCATTTCTTTTAATTGCAAATCATTATTTGAACCTGAATTAATTAATAATGCTTATGAAGAAAGAAATGGCTAATTATTAAGCAGCTCTTGGATTCCAGACAATGTATTAAGCACTTTGCATATGTCATCCTTTTCTCTCCCACATCTTACAGACAAGGAAACCGAGGTTCCAGAAGTGAAATAACTGGGCCTAGGCATGTAGCAAGACAGTTGCAAAGCTGAGTTTTGCTGATAAGCTCCTTTTGATACCACCTTAAATAGGATTGTTACATTGTGTGGAAATCTTAGAGAAATCTACATTTGAACCCTGGTTGCCCGGTCTTTCCTCTAACAGTGTGTCCAAGCGTAGAGACAGTACCTCAGGGATGCTAAATGGTGAGGATTAGCAAGGACCAAGGAATTTTATGTTTAGTTTTGAAAACCCTTGTGTTGGTGGGCTCAGTTTCGTGACTCATTTCTTCGTCCAGTTGTCGTGAACAGAGCTGTTCCAGCTACCATGCCTTCCCTGTCATGATGGATTGAATCCTCTGCACTGTGAGCTAAAATAAAAATCTCTTCTCCAGTTGTTTCTGTCAGATATTTTATCACATGATGTGAAAGTAATTCGTATACCAAGTTCCTCATTTTTTAACATGTGTGTGTGTGTGTGTGTGTGTGTGTGTGTGTTTACGTGTGTGTGTGCACACCATGGTGTGTACATGAAGGTCAGTAGTCAGAAGCTGCTTCTCTCCTACCATGCGGGTACCAAGGATTGAATTCAGGTGGTCAGGCTTGACAGAAGGTACAATTGCTTCCTGAGCCATGGTTGTCCTCTCCCAGCTAATTCCGATGACTCAAATTCATGTCTGGAAACCACTTTTCAAAATTATTTAAAATGCGAAATTCATAGACAGGAATGAAAGATTTTATTGCTTCAACTGGTGATGAAGAAGCAATTGACATTTGAGCTGTGCCATTTTTAAAGACCATCCCTGATTCCCCTCACTCCACAGTGATAACCTTTATTCCAGAGAGTCTGAGTAAGCTCCCCATTATTGTGCCTTTATTAGGGATTGTTTCTCTTTCTTTTCACTATTATTGCCAAGGAAAAGGTATTGAGAGATGCCTGCCAGAGAACCCCCCTCACCCAGCTCCAGATATGTTCTTCTTTGCATAATTTATGTAGCATCATCTTTAGCTCCTAAACATAATCAGTGTTGATTAGCTGTTGAGATTATAGCTTCTATTTTTTCTTTTTCTTTTTTTTTTTATTCCTTTTGATCTGTTGGCAAGGCAGCAATGATAACTATGGGTTCAATAACTGTTACTGTATCCCACATGGAGGTGTTTCTCTCAATGAGTCAAGGATATCAAATCCTATAGAGCATCATGCTGAGAGGATGGGAAACACAAATTTCCCAACTTTGCCACTTACAGAAAGACAAATGTACAGATATGATTCAAGTGATGAGTTTCTCAATTCTCTGAAAACCCATTAATTTTCTTACTCATGTTAGTGGTATAGAGTATCATGTAATCATTTAATGAAATGAGGACATGACCATTCCTAGGTACGGTTGAGGAGAAGGTTTTTATTCATCATAGAGCTATGAATAAAAACCATGCTATGAACTCTTCAGCCAGAGGCATCTGGAAGAGTTCATAGCATGGAGACAGAGTAGTACACTGAACATGGTCGACAGACTGATCCAAGACATGAGAAGAGGGGGTTGGGATGGGGGAGAGGAAGAGAAGAAAGACTAGACAGAACCAAGAGAGTACATGGCTGAAGGTCTGAGAGGTTTTCCTGTGGAGGAAGAACTTGGGAAAACTGACCTACCTTGACAAGGCCAAGTAGGACAATAAGTCCAACAGTGTCCATGGTGACATGGAATAAAGCCCTAGTGACAGGCAAGGCATGGGACAGTTCTTTGCCCGGTGGTTAGCATCACTACAATCCAGGTGTCCCATCATCTTCTTTGGAGACCTTAGGGTTAACAATAGGGCTTGGCATTTCTGTCTATCATGGGAAACTTTTTCATTGAACACTTTAAATACCATATTCAGCAGATCTCTGAAAGGCTTTGAGGGCTATCTATTAACTATACCTGATTTTAAACAAACTTTACTTGTTTTTTGGCTTAACCTTGCTTTATGCTTAACTTTGAAAACATATACAGAAAGCTAAATAAAGCTTGTCTCTGTAAATGAATTGCACTTGTACTTAGCATGACTATGAGTCTAGTTATGAACACAATGAAGAATTTAATCCCCAAGAAGGGGAAATAGAAGAGATCTGGGTAAACTGGGGGCAGGGGGCAAAGGGAGTGGGTTAGGCAGATTGGGGATTGGACAGGGAGAATAGTGAAAGAGCTCTCCTGATGGGGGGTGCCATTTCAGGGTTAGGGAAAACCTGGTGCCAGGGAAACTCCCAGGAATCCACAAGGATGACCCCAGCTAAGACTCCTAGCAATAGTGGAGAGGGTGCCTGAACTGGCCATCTCCTGTAATCAGACTGGTGACTACCCTAATTGTTATCACAGAGCCTCTGTCCAATAAGTGATGGAAGCAGATGCAGAGATCCACAGTCAACCACTGGGCCAAGCTCCAAGAGTCCTCCTGCAGAAATGGAGGAGGGATTCTAAGAGCCAGGGGGTTCAAGGTCCCGATGCGGGAACCCACAGAGACAGCCGATCTGAGCTCCTGGGGGGTCACAAACTCAGGATGACTGCTAGGGAGCCTTAGTGGGACCCACATAGGCCCTCTGCATGTATGTGATAGTTGTGTAACTTGGTCTGCTTTTAAGGCTTCTAGAAGTGAGATCAGGACCTGGCCCTGCCACTTAGCTGGCTTTTGGGAACGTGTTCTCCGTGCTGGATTACCCTGCCCATGTATTATCTTTTATGCCTTCCGGGTTTGACTTAGATGCTCTGTTAAGTAGACACTCTGTGGCCATTCCTACAGGATCTTTGACACCACATTTTCCGACATTGTATCTTATCAGGTGGAAATATGATAAGTGATTTGTATCCTTGTGTCAAACCACTTATCTGTTTTTACAGAGTTATTAAATTTCTTGCCTGATGGCAAAACTGCTTTGTACCACTGTCTTTTAGAACAGTGCTGTTCCAATGGACCAGGGGAAAGGACCACTTTCTTTTAGTTCACTTTTCATTTCATCATGAGTTATCTTTCTGCAGAATATAAAAGTCTACCCTTATTTATGGCTAGAATATCAGATTGCTGTAAAATTTCTGAATTTCTGATCTCATTTTAAATATATATCTTGCTGTGGAATGATAAAAAGCAGCTTATAGTTTGTCATTAGTCTGTGGAGTGTGATTCTAATAACACTGAGTGGTTCACCTCAGCATGGACCTGTGGGGTGATGGTCATTTTATCTTGAACCAATGCATTATGCTGATCTAGCTTTGGGATACATGTTTTTGCTCAGGAGCCCTTCTGTGATGGTGGTACAGTCAGGATTATTCTTCTGGTTAAAATGTTCCTTCTGGGTTATCATCTGGGTCAGCAGCAGAAGGAAGTGGTGTTAGGGGTTTCCCTTGCCCTCTCTGTCACAGTGACCCCTCTTTCGGTTGGAGAATCAATGTTAGGGTTCCAGCCAGTGCTGATCTGTATTCCAGTCATGCCCTTAGGTCTAGGAAGAAGACCAGATGGTGGGGGTTGGGATCTATTGGGCCAACTCTAAGTTGGATTTAGACCACCCAGTTCCCAAATCACACACAGAGACTTATTTCTTATAAATGCCTGGCCTTAGCTTGGCTTGTTTCTTGTCAGTTTTTTCTTAACTTTAAATTATTTCATCTGTCTTTTGCCTCTGGGCTTTTTCCTTTTCTTACTTCTATATATCTTACTTTCACTCTTACTCTGTGGCAGTCTGTATGGCTGGCCCCTAGCATCCTCCTCTCCTTGTTCTCTTGTTCTTTCTTCTTCTCCTCTCAGATTTCTCCTTCTATTTATTCTCTGCCTGCCAGCTCCACCTATTCTTCTTCCTGCCTCGCTTTTAGCCATTCAGCTCTTTATTAGATCGTCAGGTGTTTTGGACAGGCACAGTAACACAGCTTCACAGAGTTAAACAAATGAAACATAAAAGAATGTAATACATCTTTGCATCATTAAAACAAATGTTCCACAGCATAAACATATGTAACACATCTTAAAATAATATTCTACAGAGATTTTTTTCTTCTTAATAAATATTTGCTTTCTTTTTTTCAAAAGGACTCAACTTCTTTTCTTCCCTTTTGTTAGAGGGTTCTGGGTCTGAGAGGCAGCTTAGAAACTAAGTATCAATTGTCTCTCTAGTTTTGGTAATGTAAGCACTTGGTTGCAGTTTGAGTTATATTCTCTTAGTGCTGTACATTGAAGTGTCAATCTCCATGAATTTAGAAACAGGACACTTGTAAATGTTAAGTAGTAAAGATGAGACCACAGTGGAGTAGATCATTCCCATTTTAAAGGTAGAAAAGGACGCACACAAGGAAAAAAATGAAGATAAAGGTAGAGACAAGAGTGATACATACATCTCTTAGCCAAGGAATTGCCTCCTGGCAGGAGAGAGACAGCCACAAGAGTCTTACTGTCAGAGGAAACAGTCCCTGCCAATTCTTTGATCTTGGACTAATTGCTTCTAGAACTATTAGACAATACATTTTTGTATTTAGCCCCCTGGGTTTGTGAGTCTTTTTGTTTTGTTTTGTTTTTGTTATAATAGCCCTAGTAGCTTTTTTTTTGGCTCTATAAACAAAATGACTAGTGATTCATTAGGTAGCACCATAGATTCCTACAGGTCAAGGCTCTCAGGTTGCTGCTCTGATAAACTTACACATGTACTGACCTCCCCATGGTTAAGTGCTGCTTCTTATGCCTGCTGTTTGGAATTCTATTGATTCCACTGACATCTCATCATAGTTTAGGACCTACTGAAGATGTCCTTGTTAGAAACTGAATTCTGACACACAGAATTCTCCTCTATGTAGCACTCATTCCTTATGCCTCAGGCCAACATCCTCAAAACATGTCTGCACACATATGCTCTCAATTCTAAATGGCACATGCCAGAAGGCTGGGTAGAAAGTATTTTTTTTGGGGGGCATAAGGTATTTCTTCTCACAGCAGGGAATGCATTTTACACTTGATACTCTTAGTTACTGGTCTAACTTCTAGCCGTTGGTCTGAAGGCAGCGAGGGAGGGCAGGGCATTTTGAGGGGGGAATTTCACTGTCTTTTGCAAGGTCTCCAGGCATTAGAGGTAACTTTCCTTTCTGAAATGCAAAGGAGCAGATTTTTACCAGCCTGGAGGGTACAGTAGCACCTGAGTGTTTTGAGTTCCCATGTAGACCCATCCAAGTGTCACCGTCCCATTTCCCTCTTACCCTGTGAGAGCCCTGATAGTTGAGCTGGGCCTCTGCATTTAGTCTTCATAGCTCAGCTCTTCAATACAATCTTAGACTTTATTTCAGTGCAGTCTATGCCTTAGGTGCATGAGATTAAGATTTACTTTACTGATGCATAGTTTTTCTCATTTGCATAGCATGTACTCTGGTGAGTGAGGCTCACACAAGCCTGTCCTTCTCACTTGTAAAAAGGGAATAGTGGGATCGTGAGATGGCTCAGTGGATAAAGACATTTGATGTCAAGCCCCACAATAAGAATTTGATCCATGGAACCCTCATGATGGAGGCAGAAAACCAATTCCTGCAAGTTGTCCTCTGACCTCCACCAGTGTGCCTTGGCACGCTTATACCTATATACCTGTGTACTCCATGAACATGCACACTGCTCACTAAATAAGTGTGAAAAAACTAGGCTAGTTACAAACACTATAAAAATTTATGCAGGCCGGGCGGTGGTGACACACGCCTTTAATCCCAGCACTCGGGAGGCAGAGGCAGGTGGATCTCTGTGAGTTCGAGGGCAGCCTGGGCTACCAAGTGAGTTCCAGGAAAGGCGCAAAGCTACACAATAGAAACCCTGTCTCGAAAAACCAAAAAAAAAAAAAAAAAAAAAAAAAAATATATATATCTATGCAGTTTCGATTTATCTTCAAAGTATTAGAGCTATTGTATGAGCTTTTATTTATTTTATTTCTCCTGTAACATATTATGGTCTGCCACATGTACAGCTTTCAGCCAGTGTGTGTGTAACAGGGGGACGTATCACCTCTAATTTATCATTAGAAACTGGATCTTTGGGGATCAGAAAAGTGATTCACAATTCCAGATTCTCCGCTGAAGTCTGTTTACCAGTGCCACTTTTTACAGTGCTTTCTCACTACCCCTCCCTCCCTCCCTCCCTCCCTCCCTCCCTCCCTCCCTCCCTTCCTCCCTCCCTCCCTCTCTCTTTTCCTCCCCTCTGCCCAGCCCTAGCTCCCTTGCCTTCTTGCCTTTCCTCTTTCCCTCTGCCTTCCCCATCCTGTCTGTGTAGCTCACAAATGTGTGTGTGTGTGTGTGTGTGTGTGTGTGTGTGTGTGTGTGTGTGTGGTTGCATGTGTGCATAGAGGCCAGAGGCCACCTCAGAGGTCATTCCTTAGAAGCTTGTTTGAGACGACATCTCTCACGTGGACCTGAAGCTCAGGGATTAGGCTTGGCTGGCTGACCAGCGAGCCTCTGGGATCAACCCATGTCCACCTCACTAGTGTTGGGATTACAAGGACACAACACCACACATAGATTTTCTGTGTGGGACTTGGGGATTGACCTAGGTTCGTGTACTTGCATGGTTAGCACTTTATGGACCGAGCGCTCTCCATAGCCCCTACTTATGACAGTTCATTGGGGTTCTCCCCCAAAAGCAAGCCTTGTGATAAAAGATGTAAGTAGTGTATTTGCCAGCATGGTCTCAGGAAAAGGAAGAAAGCCATGGGTTTTGTGGTGAGAAGTGGTCCAGTAGCCAGAACTGTAGATGTAACCAACCATCTTATTAAATAAGAAACACAGAACCAATGCAAAGAAGAAAGCCAAGAGATCAGAGCTAAGAGCCTTACCCGCCTGCTGCAGCTAGCCAAGAGACCTCTCCGAAAGGAAGGGCCTACTTCCTGTGTTTTTGTCTTTATATAGTCTTTCTGTTCTGCCTTCTCATTGGTTGTAAACCCAAACACATGACTGCCTCGTCACTGCCTGAATGTACAGCCCTCCAGGTCTTCTGTGGTATTGAGATTAAAGGCGTGTGTCTCCAATGCTGGCTGTATCCTTGACCACACAGAGATCTACCTAGCTCTTCTACCAAGTGCTGGGATTAAAGGCATGCACCATGAATGCCCAGCTCTGCTATGGCTTGCTATTAGCTCTGACCCCCAAGCAACTTTATTTATTAACATACAAATAAAATTACATTTCAGTACAAATAAAATACCACCATACAGAGCATGACTCATCTACCAGGAATGGCAACAATATCATCATATTTAGCCACAGACAGAAAATCACAAGGCCAGGTTGAAAATGAGGGAATTCTCTGATGGTACCACTAAGACTATACTCTCCAACTGTTTCCAGGAGACCAAAGTATACCTCTGGGAAGTCGGAGGCAAAGGTTAGACCAGAACTGTCATCCTGGACTGGAAGTAGCGAATTCTTCAGACTCAATGTTTTGCATAGTGATTTACATTTACAGTTATGATTTTGTTGGGTCTCAGAAGACCTCCCCATTCAGTGGATATGAGTTCCTGCTAACAGGAACTTAGGTGATGGGAGTTCTTGTTGATTGGAATACCCCATGGAGAACTCTCCACCCTTTGCCACCTAACTCCTGATTGGACCTAGAAGTATGGGTGGGGTGTGATATATGCACAGCAGTGTGGGATTCCAGGATGGTTCCCTCCTACAAGTCTTTGTATGCACATAAGGTGGTCCCCAGCATCATGACTGCAGGACCATGGAGTCCAGCATCCTCTAACTCCACTTGTTCTTGTGACTGTTACCATGGTCCCCTCATTTCTCAGACCCTTCTGATATGGGTGAGGTTTCCTCCGGGATGGACAGGCAACCGCAGAGTTTTAATAGACAGTTCACAGTCTTCCGAGGCCACATCTTCTCGCCCCTGTGCCAATCATGGTTAGAAGTTTCAATCCCATGGTGGCCTAGCCCACTGGGAAGGGGCTTCTCTTCTGATGAGGAGCTCCAGGAGACTGATATCTTCTGTGTCATCCCTTCTAGTGCTCATTGAGGAGATGTAGGGAGCAGCATTGCCCAATGGTGGGATGTGCTAAGAGTGTCCTCTTCTACAGATGGCAGAGAGGAATGGCAGGGACAGTGGCATTTCTTTTACCCATTTTCACTAGCTGCTGGCTGTCTCCAGGCAACTGGCTTTTGAGAATGAATATCGAATTGTCTAAAGGGCGGGTCTTCTGATCTTCCTCTCTGCTGGCAGAGGGAAGTTTGCAGGATCTGTCCGGGAGTACAGGGAAGATGTCACTCCTGGATTCCTGGACTTAGCTTGGTTCCTGCAACTATCCCTTTAGTATGTCTGACAGCGTAATAGACAGTAATATACCTGCCGTCTTCTTCAATTTCCTAAGCAATAGAATTTTAGATGCCCTGGGCATCCAACTCAGTATCTGCCATGGCTGTCGTGAATGCAAAGTCCAGGCACCTGGGTCTCCTCCACAGTGAGTTTTTTGTGCCCTTGTCAATCTTAGCCATGGGTGTCCTATGATGTCTTACAGTATTGGCCTCTGTCTTTGATTGACAGCTAATAATGGTTGATTTTGCACCAAGGCTCTTTTGAATGGCAATAAAGGGATATCACAACTGCTTCACAGATTGACCCCTAGATGAGGAGCTATTGGTAGTTGATAGATGCTGGGGGAAGGAGAGTTGATTTTCTTTAAGGGTGTGGCTTCTGGTAGGTCTAACATGCTCTAGTGGATGGCCATATAGCTAACAGTAGATAGCAGCTTTAATGGGATTTGATGACTTAAAAAAGGAGGATATAAATTTGGGTGAATCTGGCAGGAGATGGGAGATAAAAATGTGCAAAATGCAATGTATGAGATCCTTAGAAAATTAATAAAAATTTAAAATCAAGGAAAAGTAAAAGGAACAAAAATTGGAACAAAAGACAATAAAAATCTGAACAAAACAAAAACCTCTCCAAACATGACTGCTGAAGAGCCAGGCCATCAATAGTTGCTGAGAGAGAATTAAATTAAATTTCTTCAGGGGTGAGCTCCCTGATAGACTATCTAATTCCAGGTGGTCAGCCCTAAACACATGTATGTAAGAGCAACACTACAGGGCTGGAGAGATGGCTCAGAGGTTAAGAGCACTGGCTGCTCTTTCAGAGGTCCTGAGTTCAATTCCCAGCAACCACATGGTGGCTCACAACCATCTGTACTGAGATCTGGTGCTCTCTTCTGGTGTGCAGGCAAACATTCCACAGAACGCTGCAGAACACTGTATGCATAATAAATATTTAAAAAAGCAACAATACATGGACCCAGTAGGATATATATATATATATATATATATATATATATATATATATATATATATATATATATATACACACATACATATGTGTACATAATAATTATAGAAGAGGTCATGTACTTGTGAGGGACAGGGAAACATGGGGGAGTTGGAGAGGGAAAGGGAATGGGAAAATGTAATCTAGTACTCATGTACCAAACTCTTACAAAGTAAGAAACTTAAATGCCCCCTTCAAAAAAACCAAAGCAACCAAAACAACCAAACAGCAACCAACCAGCTAACCATATGTAAGAAGATTAAAGTTTTAAAAAAGCATTTTCATGGATACTGATTACCAAGTGACTTTGTTTTAGGCTTGTTTTTTTTTTTTGTTTGTTTGCTTATTGGGTTTGTTTGTTTTGAGATCGGGTCTGAGGTTGTAGCCCAGCTGGCAATCTTCCTGTTCAGTCTCTTGCGCTGGGATTATAAACCATGAGTCACCATATTTGTTCTCAGTGGCTTAGTATATTTTAGGATGCTATTCATCCTTATTTTCTTCATCTAGTTGTTGTTCTATTTCTAAGAAACTTAAATAGTTATGTTGAAAATTAGTATCAACCAGCCAGCCAAACAGTCAGCTACCTAACCAACCAGCCATCCAGCCAACCAGCCAACCAACAAACCAACCAAACAAATAACAGTAAGAAAACTCAGAAACAAACAGCCAGGAACTGGAGGACTGGCTCATTCAGAAGAGGTTGCCATCAAGCCTGAGTACCTTAGTTCAGATCCCCAGCACCCTGTAAAAGCGGTTCGTGGCTCACCAGACTGCAGAAATTTTTTCAAAGGACTATTTCAGGATGAAAAATGTAGAAGGCAGTGTCAGCAATTGAACTTAAAATCCTTGTTGGAGACAATGCAGGTTAGGAAAGGAAAAAGAAAGTGAGCGCCGTAGGAGCTGTAAAAAGTGAGTTTCAGAGAATAAAAAAGTCTGAGTCAGTATGTCAGCAGGAGGGTACAATACCTGGAGAATCATAGAATCGGTGAGTTTCAGGCACAACAATGAAGCAGTCATTTGGTGTCACCATGTGGATGATAGAACTGTAGGGAAAAAGGTTAACTGATAACATACCATGCCTACTTAATGCTTAACTGATTTTTCTGTTACCCACATGTATGGGATGAACATCTGAATTGTAATAAGCTGAGCATACATTTTTTTTGAGGAATGGTCTTGCTTTATAGACACTATGTAGCCCAGGCTGGCCTGATTTGCAGCCATCCTTCCGGTTCAGCTTCCCAAGGGCTGTAATTATAGGATTTTGTTACTGTGCCCAGTTTGATTCTTTACTTCTGTGAACATCATTCAATATAGGACTATGGGATATTTAATGAGCAAAGTAAAGATTAATTAGAAATGATAGATTGTATAGAAATACATAAAATAGAAACAATAGTGGTAGAAAATTTGGATATGCAGATAGATTTAATTGGTGTCCAAAATAAAAATCATCGATGTTAAAAAGTATCATTTGGGAAACAATTAAGCAAGCCAAAGCCAACTCAGTGTAAATAGTAAAACGAAGCACAATCTTAACCATCTGGTAATAAAACAAGCCGTCCTCTAACCTCTAAAGGGAGACTATCAATTAGAAACTGACAACTAAGCACTACCTAGGGACCGCCCAATAGTGACCTACAGAATCTGTCTTTGTATTTCGTCCACTGCCACCTTCTAAAAGCTTTTTCTTCCTTCCTCTTCACTGAGACCCCAGTCTCTTGAAATCATGTTCATCTCAGTTCATGAATAGCTGAATGCTGAGATAAACTGTCTCTACTTTTTTTGTTTTTGTTTTGTTGTTGTTGTTGCTGTTTTTTGAGACAGGGTTTCTCTGTGTAGTTTTGGTGCCTGTCCTGAATATCGCTCTGTAGACCAGGCTGGCCTTGAACTCACAGAGATCCGTTTGCCTCTGCCTCCTGAGTGCTGGGATTAAAGGCGTGCACCACCACCGCTGGGCCTGTCTCTACTTTTAATAGGCCTTTTTACCTCCTAGTTTCAGTGAAATGATACATACATATTTCTTATTTGTTGTCACTTATATGTTTAAACTGGTTTTTTTCAGTTTGTTATTAAGACATTGCTTAATACTTTAGGTGTGATAATGATTTTTGTGGCTATACTTTTAAGAAGTGGGATCTATATATTATTAGACATGTGCACTGAAATATTTGAAGAAGAGTTATGATGTCGAAGATTTCCTTCAGACTGAGAGGGTAGATAGATGAAAGAAATTTCACTCTTAGTTGCTGATTTTTTTTAAGGTAAATGATGAGTACATGGATATTTGTTATGCTATTTTGCTTTTGAATATATTAAAGTTTTTCATAATAGAAGTTAACAATTATATTGTATATTACTAATATGGGTGCTGTTAACTTTCATAAGTGTCTTAGTTAGGGTCCCAATTGCTGTGAAGAGACACCATGACCACAGCAACTCTTATAAAGGAAAACATTTAACTGGTTGGCTTACAGTTCAGAGGTTCAGTCCATTATCTTCATGGCAGGACATGGCGGCGTGTAGGCAGACGTGGTGCTGGAGAAGGAGCTGAGGGTCCTACATGTTGACCCACAGCCAATAGGAAGCTTGAGTGTCACACTGAGTGGTACTTGAGCAAGGAGACTTCAAAGCCCACCCCCACAGTGACACACTTCCTCCAACAAGGCCACACCCACTTCAACAAAGCCCCACCTCCTAATAATGCCACTCCCTATAGCTTATGGGGGCCAATTACATTCAAACTACAACATTCCACTCTGTAGCCCCAATAAGCTTGTAATGATATCATAATGCAAAATGCATTTAGTTCAACTTTAAAAGTTCCCATAGTCTATCACAGTCTCAACAGTGTTTAAAAATCCAAAGTTCAAAGTCTCTTATGAGATTTATGCAATTTCATAACTGTAGTCCCCTATTTTGTAAGATCAAAATAAAAAAAAAACAGATCACATGCTTCCAACATATAATGGCACAGGATATACATTACCATTCCAAAACATAGGAAAGGGAGCATAGTGAGGAAATACTGGACCAAAGCAAGACTGAAAACCAGCTGGGCAAAGTACACATTCTGCATCTCCACGTCTAATGTCAAAACTCTCTTCAGCTCTCCCAACATTTTTCAGCTTTGTTGACTACAACATACTTTTTTCTCTTGGTCTGTTTCCACTCCCTGTTAGCAGCTTTCCTCGGCAAGTGTCCCATGGCTCTGATATCTCCAACATCTTGGGGTTTCCAAGGCAATCCAGGCTTCAACTTCACAGCTTCACGTAATGTCCTCTCTAGGCCCCCATTCAGGGACACCCATGACACACATCTGGCTTCAGTTGTTTTCCTTAGTCATAGAAGAAGAATCCATAATTCCTTTCTTCTATCCTTAAAGCCAGAACCACATGGCTGAAGCTGCCAAGTTCTGCTGCTTGCTAGGGTTGGAACATGGCCCCCTTATTCAATTACATCTTCACCAGCTTTCTGTTTCTCATGGTTTTCTTCATTGCCTGAGCTTGGCTGTCCTGAAACTGTATTTGTAGACCAGTCTGGCTTCAAACATAGAGATCTGCCAGCCTTTGCCTCTGGAGTGCTGGGATTAAAAGTGTGTACCACCACACCTGGCTCTAAGCTTGTGGTAGTTTGAATGCAATTGGCCCCCATAATCTCCATGGCAGTGGCACTATTAGGAGGTATGAAGTGGGTTGGCCCTGTGTCACTGTGGGGAGGGATTTGAGGTTTCCTATGCTCAGGATGCTGCTGTGTTTTAGCCAACTTCCCATTGCCTGCAAGGTGTAGGACTATCAACTACTCCTCCAGCACCACATCTGCCTGCACACTGCCATGCTCCCCATCATGATGATGATAATAGACTGGACCTTTCAAACTATAAGCCAGCCACCACAATTATATATTTTCTTTATAGGAGTTGCCATGGTCATAGTGTCTCTTCACAGCAATAAAATCTTAACTAAGACAAAGCTTTTCTTTAATTCCTTTTCAGAAGTTGAAAATTTAGCTGGGTGGGATCTTGCCTTGAGGTCACTACTCCCCTCATTCCATTTTTTAATCTGTTTATCTCCTTGAATACAAGACTTAGCTCCATTTCACTTCCTGGTGTTCTTTTTTTTCTCCTCAAATTGTATGTTTTGTATTTTTCCTCACTCAGCTTGCCTCTTTTCATTATAAATCTGTATAAGAGTGACCAATATTAACCATATGACAGAGTCAATAGTAGGCTGTTTTGAGATTTCCTCTGCCAAAGGAATTAATCTAAATCTTTTCACTTTAGCCCCAGGCATACTTTTTGGAGAAGGGCAAAAGGCAGCCACATTCTTCCCCAAAATATTACAAGAATGATCTCTAAGCAACATGCAAAATTCTTCTCTAAAACTTTTTCAGTGAGGCCTCCACAGTTCATCAAATCACATTCAGCACCACTGTTTTCCATGCTTCTACTAATATGACCCATTAAGTAGCACTTAAAATGTTCAACTGCTTTTCTAATCCACAGTCCCTCCAAACAAAAGCATGGTCAGGCCTGTCACAATAATACCCCAGCCCCTGGTACCAACTTCTGTCTTAGGGTTTCTATTGCTGTGAAGTAACACCATGATCACCATAACTCACATAAAGGAAAACATTTAATTGGGTTGGCTTACATTTCAAAGGTTTAGTCCATCATCATCCCAGCAAGACATGGCAGTGTGCAGGCAGACATGGTGCTGGAGAAGGAGCTGAGAGTCCTACATCTTGACCACAGGAAGTGGTTTGAGTGTCACACTGAGTGAAATGTGAGCAAAGGAGATTTCAAAGCCCACCCCCATAATGACACATTTCCTCCAATAAGACCACACCTACTCCAACAGAGCCACAACTCCTAATAATGCTACTCCCTGTGAGTTTATGGAGGCCAATTACATTCAAACTACCACAATAAGTAAATATGAATTCCTTCATTTTCTAGTTATGCTTAAGATTTTCATAGCCGGTGACAATAATAGTAAAAAAGACACAAACAGGAAAATAAACCATTTTTTTTGCTAAGGTCATTTTGGGCAGGAGAGAGAGTTTATGTATTTCTTGGGCTAATGAGTTTTATGCCTATAGAACCTTGAGAAATTGTTGTTCTGATCAGATATTTTCAGATGAGAGGGATAGAGTTTGGTTGTCCTGGTCTGTTTGTATTATGACTCAGATTAGACTGTGAGTTTTAGTTTTTGATTTTGAGATATTCCTTGCTGTTTCAGATACTTGTCTACAAAACTGATGTAAGGATTCTAGCTCTGTAAGAATTCACTGCCCATATTGAGGCGGCGGGGGGGGGGGGAGAGCTGGTGTGTCTGGGAGATTGGTGATAAAAAATTGAATTCACAGGTCTGCTTACTAGTTGTGAAACACAGGATTGAAGAAAATAATAGTTTTTGTTATGGATTTAAAGAAATAATATATTAAAATGGAATCTGCTTTATGAAGACTTCAGGAAGATTAAGTAGAATTGTGTATTTTTAGCACAATAGGCCAAGTCAGTTACCAGAAAAGATAGTCATTATATCGGCGCAGCTAACATTATCCACCTGGGATCTAGAATGAGAAGCAATGAGATGGTGTGTGTGTATGTGTGTGTGTGTGTGTGTGTGTGTGTGTGTGTGTGTATGTGTGTGTGTGTGTGTGTGAAAACATAGAATTAAGACATAAGAAGAATGAAAATGGGGAGTTAAAGATCGATAACATTTAATAGAAATTTGAAACATGGGGCTAGCAAGATGGCCCAGGGATAAAAGCTCTTGCCGTACCACAGAAACAATCTAGGTGCACGTTGATGGATGTATGGACCAAGCAGTTGTGTTCCATACTCAGTGGAATGTCATTCAATCTTAAAAACATGAGACACCACTATTTGTGACAACGTGAGGGAAAGTGGACGGCATTATGCTGGGTGAAATCTTCCAGACATGGAAAGACAAATCGTGCTATCATGGGTAGAATCTTTTAAAAAGAAAACCAAATACATGGAAACACAACAATGATGGTTGATAGCAATAAAGGGGTTGAGGTGAGGAGTTGGATGGAGGTCAAAGGATAGTTATAGTTATATAGGATGACTATAGGGCTATGCTGAGAGTAGATTTTTATCTCTTACCACTAACAGAGGAGATACATCTTTTAGTAACCACTAAAAGATAACAAAGAAAAACGATGGATGTCAATTTCCTTGACTATCATACCTTTTTTATTATAAGCACATCAAAACATCATATTTGTGTTAAACACACAACCAAAGGGGTGTTTCAGCAGAGACTGGAAGATTCCATGTTGGGGAGGCCATTTCCACAGTGGATGACCTCTTAACAACTCAAGGAGTTGGAAAACTTATTCAACTACCTTTAATTAATTTGATAATGGTTGCTATGCTTTTTTTCCCCTTAACTTACTAGAGTAAGTAAAAAAATTCTCAGGAATTTAATTCAAATGGAATTAGAAAGTTTTCAAGTTTTTTTTTTTTAAAATTGCTTTTGAGATTTTCCAACAATATATTTAGATTATGTTCTTTCTCTTCACAAATCTATGCCTTTAGAAATGAGTTGTACTGATAACTGTTAAAGATGACTAATACTTAGCCGGGTGGTGGTGGTGCACGCCTTTAATCCCAGCACTTGGGAGGCAGAGCCAGGCGGATCTCTATGAGTTTGAGGCCAGCCTGGGCTACCAAGTGAGCTCCAGGAAAGGCGCAAAGCTACACAGAGAAACCCTGTCTCGAAAAACCAAAACCAAAAAAAAAAAAAGATGACTAATACCTTTTAAACTCTCGGAGCTGTAATTCAACTTGTTTGCTGTATGCCCACTTAGGGTACCACACAAGCAATACTAGCAGACTCTTAGCAATCTGAACTTCCAAGTGACTCTTTTGAACACACCACTGCATTGGCCATTGAGTTCTTTCAGGTCGAAACATCTGTGATGTACTATCATGCTGCTTCCAGTCTTACTCTTTTAAGTGAGCTTTAAGGCAAACATCCTATTAACTAAACATAGTTTATAGGGTAGGTTTTTTTTTAAGAATTTTTATAGAGACCAGATTGTTTTTAGGTGATATCAGAAGCAAAAGGGAATGTTTTATCTGATGCCTTGCTAAAACTCAAGCCTGATTTTTTTTTTTTTTTAGAGAATACCAAGACGAAATGGAAATAAAGAAGAACGTTTACTTTTTTAAATTTTGCTTTATGTGTATGAGTGTTTTGCTTACATGTGATCAGGTATCATGTGTGTGCACTGCCCGTAGAGATCATAAGAGGGCATCAGATCCTTAGGACTGGAGATATAGATGGTTGTGAGCTGCCATATGGGTGCTGGGAACCAAACCTTGGTTCTCTGGAAGAGCAATCAGTGCTCTTAACCACTGAGCCATCTCCCCAGTCCGTAGAACAGCATTTTTAAATGCTACTCATTTTCATCAAACTTCTGGGAAGCAGAATAGAATCCCTATGAGTTGATGGCTATGAAAATGCACCAATTTCTACTTATGATGAAGTTGTTACCCACTGCCTCGAAGCAGGGACAACAAATGGTCCCCCACTGTGTTTCTTATTATCTGTGGGGCCCTTTATGATAGGGTCTCACTACACCTATAGATATTTCTCAATCCATGCTTTCAACATTAGCAGCCTGTGAGGTGATGAGATGCAGAGAAACTATCATCACCTCTGATTGCTAAAGCACAGTCAGCTCAGGGCTATGGAGCCGGAGACATGAGCTTTGGATTGGGGTAGCGGCCTGGAGGCCAGCCTCAGGGAAGAGGTTGGCCTATGGGAGATTAAGCACAGATCTGATAATGCTTAAAAACTATCTGTGACTTTCTCTGGCAGATTCAATTATTCATTGCTTAGCATCCCATAAAGTGCCCAGTGCTAAAGTGAAGCCCAGTGGTTGAGTGTCTGATAGAGGACTCAAGTTTGTTTCCCAGCACTCATGGCAGGTGGCTCACAACCACCTGTAGCTCCAGATCCAGAGGATTGGATGCCCTCCTCTGGCATTTGAGGGCATCCGCACACATGTGACATACACTCATACACACACATATATAAAAATAAACATTAAAAATGGCCCACTGGATTTCAGCTCTTCCTAGCCTTTTGTTAGAGCCACCATCCATGTTTGCTGTTTAGAGATGCTCCTCATTTTCTTGCTTTTCTGCCTGTTTTTATGCCATTTCATTGCCTGGACACTTTCTTACTAATTTATTTTGAGACAGGGTCTCTCTATGTACAGTCCTGGCTGTCACATTAATTCTTTACCGCCTCACCTCTCCCTTAAGAACTCTTTCTTGTGGCCAACCAATGACTGGTCCAGCCTCAGATCTATACCATGAGAGTGAGCCCATCCCTGACCCTGCCTGGAGTGCCAGGACCCAGAGGCTGGATGTCCCAGAGACCTAGGATAGAACCGGACATGATTGGGAAAAAAAAAAGTCAATGTAATGACTGTGGACGAATTTCTAAATGGTCTTATTAAATAAAAACATGGAGCCAAATATAGGGGTGAAAGCCTTAGAGAGATCAGGGAAATAGGGAAAGCCACCAGCCAACCTTACCTCACCAGCTCTGCAGCTTCCAAATGTGAGCTACGTTCTGTCTACCCACGCCTTTATTGCCTCGCTGTTCTGCCCTCTCATTGGCTATCTTACCTCAGCTATCTCACTTCCTCTTCCTACACAGCTGAGTCACTTTCTGTCTATCTGTACAGACCTCCAGGTCTCTGTGGTTGGTAGTGGGATTAAAGGCATGTGTCACCAGGCTTGGCTCTGTTCCCTAGTGTGGCCTTGAATACACAGAGACCCTGCCTGATAAGTGGTCGGATTAAAAGCATGTGCTGCCTGATTTCTTGTTTACTTAAAATGGCTGGCCTTTCTCCCTGATCTCCAGGCAAGCTTTATTAAAGCACAAATAAAATATCCCCACAAATGACATTTACATAATGACACTCATAGATTGGTGACTACCCCACCTGTCATCAGAGAGCCCTCATCCAGTAACTGATAGACACGGATATGGAGACACACAGCCAAACATTAGGAAATCCTGCTGAAGAGAGGGAGGAAGGATTGTGGGAGCCAGAAGGGTCAAGGACATCACAAGAACACCCACAGAATTTACCAACCTGGGCTCATAGGAACTCAGAGTCTGAACCAACAACGGGGGAGCCTGCATGGGACCAACCTAGGCCCTCTACACATGTGTGACAGTTGTGTAGCTTGGTTTGCTTGTGGGACTCCTATCAATGTCTGGTTCTTGGGAACCTGTTCCTCATACCGGATTGCCTTGCCCAGCCTTAATACAAGGGGAGGTGCTTAGTCTTACCGCAACTGTGCTTTGTTGATACCCATGAGAGGCCTGCCCTTTCTGAACAGAAACAGAGGAAGGGTGGATGCGGATGGGGGAGGGAATGGGAGAAGAGGAGGGAGGGGAAACTGCAGCAGTCCGGGATGTAAACCAAATAAATAAATAAAATGTCAAAAAAAAAAAAAGAGAACTCTTTCTTTTCACGATCTTCTGTTTATCATCACTGCACACACATACACACACATGCTTACATACACACATGCACACACACATTAAGATGCTGTGCATAAAGTATTATTAGTCTTTATCAATGTTGTTTAAATTAAAAAATTGTGTGTGTGTATGTATGTATGCATGGGTATGACTGTGGTGTGTGTACATGTACATGTATTCAGTCTGGCTTATTTTGTTTAATCCCTGTTTGATCTCTAGTTCCATTCAGTTTTTTTTCTGTAAATGTCATTTCATTTTTATTTATGACTGAAGAAGCCATATGTATATGTACCACACTGTCTTCATTCATCCATCTGTTTATGGACATCTAAGCCAGTTCCCTTTCTTAGCTATTGTGAGTAGTAAAGGAATAATTATGCATGTGCAAATATCTCTGTGGTATGTTGACTTTTGCATACTAGGGATAATATAGCTCGGTCATAGGGTAGTTCTATTTTTAGTTTTTTTGAGTGACTCCAACCTAATTCCCTTAACAGCTCTACGCATTCCTATCAGGAATGTGTAAATGTTCCTCTTTCTCTACGTTCCCATTAGTGTTTACATTCATGATGGCAGCCATTCTGACAGGGGTGAGATGGAATCTCAAATCATCTTTTTTAAATTTGCTTTTAAAATTTTATTTACTGTTATTTTGATGTGTAGATATGTGATGTGTGAGTGTGGGTCCACCCATGCCATTATGTGTACATGGAAACCAGGAGACAACTTTTGGTGGTTCTCTATTGTGGGATCGAGGAATGGAACTCAGGTTGTCAGGTTTATTTATGTATGTAGCAAGCACTGAGGCATCTTGGTGGCCCTCAGAGCAGTTTTAGGTTGCATTTCCTGACAGCTAAAAGTGTTGATTACTGTTTCAAGTTTTTATAGGCCGTTTGCATTTCTTCCTCAGAGAACTGCTTTTCAGCATATTAGGCCAGTTTCTGATTGCATGATTTTTATTTTGTTGTTTAATTTTGTAGTTTTCAAAAAATATTTATGGTATAGTTGGCAAATACCATTCCCATTCTAGTCTTTCTTCGTTGTTTTGGTTTTTCCCCTTGTGAAGAATGTTTTAATTTCACATTATCCTGTTTGTCAATGCTTGTGCTATTGGAGACCTTTTCGAAAAGCCCTCACCCCTGCCTGCATCTTGCATTAGTTTTCCTTTAGCAGTTTCCCAGTTTCAGGTCTTATAATAAGGTCTTACACTGTGACTATGACTTTGGTGCTGGGTGTGAGATACGGATCTAGTTTCATTCTTTCACACGTCGACGTCAGCATCATTTGTTGAAGAACCTGCCTTTTTTTTCCCCAGTATATGTTTGTGATTCCTTCGTTAAAAAGTAGAAACTAGGTGGTTGTAGCTGTGTGTTTGTTTTGGGGTCCTATATTCTGTTCTGTTGATCTATTTGCCTTTTTTGCAGGCACATGCTCTTTCTGTTCCTCTTTTCCTGGATCCTTTCCACCTGTGTCTATCAGCTCTGCCTCTGGCCTCAGTAGCATCCTACGTGCACCTTTGCTATCCTCCAGCACATTTTCTTGGAGTTGTTTAGACATCTTTCTTTCCCATCCTTGGTGTTATTTTCTTGAAGGGCAGGGGCTGTGTTGGTATAGTCCACACTTTTGGCATAATTATTTGTAGTGTAACACAAATATGTGTACCAGGCTTTTTCTTTTGGGCCGTCAACCAGCTCCCACATCACGACAGAGAGATTTCTTATTAGTTTTGAATGCTCGGCCTAGCTTAGGCTCGTTTCTGGCTAGCTCTTTTAACTTAAATTGCCCTGTTTCTCTTTATCCACCTTTGACTTGGGTGCTTTACTTTCTTTTTTCCTTCTGTACATCTTACTTTCACTGCCTCTTGTATCTGGTGGACCTGGCTGCTTGGCTGGCCCTGGGCATCTTCCTCTCCTTCTCCCCCATTCTCTTCTCCTTCTTCTCTCATTTTTCCTAGATTCCTCCTCCTGTTTATTCTCTCTGCCTGCCAGCTCCACCTATCCCTCTCCTGACTAGTTATTGGCCATTCAGCTCTTTATTAGACCAATCAGGTGCCTTAGGCAGGCAAGGTGAAACAAATGCAACACATCTTTACATAACTAAACAAATGCAGCATGAACAAATGTAACACGTCTTTACACAGTTAAAGTAATATTCCACAGCATAAATAAATATGATACATCTTTACATAGTTAAGTAGTCTACAACAGGTATGTGTTGAAGAGAAGGCAGAGGTAGCATAAGGAAGTTTATGATTAGAGAAATCCAAAAATAAAATGACTGGTTTTTAGAAAGCAGATTATTTTTAAAGTTTGCTTTGAATTAAGTATTACTTAATAAAAGTATATAGATACTATTAATGCACTTGAAATAATGAAAGATGATATATTATTTCCTGGTTTTGAGGCAGCTTAAAATTAACAAGAAGAAAGATAGGTAAATATGGCCTCTAGTTTTTTTTTTTTTTTTTTTTTTTTTGTTGTTGTTGTGAGCCTAGCCTTTAATGGCTGAGCCATCTCTCCAGCCCGGCTTCTAGTTTTTTTTTTTTTTAATACAAATAAATACATTAATTATATTCTGTAGAGTTAGATTATATATGAAACAAGTGACCATAATTTTTGATTCTAACCTACTCTCTACTGACGACTATCTTAAGCACAAATTTTCCTCATTATATATTACTTTTTTTTTTTTTTTTTTTTTTTTTTGGTTTTGGTTCTTTGAGATAGTTTCTCTGTGTAACAGCCCTGACTGTTTGGAATTCTCCTTGTAGCCCAGGCTGGCCTCAAACTCACAAAGACCCACCTGCCTCTGCCCCCCCCCCCCAAGTGCTGGGATTAAAGGTGTGCACCACCACCACCTCTATACTGCTACTTTAGAAAGGCATTCATTGTCTAGACAAAAGTCATGAAGAGAGCAAGGTGGCGTGAAAGGAAATTAGTTGACAGACTTGGTGATGAAGAGGATGAGGCTGCACTGAGATAACTAGATAGTTCATTTGAGGTTTTCTTTATCTTTTTGCAAATGTTGGCTCTGCCACATTTCTAGTCATTCAGTCATCTGTGTTTACATGCCCTGCAGTTGAACTAAGTTGAAACCGGGTTTTAGTCTGCATCAGGTTGCAAACAACTGTTTGGAGTTGATCATTTCAGGTTTCAGGCACTGGTCCTCAAATTTAGGGCTTACTTATCAGGACTTAATGAAAAATACTTTGTCTAATCTTAAGAATTCTGAATGTGGCCTGAAGATACCAAATGGTAATATACCTAATAACTGTCTCTATCAAATGGTTGTTGAAAGTGCTGGCTTAGATATGTTTAATATATTAATGGGACAAAAATTTGCCTCTTCATGATTCAGCTTTCTTCAACATTTCAAACATGTGTCAGAAAGTACATATCTAGAGGGTGCTTGTTGTGGGTTAAATATGCTTCCAAAATTAATAAGTCAATGTCTTATCTCTTAGAACAGTGGTTCTCAACCTGTGGGTCACAACCCCAACAGGGGCCACATATCAGATATCCTGCATATCAAATATTGATGTTACAACTTACAATAAATAGAAGCAAAATTGCATTTATGAAGTAGCAACAAAGTAATTTGGTGGTTGGGGATCACCAGAACATGAGGAACTGTATTTAAGGGTCACAGCATTAGGAAGGTTGAGAACCACCGCCTTAGAACCATAGATGGTGACTGTCTTTGGAAGTAGTGGCTTGAAAATGGTAATGATATTAAAATGCGGTCATTAGGGTAGACCCTAATTCAGTAGAGCCAGTATAACCAATGTGTCAATAGGAAGATGTTAAGACACTAACAATCACAAAGAAAAAGCCCTATAAGGAGACAGGGGAACAAGGTATCTGCAAGTCGGCTTGAGAGGCCTAAACACAAAGATTTCTTCTAAAACTTTGACCTATAACTTGGAGCCTCTAGAATTATGAAAAGAAATACTGCTGTTTAAGTCACCCAGTTTATGGTCTATGGTTATGTGAGATTGAAATTGTCTAGCTGTAGACAGGCGTAGTAGGCTAAGAGTTAGGTGTACAATTCTTAGGTGTAGTATATCACCGTGACATTTATAATTCAGTAAAAATGCAGGGCCGTACTTTAGCAATACCATAAAAGCTGAAGAGAAGTCACTATTCAGCTTAGGAACTAACTGATCCAGCTCATGAGTTTTGATTTTGGGTTATTAAGAGAACATCTGAGTAACAAAGTCTCCGATTCCTTGCTCAGATCATGTAGAATTTTCATGCATGGGTCATCGATCCTGTGGGGTTTTGTTTGTTTGCTTTGTTTTTTTGAGTCGGGGTTTCATTCTAATCAAGGCTGGCCTTGTACTCCCGAATCTCCTGGTTTCACCTCCCAAATGCTAGATTACAGGCGTGTGTTATTATGTCTGGCTGATTCCATGTTTAGTAAACCAAGGCTCAAATGTGGGGGTTCATTAAGTCTTAATTGCATTATAGGTGGTAAATATGAGTTGATTCTCAAGTAGGAAAACAGGAGTCTCTAGAACTTTCTCATCTCTGTTCCTTTTTAGGTGTCAACCTCATATCCTCCAATTGCAGACATCTTTTGTCCTGGCAACGAGAACCAGGCTATCAGCAGTTCTGTCCTTCCAGTCAGCACTAAAAAGGAAAGGAAACATCCCTTTCAGCTCTTATTTTGAAACCTTCAAGGGAAGGTTTCAGCTGGTGCAGCTGGTGTCCAGAACTATTCAGTGTTGAAGGAGGTTATGAAACAATGTGCGACAGCTTGAATCTGAATGTGCCTCCACAGGCTGAGATTTTTGAGTGATTTGTCCTCACTGTGTGATGCTATCTTAAAGGCTTTGCTGTCTTTAAGGGATTGGGGCTGGGGAAGGGAGGCCTCTGGGAGTGGACCAGTAAAGTTAGATCCCCTACCTGGTTCTGACACATGTCATCTGCTTCTTGGTCCCCATGATGTAAAGAACGGCAGTCACATACTCCTGCTGTGGGGAATGCCATCATGTCCTCACCACCGCAAAGGACATGACCTTCTGAAAATTGTGAAACAAACTGGGTCCTTTCTCCTTAGGTTGTTTTGTCCAGTGTTTTATAACAGTAATAACAACACTAATTAATACAACACTGTGATTAACTGAATCTAGGCCAGGTGCCAAACCCTCTCACTAAGCCAAGGAACAAGATAAACTTTTTTATTTATTACCAGGTTTATATGGTGACTAGTGGAGAATTTTCTTGTATTTTCAAAACAATAATAATATCTCACATCTGTAATTTCCTATATTAGTTATTGTGCTTTTTGCATAGATCATAGTGGATTTCTGTTACTTCTTAGAATGAAACCTTCCTCCCCACACTTACAAACCATGGCATGGGCTGGCTTTTGGTTATCCTTCCAATTTGATTTTGTTGTAGCACTTTCCATACCTTGGGTTTGTGTAGTGGGTATTCATTCCACCTATGATGTTGGGGTACCAGCCCCCATGGCATGGCCCCTTGACTAGCTTAAGATCTGGGGAGCATGTACACTGGGGAGGGGTAGGTGCAGGGGAGCAGGTGGTTGTGGGGCCTTCTCTCGAGCTCTTAGATGGTGAAGACAGAGTCAGGTGGCGTGAAGCAGTGTGGGACTGGTTATCATCCTTTCAGGGACTCTGTGACTGAATTTGCCTTATCCTGTATCAGTGAGTTGTTCCCCCATATAACCCATTAATAAATAGTCCTTTTCTCAGGAATCCGTGGATTTCCTGCATTGGGTTTGTTATATAGATATCCTTGCATGCCCAGCTTTTTACACTTTCTTATTGGTTGTAGTATTAAGGCAACTCCCCGTAGTTAAAAGGGAGGTTTATTGTGTGGGGTAACTTACAAGTGAAGGGATAGGTAACAGGGTCTGGGAAAGGTATAGCGCAGTCCAGCGGTGTTCTCTGGAGAACGCCGCTTGCTCCAGGATCCAGAAACCAAGAGAGCTGGCACATCCGGATCTTAAGGGCTCCTGTCTCAGCCCGCTTTGTAGGCGCGACAGTTACCAAAGCCTCAGTGGAAGTAGTATTTCCAGGTCAAAGCTGGAACAGCTACCCACTACACTTTCTGGCATTCCTTCTTCCTGGAGCGACATTCCATTTCTCTGTGTGATTCACTTATTCTTTCTAGTTCAGGCCAAATACCTTCTCCTTAGAAAAATTTTATGCTGGACGGTCTATAAAAGACAATTGAAGTTGTTCTCTTACATTTTCATCCGATTGTTCCTTACGTGGGACTTTTCATACTCTGCCCTTCCTGTCTATTGTCTGCCTGTTACAGCAAGAGCTGAGATCCCTATGTATCTTGACCTTTTCTCTTTCATTTACTGTCTTACAGCCCCAGCAGCATACTGCCTAGGTCATGGTAAATGTTCAGTAAGTATTTATTTAATACGTGAATGGGTATTTTATAAACGAGAGCATTGAGGCCCGAAGTTCATAAAGCTGGTTAGTCATGTAAGTATGAAGTGGTGGAGACAGGTTTCAACTCCAGGCAGTGATACATCTACTATAGTCACGTGGTGTAGAAAGTGCTGAAGCCATCTTCATTTCAGGCTCTGAAGAGTAGTGTGAGAAGACCCCCAACCATTCCACATGGTCTGAGAGGGGAGAATAGGGTGTTATTCAAGTGGGAGCTATACAAAAAGATCTGAATGATAATCCCGGTGGTGAGAAGGTACAGATAACTAATGTTCCTCAGTCCCGTGCTGAGACAGTATGTGATGTGATGCTGTTTCTACGGAGATACCGCTTCTTGTCACTGTCTTTGCAAATCACTTGGAATTCTGAAATGCAATATTTTCTAAGGCATATTAAATTTGGAATGAAATTGTGGGGACAGCTGGCATCAGGATAATTGCTAAATGCGAAGTCTGACAGTACAGACTGACAGTTGTGAGAATATGATAATATCTTTCTCCTTTAATAGATGCGAAATCATGGGTGGACTGTGTGTTGGGATTCTTTTCTCCTGTGTTAGTATGAATGACTTCATTAATGGCAAAAATGTGCCTAGTGTTTATTGTGATTCTCCTGTGGCAGTGTTGTGAGCTGGTGTTAAAGCTTACAACATTTATCCTTGTACTGAACATTACTAAGAATATACATTTAGATTTTAAAATATTGCTATTGTTAGTGTGTGTAAGTGCATTTCTTAGCTAGGAAAAAAAAACTACTCATTTTGGCTATCTGACAGCTTTTTATAAGGGTAAGTTATTTTTTCAGAAGATTGTGTTTTTAGGAGTAAATGCCTCAGTTTTCAGAAATGAAAAGACAGTTCCAGGGATGAAGTTACACAATGTTTAATTATGGCCTGGAATTTAGAGGTTGGGTGTTTCTTTCTGAAAAGCTCTGACATACTCCGTATGTCATCAATTCATTTGTAAGTTATTAGCATTTTTAACATAAGAAATAAGGACCCAGGGGTCAGATACAAGTGCTCTGCTTCTGTCTCCTGACGACTGTAATTTTTGACTGGTACAAGTATTCATCATGAATCATGCATGGTCTTTCTTGACTTTAAGATGAGGATAATATAATCTTCGCGGCTCGCCTTCCAGGATTGTGGTAAGAATTAAAAAGGTTTTGCGTATGATAGCTTTCTAAATACACATCACACACTTTGGTTATTTTTGTGTTTGTAGAACCACATATTGGCTGGGAAGACGGTCATCAGTAAGTGCTTGTCATGCACACATGAGGACCTGAGGTCATGTACCTGGCACCCACCTAAAAACCAGGCTCCGTGGTACATGTCTATAAGCCAGCACTGGAAAGGCGGGCACAGCAGATCCCTAGAGCTGTTTGGCCAGCCAGCCTAGTCAAATCAGCGAGCTCTAAGTTCAGTGAGACAGGCTAGCTTTGCACTTACTGCCCTGGGCCCGAGGACCCTTACTGAATGAAATTGCTTCCATCCCGTAGACATAGATATCTACGTATAAGTACAAAACATCTTTTTAGAAGGTTGCTTAAGAGTTGCTTGTTTGGAACTTAAGGCACATTTTCTTCAAAGTCAAGACTAGAAGACAAAAGCCTGAAATCATAACCTACATGACATTTTGGGGAGTTGTGGAATGGTGATGCATAGACCATCGTGGATAGATAGATAGATAGAGAGATAGATAGATAGATAGACAGATAGACAGACAGACAGATAGACAGACAGACAGACAGATAGATGATAGATAGACAGACAGACAGACAGATAGACAGACAGATAGATAGATAGACAGACAGACAGACAGACAGATAGACAGACAGATAGATAGATAGGCTCTCTTATGGTAACTCTTCCTGTATTTGCAGCAGCATTGACTGTGTGTGTGCAGAGCAAATGGAAAGACATTTTATTCAACAGCTGAAGATATGAAACAACCTAATGGCTGTTGATAGATGAACAGATAAACAATGATAGGATACTAGTTAGCCACAAAAAAAGAACTGATGCCATTTGCCTCAGACACATTTATGCTCAAGTGAAATAAGCCAGACGAAGTGATCTCACTTCCACAAGGAACTAAGCAAAACAAAATCTGAAAACATAGAGACAAAGAAATGAAAGTAGTTACCATGGATAATTGGTTTGTGAGGAATGCCTAGCTAAGAGTGGATTTTAGGTATGTGTAAGGCGTGCACACAGGTACATTTATTTACACACAGACCCTAACTTTGGTGTTATTCAAATGTTAATTTTCTTGTTTGTAGTAATCATTTGACTGTGGTGGGGTGTTTGTCTAACCATATATATTATGTGATATACCTTAAGTATATACAGCCAGAAAGTAACTGATATAAAGTAAAACAAATTGTTACCAAAAATCTAAAATATAAGATAGATGAAGGTAGGACTTCTATAATGATGCAGTGGTGGACGGCCTAGACTCCTGCCTACTTCCCACCCCCTTCTGTTCATTCTTAGAAGTAGTAGTGTTTCCTGGAACCCAAGGACTTCATAGAGAATGATCAGAATTCTAGGTTTATTACTCTGAGCTTGTATGGAGAGTTAGATTAATGTATAAAGTTGGCTGGGTGGCTTTTTTTTTAATCTGTTATGCTTGGTATTTCTGGAGGGGGGTCTTTCAACCTAGAAATTCATATGTTCTGATTGTGGGGTGATATGTAAAAATTCTTAATTTAGTCAGTAGTGTTGTTCAGTCATCCCTTCCTGGATTGCCTCTTACATAGATGGCTTGGCTTTGCCTGTCATTATTCCTGTCTTTCCTTTCCTGACAGACATCTGTGCTAAGCTAGGGTTTTACTGAGAAACAGATGTGCAGAGATGTATTGTGCACATATTTAGAAGAAGGAAAAAGAGAGAAAGTTGACTTTTAGAAATTGTCCCATGCAATTTGTGGAAGGTTAAATAAATACAAAATCTTCAAGGTGGACGTAGAGGCTGGAAAGCCATTGAGTCTGGAAAGCCATTGAGTCTGGAAAGCCATTGAGTCTGCAATGATTAATTTCTTTTGTGAACTTGACCTATAATTTTGGTTGTGTCTATGAAGGGTTTTTTGGGAAGAATTTATCATTTATAGTTGGACTAAATGGAGCAAACAGATGGAGGAGGGGTAAATTTGCTCTTCGACTGATTGCTCAAGTTCCAACATAGGATTTTTCCTGCCCTCCGTGTTTACAGAGATGAGGTAGAATTGGGACCATCTTACTTCGGGCACTCAGGACTTTGAACTCTACCCCCAGCTCTCTTTCCTTGGCCGCCAGTTTATAGATGATGGTAGATCATGGAACTTCTCAGACTTCACAGTTTCGTGAATAATAATAAAGATATGTGCGTGTTCTACTTTCATGTCTGTTTCTGTGACAAAATGTGTTAATGAAAAGCAACTTGTAGGAGAAAAGATTTTCTTTAGCTCACAATTCCAGGTTACAGTCCATCATTGTGGAGAACTTAAGGCAGGAATTTGAAGAAGGTAGTCACATCACAGTTAAGGGCTGAGAGAAATGAGAATACATGGATGTTTTTATGTAGCTTCTTTACTGTTAAACAAGTAAGGGCCCCAAACCAGGGAATGATGTGACCCACTTTTAGGCTGGGTGTGCCCACATCAATTAAGGCAATCAAGACAATGCTATGTAGAAGTGCCATAGGCCAGTCCCTCATTGAGACTCTCCCAGACGATTTGAGCTTGTGTTAGGTTGACAAAACTAATGTCACTGTATGTATGTATGTATGTATGTATGTATGTATGTATGTATGCTTGTCTATTCTGTCTGTCTGTCTGTCTGTCTCTCTCAAATCTATTTCTGACTGATTCTGCTTCTTTGAAAACCCTGGATACAACTTCCTTCGGCAGCAGTCTGGTGGACAGAGTTACTTCCTGCTCACAGCAGGTCAGTCTATTTAATGTAGGCCTTCAACTGATTAGATGACACCTAAGCACATGATGGAGAATCATCTCCTTTATGAAAAGCCGCTGATTTAAATGTTAATATCGGTCCCTGTCCCCAACCAAAACCACCTTCTCCAGAAGCATGCAGAATAATGTTTGGGCTCACATCTTGGAACTGTGGTCCAAACAAGTTGATACATAAAATTAACTATTATGTTTCTTTTTATACTTCTTACTTCCTGGAAAGTTTCATTAGCTTGTTTTCCACTTTGGCCTATTTTGTAGATCTCTTCAGATTTCTATTTATCTTGTTTTATACCTCTGTTCAGCTTTTCATTTGATTACCATATCTTGTGTTGGGTTTCCTAAGAGGCTCTGTGGTCCTTGGTTGTCTCTTTGTATTTAGAAGATGAGTTCTGAGAGGCTGGTTATGATGGAGTACATGGAAGCTCATTCCTTCTAGGTGGATGAACATGAGGCTGGTCCTCCAATATCAACGTTTTCCAGTCTTTTTTGTTCCTGGACTGGTCTAATAAAATTATTATTAACCTATGGGTATTTTGGTAGATGAAATGAGGAAATGATCTTTATTTTCAGAGTAAAAACTTCTATTCATTTCCTTAGATTTTAGCGTTTTATGTTTTCCCTCAGTGGTAGTTCAGCCGGAGACCTCTAACTCTTTTTAGTCCATGGTCCAGCATCTTCTACTGGAGAAGGGAAGGTAGAGGTACTTAGCTGGATAGAGTGGAGAAGGTCCACCGTCTTTACTTACAGTCATTTCTTGCTGTTCAGTTTCAGAGGTGGCTACCTGGTGCCACCTAAACCCTAGGAAGATTTTTACTGTGTATATGGGGTTGTGTTTTTGTTTTGTTCCCACATTTTGGATAGGGATTCAGATTGGTCAAGTTATAGTTCATACATCTGCTTTTTAGCTTTTGAAGTTTTGCTGCTTTTGTTTTCTCTCCCATCCTCTTTCTTTTTGTTGGTTATGCCTTTGAAATCCTTTTATTATGATTTTAGTATATTTTAAAAGCATGCATAGGTTAATGTATGCATTCAATGTATCATATTTTTGTTTCTTGAAATATACACAAATGTCATTTGCATGCAAAAAATAGAGAGAATCTTGCATGTGTCCCATGAGTCCTTTTCTTAGCTTCAAGAATGGTCAGTTCTTAACATATGTCAGTGCCTTTTGTAAGACAGGATCTCATGTAGTCCAGGCTAGCCTTGAACTTGGTGTGTAGTCAAGGGTCATTTGGAATTTCTGATTCTCCTCCCTGTAACTTCCAAATACTGGGATTATGGGTGTGCTTTCCTATGCCTGGGTAGTCTTTTATCTGCATTTCCTTTGTGCTTCTGGATCATTTTAAAGTATATCACAGACCTCACATCATTTTGAATTAAATGATTCAATGTATCACTAGAAAAAAGAATGTTCTTTTCAAAAAGTATAATTATAATATTATAAACCCAATTACAAAGAAACTTAATATACTAATGTCATATATTTACTGACTACTCATTTTTGCATATGTATTATTTCTGTGTTCACATGTGTTTGCACACATATGTATGCGCACAAGTACACCTTTGTGCATGTGTGTGTGGAGGTCAGAGGTTGATATCAGATGTCTTGCTCTCTTGCTATCCATTAAATATATTGAGGCAGAGTCTTTCCCTTAAACCCATAGCTGGCCATGTTATCTAGGCTAGTGGGCCAACTTGCTTTGGAGATAGCCCTGTCTCTGCCTCTCAAGGGTTGGTGTTCCTGGTAGGCTGCCAAGTCCACGTGACATTTATGTGGGTCCTGGGGATTCACACTCCTGTCCTCGTAGTGGCTCAGAAGTACTTTACCTGTTGAGTCATGGCCCCAGTTCCTCTGTTTGGGAAAATCTTAATCATGTTTTACAGTTTTTTTTCCCCAAAAGAGTTTCCCCAAGTCTTCCCCTTTTCTTCCTTCTTTTGCGGTCCTGGCACCAATCAACATCTCTAGCCTTGGAATGTTCTCAAATAGGCAAAGATTTTAATAGCTATTTTTCAGAAGAAGATATACAAATAGGTACGGAGTGCAAGAAAATGTGATCTGTGTCATCATTCAAGAGCTTCAGATTAAGGCTTCAGAGAAGCTACCATCAGACACACACTCTCTCTCATACACACTCAGTTGTGTGAAGGAAGAGTAACACACACTGCCGAAGATGTGGACAAACTTAGACCCTCGTAGCTGGTAAGAATATAAAGTGCTTTATTAAACCGCTCTAAGAAACAGATTTTATATTTTCTCACAACTTTAAACATAGGCTTACTATATATGGTACAGTAATCCCACTATTATGTGAGTTACTACACATGAAACGAAAGCATATGCTCACGAGGTTTTGGACTAGCCCGATAGCTAACCCCGGAAACAATCTCAATGTCTGCCGAGCGGTGACTGAATGAGCCAAATGAGATTTTTCTTGCAACAATAAGAAAGAATGAACTACCGATAAATGGGAAAACATGGCTACATTTCAGAAAGCTTTCGTGTGACGGAAAGAGTCACAGATACAAACCCCTGAATATTGTACCATCCCACTGAATGGAATCTCCACAAAGCGGAGCCCACTAAGCAGAGAGCTGATAAGTGATTTTTAAACACATAGCCCTCATACCATGTGGTGCTATGGTTCAAACCCAGTGCTTTGCATGTGAAGGGAAGTGTTCTCCCTCAGACCCACATCCCCATGTCTTTCTCTTCTTTGCATGCTATATTTCAGTGAACTCCCTGCCTTGGTTTCCCCTCAACTCACCTCGTTTATCTTCTACTGCAATGCTTCCTTTCCAAAAACACTAACTAAAGCTTCTCTTTTTGCTGTCTTTGGTCACAGTGTCTTCTTACGACTTGATTTTTCAACTGTGTAAGGACTAAATCAGAAAGTGTGTGAATAATTTTGCATGATATCTAGTCCATAGTCTGCATTTAAAATAATAGCATCTATATTAAGGTTCCCCAGAGATATGAATCAGGAGGGAAGAGAGAGAGAGAGAGAGAGAGAGAGAGAGAGAGAGAGAGAGAGAGAGAGAGAGAGGATGAGGGAGGACACAGAGAGAGCAACAGGGAGGGAGAGAATGAGAGTGAGTGGGAGAGATAGTCAACAATTAGTTCATATGACTGTGGGGGTCACCAAAGCAAAATCTGTAGGGCAGAGGAGGCAGCCTGGGAATTCAGATGAGAGTTGATGGTGTGGCCCTGAGCCTGAAATCATTTGCCCAGAATAAGAAGTCTGGAAACTCAAGACTATGTCTGTGTTACATTCTAGAGGCTGAATGCCTTGAAAACCTCAGTCTTCGCTTCAAAGGGTTTTGAATGATTGGGTGAAGTTCGTCCACATTAAGCTCATCTGCCTTACTAAATAAAACTCTGCCGATTGAAACATTAATCACATCTAAGAAGTGCTTATACTAGAACATCTAGACTGTTGCATCAACAACTGGGTGCCATAGCTTAGCCAAGTTGACACATAAAATTAATCATCTCTTCCAGTTTGATTTTCCTAACTCGCCGTCAGCCAGTTGCCAGGATTTGTAAAAGAATGTGAGGAGAGGTGCTCAAGAAAAGACACGTTCCACAGAAATGGGTCTCCGAGGAGCTGATCCATGGGCTCTCAGCCATGGCAGCCCCCATCCAAGACTGCACATTGGAATCACCTGGGGATCTTCAAATGATAGATGAATAGACCTGCCCGGAATCTTGTTAAGATGCCATCTTGGCCCCACATAGAGGAGGATTCCAGCCTAGTTATTAAAGACGTGCCAGAATTCTACTAGTTAGTTGGCTTCTGATTATGGTATGCTTGACAACTGCTAAAATAGTGTAAGATGATTGTCTTTTGATTAATTATAGATTCTGTTTTTAATAAAATAGATGATTTTATTACTAGGCTTTATGATTTTGTTTTGCTTCCATGTGTGTATGTGTGTGTGCATGCATGCACAGGTGCACAGGTGTGTGTGTGTGTGTGTGTGTGTGTGTGTGTGTACATGTACATGAGAAGGGCTGAGGACTACCTTGGATATCATCATCAGGAATGCCATCCACTTCTTTTGACACAAGCTCTCTCATTTGCCTAGGTCTCACTACTTAGGCTAGGCTAGATGGTCAGTGAGTCTCAAGCATTCTGGTCTTTGCCTTCCCAGCACTTTGGATTACAAGTGTGTACACCAGTGTGCCCTGCTTTTTATGTGGATGTTGGAATCAAACTCAGGTCCTAGTATTTGAAAGGCAAGTGCTTTATGAACTGAGTCATCCACTTAGATCCCTCGATTTTCCTCTTTAATATTTCAAAATGTTATTAAAAAGAGAACTCAATCTTATATTATCTTTGAAATTTTCTGAGAGTAATGTTGGTGTTTTTCTTCAAGTGTAGGGTTTCTCAGTAATCAGAATCATTGCATGTATTTTGGGAAATCAGGTGATTAAAATGCTCATAGACCTATCTCAGTTGATGTTTGCATGTAGAATTAATCTTTTGGGCAAAGACTGGAAAGTAGGCCTGCTGGATTGTATGGTAATTCTATGGATTTTACTTCATCTAGCCTGTTTTCTCCATAATGGTTGTACTAATTTACATGTTCACTGGCAACGTAGATTCCTTTTCCCGATAGCCTTGCCAACATGTGTTTTTAATATTTTATTAATGTATATTAATTATACACAATAATGGGTTTCATTAGAACATTTTCATATATGTATATAGTATATTTTGATCATAGTCACTCCATTACTCTATTACTCCGTTAATGTCATCTCTGTGCTCCCACTGATCACCCTTTTCTTCCAATTAATTCTCCTTCTACTTTGGTGTGTGTGTGTGTGTGTGTGTGTGTGTGTGTGAGTGAGAGAGAGAGAGAGAGAGAGAGAGAGAGAGAGAGAGAGAGAGAGAGAGAGAGAGAGAGAAAATTTATTAGGGTTCCTTACAGGAACATGAGTGAGAGGTTTCTTTCAGGGTAGGGGGGGCATTACCAGTGATTAAATCACTGGGGAAAATGTCTTCAATTTCTCCAGCTGCCATTAACCACCTGGGCCTCATGGCCCCTCCCCATCCATGACAGGGTGTTTATAGGCCCAATCTTGTGCAGATCCTGTGCAGATAAAGCTTCTGTGGATTCAAGGATGCAATAGCCACATAATGTATGGAAAACAACATTCCACAGTATTCTGCTACTTGATCTGAAATGTACATTTTCCCCTCTTTCCTCTCTCCTGCACTGTTCCCTAAGACTTGTAGGGATGATATGGATGCTCTACTTAGTAAGACTGATCATTCTACAGTTACCTGTTCTCATTATTTGACTAGTGCTGGGTCAGCAGTGTCCACTGAAGAAAAAAGCTTCTTTGACCAAAGCTGACAGCACCATTAATCTGTGGGTACAAATATAGTTATTTAGAAAGCATTCTGATGGGCATGTCATGTCCATTTAGTGAAACAACAACAATAGCTTCTCCACTGGGGATTATGACCCTCCTCATCTATGGGCTTTTGAGAGGTTTACAGTAGTAGCAGATATGAATTCTCTTCTGTTGAGTCTCTCAGTGCAATTAGAAAACGGTTGGTTACTTCCATAACAAGATGGCCACTAGTGCGCCAGTGGACAGATTCTTTGCAGAATTTCCAGCTGAGTCAGACTGTGGATGAACATTTCCTTCCAGCAGCTTGTACAACACATGCCTCCCTGCACTGTGAGTACTAGTCTATATGGAGGAAGCATCAAGCTCATTTTCATCGTGGTTTCTCTATGTCTTGTGATGTCTTCAACAATGCAGTCTTACCATCGAGTTCTCATAGTGGCAATTACCTGTGTCTTTAGGAAGCCTCTGAGGCCTCCCTGATCAATAGCTTATGGAGAGGTAGCCCATCCTGACACTGGGATTGTGATAGCCTATGATTTCTGGGGGTAGCCTTCTCTACTCATGTAGGGTAGGTACTCCTATTCAAACTTAAATTTTTCTTTTCTTTTGAGACAGGATCTCACATGTGGCCCTGGCTGGCTTGTAACTCACCATCTAGACCAGTATGGCTCCAAACTCACAGACACCCATGCTGTGGATATCGCTCTGTATAAATAAACACTGATTGGCCAGTGGCCAGGCAGGAAGTATAGGTGGGACTAACAGAGAGGAGAAAAGTGGAAACAGGAAGGCAGAGGAGGGACTGCCTGGAGCTGCCGCCAGGACAAGGAAGATGTAAGGTACCGATAAGCCACGAGCCACGTGGCAAAGTATAGATTAATAGAAATGGGCTAAATATAAGAGTAAGAGCTAGACAATGATAGGCCTGAGCTAATGGCCAAGCAGTTTAAATAATATAAGCGTCTGTGTGTTTATTTTATACGTGGGCTCCAGGACTGGTGGGACTTGGCAGGAGCTGGAGAGAAAACTCTCCAGCTACACATCTACCTGCCTCTACCTCCTAAGGGCTGGGATTAAAGGTATGTGGAATTAAAGGATCACCATGCCTGCCTCAGCATTGTTTTTAAATTAATTTACCAGCACCAGGTTTCTTTATGACTGTTTCGTAATCCTTTTCGGTTGACCCTTATCTTTCCGCATCTTCCTGACCTCCCTTCCCCATTTAACCTTTACTATTCTCAGTGTCCTTCCTTCTTCTTTCAGATCATGTATTCTGTTATCTTTTCCCTTTAGAGCCCTTTCTCCCTCTCATGGGAAAAGTTTCAATTTCAGGCCTCTACATACACTTACATAAGTGTACACATTAAAAAGTTAGAAGGTAGGATTGACATAGGAAAAACATACAGTGTTAATCCTTCTGGGCCTGGGTTACCAAACTTAATAAAATATTCTTCAAATTTCATCAATTGTTCTATAAATTCCACAATTTAATTTTTCTTTATATTTGAATAAAATTCTAATATTTATATATGTCATTTTCTTTATCTGTTCATCAGTTGATGGACATCTAGCCTGATTTAATTTCTCTACTTTTGTGAATAGAGCAGCAATGAACATGGATTAGCAAATATCTCTATGGTAGGATAGAGTTCTTTGTGTATATGCCAAGGAATAGTATAGCTGAAGTAGTTCTGTTCTTAGCTTTCTGAGAAATATCTACACTGATTTCTCATAGAAACTGTTATCAGTTTACATGCCTACCAACAGTCAATATAGGTAGGTTCCTCTCTTCTCTGTATTTCTAACAGCATTTATTGTCATTTATTTTCTTGATGATAGTCATTTGATTAGGATGAAATTAAATATCAAAGTAGTTTTAATTTGCATTTTCCTAGTAACTGAGAACGTTAACACTTTAAAAAGTACTTATTGGCCATTTGAATTTTTCTTTTTTTGTTTTGTTTTTTTAGACATTGAATGACTATGTAGCTGCGACTGGCCTGGAACTTACTATTTAGACCAGGCTGGCCTTGAACTCACAGAGATCGGCCTGTCTCTACCTCCCAAGTGCTGGGATTAAAGTCATGCACCATGCCTGGCTCATATTTCTAATTTTGAAAACTGTTCAGTTCTTTCTGAGTCTGGGTTACCTCACTCAGGATGATTTTTTCTAGATCCATCCATTTGTCTGCAAATCTCGTGATTTGTTTTTCTCTGCTGAGTAGTATTCCATTGTGTATATGTGCCACAATTTATTTATCCATTCTTCAGTTGAAGGGCATCTAGGTTGTTTCCAGGTTTTGGCTATTACAAACAGTGCTGATATGAACATAGCTGAGCAAGTGCTCTTGTGGTATGATTGAGCATTTCTTGGGTATATGCCCAGGAGTGGTATAGCTGGATCTTGGGGGAGATTGATTCCCAATTTTCTAAGAAAGTGCCATATTGATTTCCAAAGTGGTTGTACAAGCTTGCACTCCCACCAGCAGTGGAGGAGAGTTCCCCTAGTTCCACATCCTCTCCAGCATAAAGTGTCTTCAGTGTTTTTGATCTTAGCCATTCTGACAGGCGTAAAGTGGTATCTCAGAGTTGTTTTGATTTGCGTTTCCCTGATGATTAGGGATGTTGAGCAATTCTTTAAATGTCTTTCAGCCATTTGAGTTTCCTCTGTTGAGAATTCTCTGTTTAGTTCTAAAGCCCATTTCTCAATTGGACTGTTGGTCGTTTTGATGTCTAATTTCTTGAGTTCCTTATATATTCTGGATATCAGTCCTCTGTCACATGTGGGGTTGGTGAAGATCTTTTCCCATTCTGTAGGCTGTCGCTTTGCCTTGTTGACCATATCCTTTGCTCTACAAAAGCTTCTCAGTTTCAAGAGGTCCCATTGATTGATTGTTTCTCTCAGTGTCTGTGCTACTGGTGTTATATTTAGGAAGTGATCTCCTATGCCAATGTGTTCAAGACTACTTCCTACTTTCTCTTCTAGCAGGTTCAGAGTAGCTGGATTTATGTTGAGGTCCTTGATCCACTTGGACTTAAGATTTGTGCATGGTGACAGATATGGATCTATTTCCAGCCTTCTACATGTTGATATCCAGTTATGCCAGCACCATTTGTTGAAGATGCTTTCTTTTTTCCATTGTACACTTTTGGGGAGGGGGGCAGGAAGGGAGAGAACAAGGGAATCTGTGGCTATTATGTAGAACTGAATAGTATTGTAAAATAAATAAAAAAAAGATAAAAAAGAAAACTGTTCAGTTCTTTACCCCATTATTTTGTTGGGTTGTTTGTTTTCTTGTTTAGACTTTGAGTTCTTTGTGTAGTTTGGATATTAGTCCTCTGTCAGATGTATAGCCAGAAGAGATTTTTTTTCTCATTCTGTAGACTCTCTCCACTCCATAACCTTTCCCCTTGATGAACAGAAGCTTTGCAATTTCATGAAGTTTCATTTGTCAATTTTTGGCCTAAATTTATTACTGATTGGAGCCCTATCCAGAAATTCCTAACTGTGTCAGTTTCTTGAATTATTTCATTAATTTTTTTCTCTAATAGGTACAGGTCTTTGATGTACTTAAAGCTGATTTTTGTGCACAGGTCTAATAGGTACATACCAAGGTCTTTGATGGACTTAAAGCTGATTTTCGTGCACAGTGAGAGATGAGGTGTTTGGTTTTGTTCTTTTACACGTAGATGTGCAGTTTCTAAACATTATTCGTTTAATAGCTTTCTGCTCTCCAGTATGTGCATTTTGGCATTTTTATAATAATCAAGGTGGGTATAGCTGTGTGGGCTTCCTTCCGGGTCCAGTCCTTTATTCTACTCTATTGATAGACATGTTTTGTGTCAGTATCATGATGGATTTTTTTAATTGTGCAGTGTAACTTGAAATCAAGTATGATGGCATATACAGTTTTTTTTGGGGTTCAGAATTGCTTTGACTGGGGTCTTTATGTTGTCATATGAATGTTAACTTTGCCTTTTCTATGTGAGGAATGATGTTGGATTTGATGGGAATTGCATTGAACCTGTAGATTGTATTTCCTTACATTGGTAGGATCACCATTTTCACAGTACTAATTCTTCAAATCTATGAACATGGGCAATCTTTCCATCTTTTAGGACCTTCCTCGGCTTCCTTCTTCAGTGGGAAATTTTTGTAAAACTTGGCAGTGAAATCAGATCCTGAGCTTTTCTTTAATGTGATTTTTTTTTTCTTTTCTGATTCAGGGAGATATTTTATCGAAAGAGGCAGTTTGAAACAACTAGTAGCTGTCTATTATGTAACTACTCCTCTGGCCCCGACTTCAATTCTCTCTGTTAACACAATGAGAATGATCAAATTAAGTTCTCCCTCTCTGGCTTTAGAGTCTCCGGGATTTTAGAGAGGTCTATAGATTGCCTCACAAAAAGTGGCCAGGGAGCTCTGATGTAATCGATTGCATTTGTGCTGTGGAAAAAGTCTTTAATAATTGCCCACAGTCTGTAGTTATATGTGGCAGACCTTTCTCTTTTTGCTTACACATTTTTATGCAGTCCAGGCAAGGGTCTTAGAAGTGTGTTTCTGGGAGTGGTTTACTGAAGGGACATTAAAGGTCCTTGCTCTGCCACTGTCATTTTCTGTTGTTGTATTTGGGAAAGGAACTATATGCTGCGGTGAGAGGTTGTTTTTCTAAACCTGGGCACAGTTACCTTCTCTCTTTCTTCAGTTTCTTCCTTTATGAAGGTGTGGTAGGACATTTTGGGTTCAAGGAACAAAGCCTTCACCCATCCCGATGGTAGAGAGACTGGTAGACTAGAACCGTAAAGTGGATCTTTCTGGATCGTATAACATATGATAAATAGACCATGTGTGTGAGGTCTACAAATCAATGGCTTCTCTCTGTTTTGTTCTCTCTACTTCATCCTTCCGTGTTACTTCATTATCTCTATGTGCTCTCTTCTCGGTGTTTGCCAGTCTGGTTCTAGGATGAAATCCACATGGATCGAACAAAAGTGATTCTAAAAATTGTTACTGATTCTCCCTTTGGACCCATTTTACTATCAGATCAAGTGCTTGCCTTGGCTAATCAGTGACTGCCAGCCTCTGTCCACTCTTCTGGTCGTGGGGGTTGTGCCAGCCTAGATGGGAACATCCGGGATGACAGGCCTCAGGACTAATGTGTCCATTATAGGAGTGTAGCTTTGGCTTAAATTAGTGGGAAATGAACTGGAAAAGAGAAAGAAATAGGAATAAATACCGTGTGGCTATTGATTGTAGGACGCACTTTACATCTTTTATGTATCATAGCCTCTCAAAATCACTAGAGTGTAGATTTAATATGCTGGGCTATACTTCATCATAGGAATGTTCTGTAAAGCTCTGTAGAGGCACTCAATAAATGTATACGGGAGTCTGAGAGGTACACCCAAGTCTGTCTGCTTCTGGATGCCTTCCATTGGTCAACCATGCTCTCTTGGAGTACTGCAGCCGATGCTAGCAGAAAGAGAATGGGAGCTTCAAATTTCCAAATGACTGCATTTTTAAAAGTCTTAATTATCTTACCAGAAAGTGGTGATATTAATTTTTTTCCAGATTGCTGATAGTCTTAAATTTAATTAATTAGAAATAGTTTTGGAAGTGCCCTACTTGTATACAATGCAGTGTGATTACATCCATCACCCAGCTGCCCCTCTCATCTCCTTTCCACTTCTGTAGACACCTTTCTTCTTCCCATCGAGTATCTGCCCTCCACCCCTCTTCCCTTCTCTTCTGTTTTACTTTCCTTAGCTTTGTGTTTATAGACACACAGTGGCTGTGCGTTTATAACTGTAAAGAGAGCCACGTGATATCCAGAAGACGGTGTCCTACTGCGCCACTTCCTGTCCTTCAGTTCCCACAATCCTCCCATCTCCTCTTCCATGATGTGTCCTGGACCTTGGATGGGGTGACATAAATGCCCTGCCTGGGCCCAAGCACTCACACGTCACTTATTGTCAGCACTTTGGCAGTTACGACTCCCTGCTTTGACTATCGGTCACATACTGCTGCAACAGGCTTCTCTGACCAAGGCCCAGAGAAGGCTACACTAGTTGGTGGGTATAATCATAAATACTTAGGAGGATGTTTAATTGCATGTCTATATGAAAGAACATCACTAGTAGATTCCCCTGAAATTAATTTTTTTTGTTTGTTTTTTTCGAGACAGGGTTTCTATGTATACTTTTGGTGCCTATCCTGGATCTCACTTTGTAGACCAGGCTGGTCTTGAACTCACAGAGATCTGCCTGGCTCTGCCTCTTGAGTGCTGGGATTAAAGGCATGTGCCAATACCACTTGATCTTATTTTAATGTGTTACTTGATCTAATATATATAAATCATTTGTATATATGATCAGTAAAAGCAGTTATTAATGAGGTGTTTTACATTCTTTATGTTATACCAAATATGTAAAGGCTTGTGTGTATTTTATATTTACAGCACTTCTTGATTTGAATTAGCCACATTTTAAATATTCAAACTAGCTGTATTTATCAGACAGCCTTAGAATATGGGTGCACATCCAGCCATTTATTAGTGTTTCTGCATCTTTTAAGTGTTTCCTTTACTAAGCCATTAGGTGGAGGACATCAATATGTTTCAATATGTTATATTCTTGAACTGTAGAATGTTGCATTAGATAATTAATATAGGATGAAGTTCAGTGATAGAGGATAGCTTTCTGGGTGTTCATTCTGATGAATCTCCGTAATTGAATTTCAGCTTATTGTTAGTGTTACTGGTTATTCTAGAAGTATTTTATGTAGTTTATATATCTAAGATAATCTCTTAAGTTGTGCTCTGAGTTTCTTTAAAGTTGTGTCTTTACCATTGTGAGGGGCTAGAGAGCTAGGTCAGTCGATGAATGCTTGAAGCACACCGTGAGTGTGATCATCAGAACTCAAGTGAAAAAGATAGATGCAGAGGTGCGTGCTTGTAATCCCGGCATCTAATCATTAAGCTGCAGGTCCCAGCAAAAGATCCTGTCTCATAAAACAGGATGTGAACTGTGGGCAGATTGTTCTTTGGGCCACCGGCTCACAAAAAATGACATGGAGACTAATTATTAATTATGAAAGCTCGGCCTATAGCGTAGACTTGTCCCAATAGCTTTTATAACTTAAATTAACCCACATGGCTCATGGCTTTTACCTCTCCCCCTGCATATCTTGTTCCTTCTGCATCTGGCTCATGACTCTTCTGTCTTCTTCCCAGAGCTCTCTCTGTCCAGAAACCCAACTTTATCTCCTGCCTAGATATTGGCCATTTAGATTTTTTTGTTTTTGTTTTTGTTTTTGTTTTTTCGAGACAGGGTTTCTTTGTGTAGCTTTGCACCTTTCTTGGGACTCACTTGGTAGCCCAGGCTGGCCTCAAACTCACAGAGATCCGCCTGGCTCTGCCTCCCAAGTGCTGGGATTAAAGGCGTGCACCACCACCGCCTGGCCATTTAGCTTTTTATTAAACCAATCACAGTGATATATCTTTACATGGTGTAATCAAATATCTCACAATATTTCCCCCTTTTTGTCTAAATAAAAAGAAAGGGTTTTAACTTTAATATAGTAAAAACATATACAATAAGAACAATTATCAGGTAAGAATTATATTTTCAATGTCCAGGCCATTTGCATTTGGCAAATTCAGAGAAAATACTCCATTATTAATCTTATCCTGGTGAGTCCAAAGTTTTGTACCTAATTTACTTTTTATGATAACTAAGGAAAACTATAACTACCTAGTCTTCAACTCCATCAAAGACCCCAGAAGGATATAATATCACCTGAGTAAATGGGAAGTGCAGAGCAAGTAACTTCCAAAACTAAGAAACGACGGAGACATCTGGATGCCTGGACAGTCACCGCAAGGGTCCCCTGCAACATTGGAGCATCTATCTTTGGCCTACAGGCCTAGAATATCTGACAGACTTTTCTGTGAAGCAGGAATTTTTGAAGGTCTGTCCTACCCTGTCTTGGCAAAGTTTGGCAGTCACTTTTTTTTATGTCCTGGTTGTCCTGCTTGGACAGCATACTGTCAGCAGCTGAGGCAAGGACAGTTTCTTGCTCAAATGGCTAGCTTTTGAGACGAAGAAAGCAAACTCCATATGAAGGTTCTTTGGTGACCATCATCCTTTTGTGAAATAAATTGGGGCTGCCAGGAGCAAACATGTCTTACTGTCATGAAAAGCCTTAGGTTATTAAAACATTTAAAATAGGTCTTTCAGGTGTTTGAAGATCACTTATATATCAAAAATGTATTTCCATATTACCTTGAAAACATATCTAACATGACTGTAAGTTCGATTGTTATAGATGACTAGCTACTAAACTGTACAACTTCATTAGCCTAAATAACTTTCTGTATTTTTTTTTATTCTTTTGTCTGTTTGCTCTTTGGGGGCCTGTCCCCCACCTCCCTAATAATTGCACATGGAGGCTTATTCTTTCTTATGAGTGCCATCCTTAGCTTGTCCTATTTCTAGCCAGCTTTTCTTAACTTAAATTATCCCATCTGGTTTTTGCCTCTGGGCTTTTATCTTTATTCTAAATACCTTTCTTTACTTCTTGTCTTGCTGTGTAGCTGGGTGGCTGGCCCCTGAAGTCCCTCTCTCCTGTTTTTCTCTCTTCTCAATCTTCTCTTCCCAGATTTCTCCTCCTATTTATTCTCTCTGCCTGCCAGCCCTGCCTATCCTTTCTCCTGCCTTGCTATTGGCTTCTCAACTCTTTATTAGACCAATCAGGTGTTTTAGACAGGCGAAGTAACACATCTTCACAAAGTTAAATAAATGCAACATAAGAGAATGCAACACATCTTTGCATCATTAAACGATATTTCACAGCATAAATGAATGTAACACATCTTAAAATAGTATTCCATAACAGCTTTCAAGGACTAAAACTTTACATTACATTTTTAAATGGGCTGTATATGTACAATACCTTAAACAAGAATAGAAACATATGCACAGTACAGCAAAAATAACCTTAAATTTGTACCAATATACAAAAAATCCATACCAATGTAAAATATTTGAGATTAATAGTTGCTTTTTAGTTTAAAGTAGATTTGATAATCTACTCTTTTATCCTATCATTCCTATATCCTCCTTTTTCTTTTCAGAATTAGATCCCTGAATCTAATTTCCTTCATTTAGTTTTTTTTCTGACCATTACCAATAACAACTTGTAACCAACACCCCCTAAACAATGACAAACATTCATAACCCACCAAATAACCAAAACACACACACCCCACCTCTTGGGAATGTGGGTGTCATGTTCTCTAGATGACTTCCTGTTGTCTGGGGGTAATGACATCTTTAGGGGACCCTCAGAAAATTGGGATAATGATAAAATCGTGGGAGAGCTAACTATATTATTTTTTTGTTTATTCTCTGTGTGATGGGAAAGTGTAGAGCTTATCTGAAGTCTTGGCTGAATAGTCTATGAGGCTAGACCATCTCATCCAGCAGCCTTGAAACTGTTCTGGATGTAGAACTCTGAGGAAACTGTAACAGATGCACTCTGAGAGGCTGGATCACTTGGCTACCCGTTTTCTTTGGTGTATGGTCCCCTTGCTCTGAAAACACACAAGCTTTCAATGTAACATACATATCTGCATTAACACAGGTATAGACTCTGTGTTGTACACAAACCAGCCAAAGATGATTTTTTTTTGTTTTATGTTTGAGCTGGTAAAATATACATCACCTGTGTGTAGTTTTTCTAGGTTTATTTCTTTATGTTTGTTTGTAGCCAGCATCTTCAGGGGGTCTTCCCCCATCAAGCCAGATCACTATCAACCTTGAAGGAATCCACAGCTTTTCATTTCCTATAGAAACAAAAGCATAACCTCTTCAGTAACACAATATAATTTTTGAATTCCATTTTAAAGTTATGGCATTACTAAAGTATCTAGGTTGGTTTAATTCAGCAGTTCCTTTCCATAATTCAGTGTCTCTCAGCCGCTGTTTTTCTCTGTTCATGAGCATTCAAAAATTCAAAATCAACAAAGCACCATATAAGGTCCAAACTCTCTCTGTTATAATATTTTCCATTTTTATGTGGCTTATTTTATATTACTTTACTTTCTTTTTAAAGACTTTATTATTTTTAAACTATTTTTTTTCTTTTTTCTTTCTTTTTGTTTTTGTTTTTTGTTTTTCGAGACAGAGTTTCTTCATGTAGTTTTGGTGCCTGTCCCAGATCTTGCTCTGTAGGCCAGGCTGGCCTCAAACTCATGGAGATCTGCCTGGCTCTGCCTCCCAAGTGCTGGGATTAAAGGCGTGTACCAGCGCCGCCTGGCTAAACTATTTTTTCCCATCACTGTCTATACCCATTTTCTTTTCTTCTGCGTCTAACACATTTTTAAACATACTGTACCTTTTTTAGAGATTTTTCTGTGTCTGGACCTGAGTTTACTAAGCATCTGCAGAGCTTTCTGACCATGTGAGACAAATCTTAAACTGTTGTATCAGCTGTTGCGTAGCTCTGCTTAGTGCATGGTGCTGGCGGCTGGCTCCAACCTGCCGGCAACGGCTGGTAGCCATGTCTCTGTATGTTGCCAAGCCCACCTGGGAGACACCTCCGTTACCAGGAAGCCTCATTTGACTCTGTGTTCTGAACTTTTTTTAAAAGCTTTCTCAGGCCTTACGTGGATATATATGGCTAGACATTAGGCACCATATGTAGGTGAATTTTTCCTTGGGCCTTCAGCTCACCAAAAATGACACAGAAACTTATTATTAATTATGAAAGCATGAGCTATAGCTTAGGCTTGTTCCTAACTAACTCTTATAACTTAAATTAATCCATTTCTATTAATCTATGTGCTGCCACATGCATGGCTTTTACCTCTCCTGTGTGTCTTGCTCCCTCTGCATCCTGCTCAAGACTCCATCTTTCTTCTTACCAAAGCTCTCTCTGTCCAGAAGTCCTTGATATAACTCTTGCCTAGCTATTGGCTGTTTAGCTTTTTATTAAACCATTCACAGTGACATATCTTTACACAGTGTAATCAAATACCTTGCAACAGTGGACAGCACTTGGGGAATAATATTCAAGATTGACCCCTGATATATATGTGCACACATGCATTTGTACCCCCGCCACACACATATGGACTCCCAGAAACATGTACTCACATGCATACACAAATGGCACACACACACACAAACACCTATAAATAGATAAATACATTTTGACACTTCCAAAAGAGAAAAAAAAGTTTCTGTTCTTCTTTGCTTTTTGTTTTGAAAGAGAGGAAGGAGTGACTCTGACTCACAGCTAAGCAGGTACAATCCATCATGATGGGGTGGGGCGTGGTTGCCGAGGCTCCATCTGTGGCAGCTGGATTTGGTGCTGCAGTACATTCATGTCCCAGTAGGCCAGGAAAGAGAGAATTTGGGGGCAGAAGTGGGACTGTGCTATAAACCCTGAAGGCCTACCTCCTAACAACCCCTTCTCTCCAGGTAGGCCCCACCCCTAAAGCTATCACAACCTGTAAAAACAGTGGCATTTGCCAGTTACCAAGCATCCAAACACATGAGCTTATGGGGTGCATTTACACCTACAAAACATGTATAACATATATTTTGATCTTATTCACCTCCACTCTCTTCCCTCCAATTACCTACCCTGGCCCTTCCCCTTTTTAGTTTATGGTCTGTCCTAATATCTTTGGAAAAACAAAAAGTTTTTTTTGACTAAGTCCCATTTGTCAAAAAAAAAAAAAAATCAACAAATTGTGCTTCTGGTGATTATATCTTTGCCTGAGAATGTTACATTTCAGATCAAGTAGCGGAGTACTGTGGGATGTTGTTTTATACATGATATGGCAGTTGCATCCTTGAATCCACAGAAGCTTTATCTGCACAGGATCTGCACAAGATTGGGCCCATAAACACCCTCTCATGGATGGGGAGGGGCCATGAGGCCCAGGTGGTTAATGGCAGCTGGAGAAATTGAAGACATTTTCCCCAGTGATTTAACATTTAGGTTGGCTGTTGATTTTGAATGAAATGTTGTATGAATTATGAAGAATATTTTAGCATTCCCTTAAAATATCTGTTGTATTTATTTGAGGTGATTGTGTGTGTGTGCGTGCCTGTGTGTGTGCGTGCGTGCGTGCGTGCGTGCGTGTGTGTGTGTGTGTGTGTGTGTGTGTGTGTACGTGTGCTCACATGCACAGGCACATGTGTGCTATAACCTATGTGTGGAAGTCTGAGGATACTTTTTGGGAGTCAATTCTCTCCTGTCAACTTTGTGAGATCCGGTAGTAGAACCCCAGGTCATCAGGCCTGCAGGCAGGCGGCTCTACCCACTGAACCGTCTTGCTGCCTGGCCTTTTCCCCTTCAACGTCGTCTCTTCTAGCACCACTTTGGAAAAGATGGTTCTGTCTCTGTTGATTTGACCTTGTGTCTTTGTCAAATGTCAATCAGTCATACATAGGTCTGTATGGGGACTCAGGTTATACTTTGAAACCCCCTCAGGTGATGCTCTGGGTTTTTTGTTTGTTCTTCTCATCAAAACACAATCTAAAGAGGTCAAGATGGAAAAGAGTGTATTGTTTTCCCCGTTCATGGTGTCCCAGGTTTTCTCCTGGTATCCCTGCCTCTGTCTGATGAACTTCCTGCTAGTGGTCCTTTAAAAAAAGTTTGCTCTTAACCTTTGGAGGCATCACCATCCCTGATCTCAAACTCTACTATAGAGCTATAGTAATAAAAACAGCTTGGTACTGGTATAAAAACCGACATATGGACCAATGGAATTGAATTGAAGACCCTGACATTAATCCATGCACATATGAACACCTGGTTTTTGACAAAGGAGCCAAAACTATAAAATGGAAAAAAGAAAGTATCTTCAATAAATGGTGCTGGCATAACTGGATCTCAATATGTCAAAGATTACAAATAGATCCATATCTGTCACCATGCACAAAACTCAAGTCCAAGTGGATCAAAGACCTGAACATAAATCCAGTTACCCTAAACTTAATAGAAAAAGTAGGAAGCACTCTTGAATGTATTGGCACCGGAGACCATTTCCTAAATAAAACACCAACAGCACAGACCCTGAGAACACAACAACTAATAAATGGGACCCCTCAAAATTGAGAAGCTTTTGCAGGGCAAAAGACACAGTCAATAAGACAAAAAGACAGCCAACAGAATGGGAAAAGATCTTCACCAACCCCACATCTGACAGAGGATTGATCTCCACAGTATATAAAGAACTCAAGAAACTAGACATCAAAATACTGAACAGTCCAATTAAAAAATGGGCTAAAGAGCTAAACAGAGAATTCACAAAACAAGAACTACAAATGGCTGAAAGACATTTAAAGAAATGCTCAACATCCTTAATCATCAGAGAAATGCAAATCAAAACGACTCTGAGATACCACCTTACACCTGTCAGAATGGCTACGATCAAAAACACCAATGACAGTCAATGTTGGAGAGGATGTGGAGCAAAGGGAACACTCCTCCACTGTTGGTGGGAATGTAAACTTGTACAACCACTGTGGAAATCAGTATGGCGGTTTCTCAGAAAGTTAGGAATCGAACTACCTCAAGACCCAGCCATCCCACTCTTGGGCATATACCCAAGGAATGCTGATTCATACCATAAAGATACATTCTCAGCTATGTTCATAGCAGCACTATTTGTAACAGCCAGAACCTGGAAACAACCTAGATGCCCATCAACGGAAGAATGGATAAAAAAAATGTGGTACATATACACAATGGAATACTACTCAGCAGAGAAAAACAATGAAAGCATGAAATTTGCAGGCAAATGGATGGAACTAGAAAAAATCATCCTGAGTAAGGTAACCCAAACCCAGAAAGACAGTCATGGTATGTACTCACTCATAAGTGGATTCTAGATTAAAATAAAGAATAATCAGACCACAACCCATAGAACCATGGAGGCTATATATATATAGCATGGAGGTCCCTAGGACGACTGTGGCTTATAATAAATTTCGGTTTTACTCAATTATTGAAAAAAATAGCCAAATGAATGGAAACACATGAACTATGAACCAAAGGCTGAGGGGCCCCCAGCTGGATCAGGCCCTCTGAATAGGTGAGACAGTTGATTGGCTTGATCAGTTTGGGAGGCAACTAGGCAGTGGGACCAAGTCCTGTGCTCATTGCATGAGTTGGCTGTTTGAAACCTGGAGCTTATGCAGGGACACTTGGCTCAGTCTGGGAAGAAGGGACTGGACCTGCCTGGACTGAGTCTACCAGGTTGATCGCAGTCCTGGAGGAGGATTTGCCCTGGAGGAGGTGGGAATGGGGGGTGGGCTGGGATAAGAGGAGGGGGTGGGAGGGGGGAGAATAGGGGAACACGTGGCTGATATGTAAAACTGAATGGTATTGTAAAATAAAATAAAATAAAATAAAAAATAATAATACTGAAAAAAAAAGTTTGCTCTTAATGGATTTTTTTCTGGGTTTTCTTCACCCAGAAAGCCTTCCTTTCATATTTAGACTTGACTCGGATTTTTCTTTGATGGCTCTTTCTTCTCAGTGCTTTCAGAGCATGTGTTCTTTCCTTCTGGCTTTTTTTTTTGTTGTTGTTTTGTTTTTCGAGACAGGGTTTCTCTGTGTAGTTTTGGTGCCTGTCCTGGATCTTGCTCTGTAGACCAGGCTGGCTTCGAACTCACAGAGTGCTGGGAGTAAAGGTATACGCCACCGCTGCCCGGCTCCTTCTGGCTTTCTTTTATAACCCAGTGAGAGATACTCCATCTTGGAAGTCATTGCTTCCCTAACAGTAATGTGTAGTTTGTCTTTGATTAATGTATCTGTTTTTTCAATCTTTCTTGTTGATTTTTTTTTTTTTTTTTTTTTTAGACAGGGTCCTACTGTGGAGGTTTGACTGGTCTGGAACTTAATACATAGAACAGGTTGGCCTCATACTCACAGAGATCTTCCTGTTTCTGCCTCGCCAAGTGTATTAATATGCTCATCTTTTGTTCGACTTTAGTTTTCAGAAATTTGATGATCATATGTCCAGGTATAGATATTTTGGGTTCATTTGAGGGTTCATTGAGGTTATTTTTTTTCAATCTCTGGGTTTATGCCTTTTGAAAAAATTTGGTAAGGTTTTTTAGCAATTTTTTTTTTCATTTATTCCTTGTATTGCATTCTTTTCCTCCTGTGACTTGGTGATACAAATTTAAATATTTTGGTGTTGTGCTGTAAGTCTTGAGACTTGTTTCTAGTGTACCACTTTCTCTCTATTGTTCAGATTGGATAATTTGTCTTCAAGTTTATTAACACTTTCTCCTGCCATTTTTCTTGAGACAGGGCTCCCCTGCAGCCCAGGCTGGCTTCCTGCCCGCTTGCTGAGTCCTGGGATGACAGCTGGGGACCACCATATGGGGCTCCCCTGCACTTTTATTGTTACAGGATTATTTCAGTGCCTTTTTACATTTTGGTTATTATTATCTTCAGTTCTAAAATTTTCATTCAGTTCTTCTTTATATCTTCTATTTATTTGTAACTTTCTAGTCATTTTTGGTTCTCAGTGTTCCAGCCCCATTTTTTTTTTTTGTTTTTGTTTTTGTTTTTTTCATGGAATGTTGTTTCTGGATAAAGGAACACAATTTTATTCAAATTTTGTAGTGATATTTTGGAATGTTTATTTGATTCGTCTGTAGTACTTAATAAGACCTAAATGGTGTGGTATAAAAGAGCAAAGAGGTTGTATATGTTTGTGGTGACACCAGAACCACCTTCTTTGGAACTGGATCTCAGTTATTTATTTCTGATTATGAAATCCTAGGCAAATTGCTTAACTGATTATTACATCATTTCCTTCTTTTTAAAATTGGCCTAGCCATGGTGTGTCTGTCTACCTGGTAATGCTATCTACAAGAATCCACAAGTTGGATACCTGTAACTGTCATTCAAATGCTTTTTGAAAACAGATATTTGTACTTGACAGTAGCACTCGGTATTTATTCTTTATACGCCAGTCACTTTTTTCAGTTAGTCCTTGTCACTGCCGCACGTGTGTAGGACAAGAGATTGAGATAATGTTAGTTTGTCCAGACCACTAACATAGTCAAGTATTAAAGGCAGGCTTTCCACTCCGGCAGCTTGACCGTAGAGCAATAGCCTTAGATAATATACCGTGTTAGTAGGAACACAACAGTGAAATCGCTGTTCTAAATTAGTGTTGTATGAGCACCAGGATAGTCTGCTAATAATGGGTGGAGTTTTGTTTCTTCAAATATATTTTGTTCTGGGTATGGACTTTTTTTTTAGGGTTGATATTCACAGAGACTTGACTGTTTCTAAATGGCACAAAAAGTCCTTCTTTCTGTCCTTTACCAGACATCACCTAAAATAACAAATAAACTCAAACAGTAGAATCCCACATTCCATCTTCAGTAAAATCTAGGAGGTATCTCTAGCTACCATCTATAGTACAGGGGGATGGAGAGCAGATGGAAGGCTTGTGGTTAGCTCAGCAGTGAGAATGTCACATCTAACCATCTGCAGAGGTGTGTACTGATGATAAGCAGACTGAGTCATCGAGCACAATCTGAGAACGCTTCGAGAATCCAGGGGATTCGAGAGGATAGAAAGTGGGTGAGGTTGTTGGGGAGAGGTGGGGTAGATGAGATGTAAACAGGGGGTGCTGAAATGTATCGTTTTCTGGTCCTCTCCCTTTTCTGGGATTGATGACAACCACTTACCCATTTGTACAACAGAGGAAGGTAGAATCTCTGAAGAACTGCATGAGAGTCTCTAGAGCACAGGAATGGGAGGACGTGAAGGGACATCTGTGTATTGGTTGTGGTGGATTGAATGGGACCATCTGTGCCATCCCCCATTGAGCTCATATTTATCAGGGCTGGGTCCTTAGTTGAGGGAACAGTTTTGGGAAGGATTAAGAGGTGTGGCTTTGTTGGAGGAAGTGTGTGACTAGCGGATGGGCTTTGAGGTTTCAAAGAGCCCAAGTCAGGCCCTGGCTCTCTCTGCCTTCGACTTATAGATCAGAATGTAAGCTCTTAGATACTGCTCCAATGCCCTGCCTGCTTGCCGCCATGCTCTCCGCCATGATGGTCATGGACTAACCCTCTTATACTGTAGGTAAGCTTTTGGTTAAATGCTTCCTTTTATGTTGTCTTGGTCGTGGCATCTCTTCCCAGCAATAGAAAAGTAACAAAGGCTTTGATAATGCTTTTAGCTTCCTTCTTTTCTCTATAGTATTAGCAACAAGGCTTATAACCTCCATGTCCTTATACATCAAGGAAAAATAATTCTTCTGAAAATGGTAAGGTTTATAGGCATGAAGTAAGAATATTGCTGTGAACAGGAATGAGAAAGAAGGAAGGCATCCCAAGAAAATACTCAATAGGAAATAAGAACATTTCTTAGGAAGTGGAATTAAAAGACAGTGAGATTCAATCAGGAGAGACAATTTGTCTGGGGTTAACTTAGTGGGTCTTGCCTAGGCAGCACTAGGTCCTGGCATTTAAGAATTTCAAGTGGATGGTCAATATGAGAGGCGTATCTTCTGGCTTTGTGAAGCTGACAGGAGAGAAAGGATGAAGGAAACAGAGGAAGGAAAAAAACCAAATAAGTTTAAGAAAGAAAAATTGCCCGGACTTAGAAACAAGAGTTTTAAATTTTGAAAGACTTATACACTGGGAATTGTGTAATTCTGTAACATACTCTTGTGTGTCTCTTTGGACCTGTTCTAATCTCTACGTTTCCTCTACTCTCTTTGGAAAGGCAATCTGTTGGAGGGGGGAAGGTAAACACTTGCCCGTTCTCAGCTTCCGTGCTGTGTGATGGACGGAGTGCTGGTCTGTAAGATATGAGCAGGGTCTGCTGAAGACGTTACTCAGAAGAGGAAACGCTGTTTTCTCACGGCGCCTGTTACTTTCTGATCCTTTCCTTTCTAACCTCTCTTGTTAGGAATGTTAACAAGATGTCACGGCCACGTTGGCCATTTTGTAGCAGAAAATCATGGAACTCTCAGCTCCGAGTCTCTCATCTCAGGAATCCACATCGGCAACCATGACCTCTGGGTTTCATGTCACAGAAAGTTCCCTGTTTGGCTGAACTACTCCATGCTGGCTTTAAAAAAGCTACAATTAAATGTTGTTTAAATTCATACTGACAGAGTATATAGACATACACACACACACATACACAAACACACACACACAGACCACAAAAATCACATATAAAACTCAGAATAAGAGTGATTCCAGACTTCTTTAGAGCAATATTAGAAGGTAAAAGATAATAGAGACTGAGCAGTAGTTCTGAAAGAGTGATTTTCAACCTTGATTTTTTTTTTTTTACATTGTCAAAATACGGTAAGGTGTGATTGACATGAATATGTAAGTTTTTAAATATTTCCTCTAACACACCTTTTTTGGGAAGCCAGTGGGAGGTGGTGTCTACCAAAGTGGAGGTATGAAACAAGAAATGGGAAGGCACAGAATCTCGGAAAGATGGGCTGTCATAGAGATGAGAGGTACAAGGAATGGCCTGAGAGGCCAGTGCCCCCTGGAACAGAAACAGACTTCTAGGGGTTATTGTGCAGGAAGAACATAAGTGATCCAAATTTGATTATAATAATACTAAGTATTATTATTTGTTTACATGTGTGTGTATCTGTATGTGAGTCTCTCTCTCTCTCTCTCTCTCGTGTGTGTGTGTGTGTGTGTGTGTGTGTGTGTGTGTGTGTGTGTGTAGGTCGAAAGACAGCTTTCAGGAGTAGGTTCTCTTCCCCCTGCCTCATGTGGGTCCCAGAGATTGACCTTAGATCGTCAAGTTTTGTAGCTTGTACCTCTACCTGTGAGCCCTTTCATTGGCCCAAATGACAATTACTTTTTGAAATGTCTTTAAAACTTTGGAACATGGGAGAAGGATTTAACAAGACATTAAAAAAGAATAAAATATAAGCAAATCAGCGTGAGAGGTATTCCATGTAAAGGTAAAGCTGAAAGGAAACACACACACACACACACACACACACACACACACACACACACACACAGCTTTAGTAAGCACGATGTATTTAGTCACAGAAATGATGTAGAAAGTCTCACATGGTCTTAACTCTACTGGGAAACTAGGGTGGGGAAGTGAGATGGATACAGGATGGATAATGGATGCCTTTCTGCTGCACAGGACTTCGTATGTCAGCACACACACATGACTTTAAAGTGTGGAGGGAATGAATGCCGGAAGGAACCACAGAGTCTTGACGATAAGGTGACCTGCGTAGGGACCACTGTGGAGCTTTTGAGTTTTTAGTCTTTAGCACTGTTGTTCACTGTTGTATATGATTGCTTGGAAAAAGGATAAGAAAAAGAAATCTCTTTTAATGCTCACTCTGTCTGAAGTCACAGAGGGCTGTGTACACTTTCTTCTTTCTGGAAGGCTCTTCTTCCTTTTGTATCTCTAGGAGTCACACTCACTGTGGGATTTACCAGACTTTAAGTGAAGCGTCTGTAATCCCCCTCAGCAGTTGGGGTCTCCTCTCTGACTGCTGCAAACTTCGTGCCAGCGTGCATAACGTGGCTTATTTGGCTTGTTTTCATCCTTGTGCACAGGACTGGATCGGGGCGTGGTGGGTTTGGTTTGTTTCTTACGTCCTTGATAACATGTAACAGTGTGTAATTATAGTAGGTACTCCATAAAGGTTGAATAAAAGAAAAGACCCTGAATGTAAGCTGGGAAACCTGTATAAAGGCCTAGCTTTGTTTCTTTCCTGGCCCCTTGCTTTGGTCAAATGTATTTTACATCTCAGTGTCTTAGATTTCTCTTCGCAAAACTGGGCGTAATGAACCTTAAGGTCTTTAAGAATTAAAAAAAACCTTTCTTTAAATGACTCTATGTTATTCATGGTCCTAACCTTACAACTTAAAATCCATGATGGGCCGGGCGGTGGTGGCGCACGCCTTTAATCCCAGCACTCGGGAGGCAGAGGCAGGGGGATCTCTGTGAGTTCGAGGCCAGCCTGGGTTACAGAGTGAGTTCCAGGAAAGGTGCAAAGCTACACAGAGAAACCCTGCCTCGAAAAACAAAACAAAAACAAAAACAAATCCGTGATGCTGAGACTGTTCTTTAGTCTGGGAATGTAACTTAGTTGGTAGAGTGCTTGTGTTGCCTGCGCCAAGTCCTGGGTCCAATTTCTAGTGCATACTGGCCACAGTGGCACGTTTACATTATCCCAGCACTACCTAAGAAATAAAAAGAAGACTACTTTTAATACTTATATTAGTCTTATATAGTTTGTAAATATTTGGTGGCTTTATTTTATTTTTTTGAGACAGAGTCTGATGTTGCCCAGATTGGCCTTGAACTTACCACGTAACTGAGGATGACCTTGAATTCCGACCCTCCCATCTCTACTTCCCACGTGCTAGGATCACAGGCATGTGCTACTTCACCTGATATGTCTGGATATGTCCTTAGTTTCCATTCTCTAAAATATATCCCCCCTCTGGATGTGAGCTACAGAGGGTAAGGACATGCCTGTCTTACTGGGTGTTGTTTCTCAGTATTTGTTAGCAAGGCTGGCTTGGGTGGACACAGGGCATCTAGTAAATGTCCCCTGGGGAGGATTCTCTGGATGTCCCTGAAAATCCAGTTGCTCAAGACATTGCAGAAAAATGCATCTAGGATTTTGCATAGTGTCCTTGTCGGCTGTTATGAAACACCAGTTGCCAGCCTTCTTGGAGGGCTTTCCATTTCCTGTGTAGTTAGAGCCATTTCTCTCTTTAATTACCTCGTCAAATGGTTTTCTTTTTCTTTCATGAGGCCTTTCTGAGTTAATCTTTTCTTCCGAGTCTCAGCAACTTAGGGTACAGAGCAGTGGTTTATGTAAGGCATTTTTATCTCCCCAGTGTTAAACTGTAATGATTTGGGGCCGAGTTTTTGTGCCTGGATAAAGCGCTCTCTACATTTTAATGAGTTTCTAATCTGAATGATTCAAATCTACAAGCTGGCTTTCCCTTGGATACATGCAAGTAAGAAAGTTAAGGACTTGGCAAAAATTATTTTAGATTTTTGCCAAATCCAACAATTTGAAATGCAATTTAAACGTTTCGCCAAATCCCAGACATCACTGTGTTTATCCCTTTTTGACCAGAAGTTGCAGTTTGCCAAGAGACTGAATGAAAGTGTATTTCTAAGCGATTGGCGGTCTTCAAAGGAAGCTGCAGCCTTTGACAGTTATTTATGTAGCTGCCTCTTATAGCCACTGCGAGCTACTCCCTGACCTGCCCCTCTTCCCCTCCACCCCCTTGCCTCTACCTCTGCCCCGTCCTTTAGTCCTGTACACTGACTTAGCAGAGCATGAGGAGTCAGGAATAGATCGCACTCTGGATGAGGTCTTCCTCTGGGCTTCCAAGTAGACACGCGTCAACTCCTGCTGTGTCCCAGGCAGCACGTCAAGAGCTTTATGTGTATTTTAATCTTCACACCAATCCTGTGATGTTAGCTTTATTTTTCCCATTTTTACTGAAAAGGAAATTGGAAACTGTTTTGAGGAATAAGCAATTTATCCTGTTATAAAACTCCCATGTTTAGAACAGACACTTGAGATTGGGACTGTCTGGAGCAGTGTGTCCTTCCTTGCATATAAAACATGCCCTGAGAGTGTTGGTGGAATTATTTTTATATCAGTACTATTCCAATTAAGGCTTCATCTATAGTTAACTGTATTAGATATTTCTATTGATCTCAACTATGCCTTTTTTTTTTGTTTGACAAAGATTAGTATTTCATTAATACAAAGCAGAAAGTACACACACACACACACACACACACACACACACACACACACACACACATACTGAATCAGAAACTAAGGATTTTATGATCTTTGACAAGATTTGAAAAGAAACTAAATCTCAAAGAATAAAATTTAGCAGAAAGAGAGGGAGAAAGAACATGCACTGGGGTGAGTAGAGATGTGAGGAGGAACTGGAAATGTGGGGATTTAAGGGCAAACATAATCAAAATATATCGTATGAAAAATTGAAAATAAAAAATAATTTAATAGCAACAATATTAGGTATATTGTGCATGTCCCTCAAGACAAATACTGAATTGGTGAGATGTGGTGGTGATATTTTTGTTTGTTAGGCTTTGAAGTTTAGAGGATTTTACTGTGATAACTCAGTGTGAGTAGTAATGTGGATTGGTTTGAGCTTTGGCTGCATTCAAATAATTATATGAGCTTAGAATTAGGTGGAAAGAATATAGTTTCCAAGTTATGTATTCTGGTTAGATTGTATGTGGTTTGGGAACAGTTTTAAAAGTTATATGGACATAATTGAGTGGTTATAGACCAGGAGATACACAGAAGTAGGTCTTGGATTCTTAGAAGTCAACGATTGTTGAAAGTTCTCTGAAGAAACATAACAGACAGGGTGGGAAGGGATGTGAGGGGAAGAAATGGTGCTTTGTGTTAAGACTGAGCTCACACTGTTGTGGAGACTTGGAAAGTCAAAAATCTACAGGGCATGAAAGGAGGCTGAGAACCCAGGGAAAATGCTAGAGGCTGAGAACCCAGGGGAGAATGGTACAGAAGCTGAGAACCCAGGGGAGAACGGTACAGAGGCTGAGAACCCAGGGGAGAACGGTACAGAGGTACATGGTGGCAGCTTTCCTGGTTCTTTTTAGGACATCAGTCTAGCAAGACCTTTAGTTGACTGGAAGGCCCATCCTTGTTGTAGGAGGTATCTGCTTTATGTAAGTCTACTGACCCACATGCAACTTCATCTTGAAAGTGCCATCACAGAAACATCTGGAGTAGTCAACCAGATGTCCGAGTATAATGCTGTAGTCAAACTGACTCATAATATTAACCATCACAATAGCAGACATTCAATAGATGCTTCTTGAATGGATATGTTGAGTTAAAAAAAATCTGTAAATAGTTGGAGATAGTGATGTCTAACTGGAGAAGACTTTGAATAAAATAATGATTGTCTTTAAATATCCAAAGAACTTGGCAATACTAAATAGAATCCCAGGTAGGACACGAGTCTTCAAGGAGAAATGAAGTGGGTGGATAGATTAGATAGGAAACAGACCCCTCTTCATTCCTTTGCATAATTTCACCACGTAGGAACTCTCCAAATACCAAATCAACATATTAAGCTCTTGAAATATTGATTGCAAGGACTCCTGGGGTGGATGGTAGATCAGAAGTAGTTACATCTGTGTGACTGCTATTGATGAAGAGTCTGGACAATAAAGGGTGACTATTGAAAAGAGACAGAGGGAGGGAGGTCCCTGCTGCTGAACTTTGGGGGCAGATTCCTGGGGCCTGCTGGGAACAGGACTTCTAAAAGGCAAATATGTCTGGAAGGCTTTGGTACAAGGCTATTTTTGCTGGCTCTAAGCGAGGTCTCCGGAACCAGAGAGAGCACACAGCTTTTCTTAAAATTGAAGGTATGTATGTTCAAGATGAAACGGAATTCTACTTAGGCAAGAGATGTGCTTATGTGTGTAAAGCAAAAAACAACACAGTGACACCCGGAGGCAAACCAAACAAAACCAGAGTGATCTGGGGAAAAGTAACTCGGGCCTGGAAACAGTGGCATTGGTTTGTGCCGAATTCCGAAGCAACCTTCCTGCGAAGGCCACTGGACCTGTGTCCAGTGTGATGCTGTACCCTTCCCGGATTTAAGCTAGTGAAAAGTAAATAAGTAAAAGTGGATTAAAAAAAAAAAGAAAAGAAAGAGGCAGAGAACATCAGAAGCCACAGAAGTGGCATAACCACCCAGTATCGTGCAGGGACAGAAAGAATGGGCTATGAAAATGAAGCCCGAGCTGCTCGTCCCGGCTTCCAGGTTCAGGAGCTGAAACCTCACTCACAAAGAGTGCCAGGCCACCCTGGAGGAAAGAGACTTGCAGTCTGAGCCACAGGACAAACCCACAATTCTCATAGGGCTTCATTTCAGTTGGAGGAGTTGGTGTGACGGAGACTTCCGCGTGAAGGTCAACATTGGGGAAGAAATGTATTTTGCTTTTCTTGAACCTTCGAGAGCGATTGCCAAGCACCACTTTGAGAGGAAATGCATTATTTGAGACTGAGCCACCCTGAGGGAAAACAGAGAACAACCACAAGTCAGGGAGTCGACGGCACGCTAGTCATAACACTCTCTATCATGGAAATAAGGGAGACTGGATATGGACATGCTGAGAAGTTTAGGTGGCTGGAGCCTTAGGCTGGGAAGGGCCTGGTAGTTGGTGGCAGACTAGGAACTCTGGAGTGAGAACCCACCTGCCCCACTGAACTACAAGGCTAAGTGGCCTTCTGAGGTTTTGGTACACATTTTTTTTTTCTGTCAAGGATAGTTTGCCATACCACGGGCCATTATTCCATAAATCTTCTCCACCTTGCAAGCTTTTTAGGTAGGTGTTTTAAATTTCTCTCACTTGGTATAAAACTTTTTTTTTTTTTTTTTTTTGACAAAGCCTTCTCTCCATTCCAGTCCCAGAGCTTGGCAGCCTGAAGCCTGAAGCTTTTTTTTTTTTTTTTTTTTTGAGAGATCCTATCTTTATTTTTTTTTTATTTTTTTTTAAGTAAATTTATTTTACAACATCATTTAGTTCAACATAATAGCCACAGATTCCCCTGTTCTCCCACTCTCGCCCCCTCCCCCTCCCCCATCCCACCCCCCATTCCCACCTCCTCCAGATCAAGGTCTCCCCGAGGACCGGGATCGACCTGGTAGACTCAGTCCAGCCAGGACCAGTCCCCCCTCCCAGATCGAGCCAAGTGTCCCTGCATATGTCCCAGGATTCAAACAGCCAACTCATGCAACAAGCCCAGGACCCGGCACCAACACACGGCTGCCTCCCAAACAGATCAAGCCAAATGACTGTCTCACCCGTTCAGGGGCCTGATGCAGTTGGGGGCCCCTCAGCCTTTGGTTCATAGATCCTGTGCTTCCATTCGTTTGGCTATTTGTCCCTGTGCTTTATCCAACCCTGGCTTCAACAATTCTCGCTCATATAAACCCTCTTCTTTCTCACTAATTAGACTCCCAGTGCTCCACCAGGGGCCCAGCCATGAATGTCTGCATCCAGATTCCTCAGACCTTCCTTGGATGGGGTTTATGGCACAACTAACAGGGTGTCTGGCCATCCCATCACCGGAGTAGGTCAGTTCCTGCCGTCTCTCGTCCATTGCCAGCAGTCTTTTCTGGCGGTATCTTTGTGGATCTCCGTGGGCCTCCCTAGCTCTCTGCTTCCTCCCCTTCTCATGTGGTCTTCATTTACCATGGTCTCCTATTCGTTGTTCTCCCTCTCTTTTCTTGATCCAGCTAGGATCTCCCACTCTCTTTCCCTCGACCGTCGCTCTTCATTGTTCCCACTCATGACCAGGCTGTTCATGTAGATCTCATCCATTTCTCCATGTCTTTTTTGGGGTCCCGTTTTCCAGGTAGCCTCACTGGTGATGTGAGTAGCAGTTCAGTCATCCTTGTTCCACATCTAGTATCTTCCTATGAGTGGGTACATACCATATTTGTCTTTCTGAGTCTGGGTCACCTCACTCAGGATGATTTTTTTCTAGATCCATCCATTTGTCTGCAAACCGTATGATGTCATTGTTTTTCTCTGCTGAGTAGTATTCCATTGTGTATATGTGCCACAATTTATTTATCCATTCTTCAGTTGAAGGGCATCTAGGTTGTTTCCAGGTTTTGGCTATTACAAACAATGCTGATATGAACATAGCTGAGCAAGTGCTCTTGTGGTATGATTGAGCATTTCTTGGGTATATGCCCAAAAGTGGTATAGCTGGATCTTGGGGGAGATTGATTCCCAATTTTCTAAGAAAGCGCCATAAGGAGATTAAGGGGATACAAATTGGAAAGGAAGAAGTCAAGCTTTCCCTATTTGCAGATGACATGATAGTATACTTGAGTGACCCCAAAGATTCCACCCAGGAATTGATAAAGCTTATAAACACCTTCAGCAACATAGCTGGATACAAGATCAACTCAAAAAAATCAGTAGCCTTCCTATATACAATGGACAAAGAAGATGAGAAGGCAATTAGAGATACATCACCCTTTACAATAGCCAAAAATGACATAAAATACCTTGGGGTAACACTAACCAAGCAAGTGAAGGACCTATATGACAAGAACTTTAAGTCCCTGAAAAAAGAAATTGAAGAAGATGTCAGAAAATGGAAAGATCTCCCATGCTCATGGATAGGCAGGGTTAACATAGTAAAAATGGCAATCTTACCAAAAGCAATCTACAGATTCAATGCAATCCCCATCAAAATACCAACACAATTCTTCACAGACCTGGAAAGAATAATACTCAACTTCATATGGAAAAACAAAAAACCCAGAATAGCTAAAAGAAACCTGTACAATAAAACAACTTCTGGAGGCATCACAATCCCTAACTTCAAGCTCTACTATAGAGCTACAGTAATAAAAACAGCTTGGTATTGGCATAAAAACCGACATGTGGACCAATGGAATTGAATTGAAGACCCTGACATTAACCCACACACCTATGGACATATAATTTTTGACAAAGAAGCCAAAAGTGTACAATGGAAAAAAGAAAGCATCTTCAACAAATGGTGCTGGCATAACTGGATATCAACGTGTAGAAGGCTGCAAATAGATCCATATCTGTCACCGTGCACAAAACTTAAGTCCAAGTGGATCAAAGACCTCAACATAAATCCAGCTACTCTAAACCTGCTAGAAGAGAAAGTAGGAAGTAATCTTGAACGCATTGGCATAGGAGATCACTTCCTAAATATAACACCAGTAGCGCAGACACTGAGACAAACAATCAATCAATGGGACCTCCTGAAACTGAGAAGCTTTTGTAGAGCAAAGGATATGGTCAACAAGGCAAAGCGACAGCCTACTGAATGGGAAAAGATCTTCACCAACCCGACAGGTGACAGAGGACTGATATCCAGAATATATAAGGAACTCAAGAAATTAGACATCAAAACGACCAACAGTCCAATTGAGAAATGGGCTTTAGAATTAAACAGAGAATTCTCAACAGAGGAAACCCAAATGGCTGAAAGACATTTAAGGAACTGCTCAACATCCCTAATCATCAGGGAAATGCAAATCAAAACAACTCTGAGATACCACCTTACGCCTGTCAGAATGGCTAAGATCAAAAACACTGAAGACACTTTATGCTGGAGAGGTTGTGGAGCTAGAGGAACTCTCCTCCACTGCTGGTGGGAATGCAAGCTTGAAGCTTTTAAAAGTATCTAATCATGAAAGGCTGTGAGGTCCTATCCCAGCCAATGGGGAAAAAGACACAGTTACCACTTGAGTTGGTGTTGGGTTCTGGTGCACCATTTTTACAAAAATCATTACCTTGTCCAGTGGCTTTCTCTTTGTCCCCTTTTTGGGACATTGATATTATTCTTTGTTCTTAACTCAAAGTGGGTAAGCCACTAAACTGTAGCCCAACTGGGCAATTGACTCTCATTGTTTTGGGCTCAGCCTCCGATTGAATGGTAGGAAGTGTGCTGGCTAGTTTTATGTCAGTTCAACACAGCGATAGTCATGTGTAAGCAGAGAACCTCAACTGAGAAAATGCCTCTAGAAGATTGGGCTGTAAGCAGGCAAGTCTGTAGAGCAATTTTTTAAATAGTGGCCCAGCTCATTGTGGGAGGAGGCACCTCTGGGCTGGTGGTCCTGAGTTCTGTAAGAAAGCCATGGAGAGCAAGCCAGTAAGCAGCACTCCTCTATGGCCTCTGCCTCAGCTCCTGCCTTCGGGGTCCTGTCCTGACTTTCTTCAGTGATGGACTTTGATGTGGAAGTATAAGCCTTTCCTCACCAACTCACTTTGGTCATAGCGTCCCATTGAAACAATAGTAACCCTAACTAGGACAGAAGCCAGGGGACTTCAACAGCGTCTGATTCCCTCCTCCACTGGTGGACTCAAATATTCAATGAATTGAAAGGAAGCTACCTCAATGCATTTTTATTTTTTGTTTGTTTTCTTTTTTTCCCATATATATTTTCCCCATATCTTTCTTTTCTATGGCATTTTTAGTATTATTTTTATATTTTACATTAAGAATTTATTTTAGCCTTTATTTCTGTAATACCTGTCTAATTTTGTTTATGTATGTTTTCTTTGTTGTACAGATTTTTAACTTTTTATTTACTTTTTCATTTTTCAGGTATATTGAAATAGATTATTTTCTCACACAATATGTCCTGATTATAATTTTCCATACCTCTATTCCTCCCAGTTTCTTCCTATTCCAGATCTACTCCCTTTCTGTCTCTCATTAGGAAAGGACAGGCTTCTAAGAGGTAACAACCAAACATGACAAAATAATATATAATAAGTGTCTTAATTTGGGTTTCTATTGCTGTGAAGAGACACCATGGCCATGGCAAACTCTTATGAAGGAAAACATTTAATTGTGGTTAGCTTGCAGTTCAGAGGATTACTACATCATCTTCATCATGGAAGGTAGCATAAAGCCAGATGTAGTGCTGGAGGAGGAACTGAGAGTGCTACATCTTGATCCACAGGCAACAGGAAGTGAACTGAGTGCCATACTGTGTGTAGCTTGAGCATAGGAGACCCCACAGCCCATCTCTACAGTGACACACTTCCTCCAACAAAGCCACACCTCCAAATAGTGCCATTCCCTAAAGGCCAAGCATGCAAACACATGAGCCTATGAGGGCCATGCCTATTTAAACCACCACAAGAAGATAAAGCAAAAAAAAAAAAAAAATCATATCAAAGTTGGACAAGAAAACCCAACAGGAGAAGAAGAGTCCCAAGAAGAGGCATAAGCATCAGAAACCTACTTGTTCACATGCTCAGGAGTCCCATAGAAATACTAAGATAAAAGCTAGAATATATACACAGAGGACCTGGTGCAGCCCTGTGTAAGCCTGTGCTTGCTGCCTCAGTCTCTGTGAGCTTGCATATGCCTCGCTTAATTGTTTTAGAGGGCCTTGTTCTCCTGGTGTCCTCCATCTTCTCTGGCTCTTACACTCTTTTTAAATCCTCTTCTGTGGGGTTCCCTGAGCTCTGAGGAAAGGGATTTGATGGAGATCTCCAATTTAGATTTTCTTTCTCCATATAATGTCTGGTTCTGAGTCTCTGCATCTGTTCTTGTCTGCTGAAGGAGGAAGCTTCTCTGATGAGGACTGAGTAAGGCACTGACCTATGAGTATAGCAGAATGTCATTAGGAGTCATTTATTCATACTGTTTTTTTCTTTTGATCAGTAGTGTTTGGTTTTACCCTAGGTCTCTGGGCTATCTAGTCTCTGGTTCTTGCTCAAACAAGTAGTGTTGGGTATGGGTTCCATCTCCTGGTTTGGGCCTTAAGTCAAATCAGACATTGGTTGGTTATTCCCATAAGTTCTGTACCACCATTGCCCTAATATATCTTCTAAGCAGTACAGATTATAGGTCAAAGGTTTTGTAGCTGCTATTTATATTTCTCTTTTGGTAGCCTGTGGAGTACCTTTCCTCACCAAAGGCATTAGAACATTGGGGTGAAGGCTCCATGTAGGCACCAGCTAGACTTCTGTGGTTAATGAGTTGTGTGGGTGTTGTCCTCAGCAATGCCCCCCCCACTGTCAGTTTGCAGAGAGCAATCCCTTGTTTTAGTAACAGTCTGGGTTGTTGGGGGGATTTTCATATGACCCCTTTGGCCAACAACTCAGTTGAATGCAACACAGTCCTTGTACTGGAAGCCTTGCTTGGTAACAAGAGATGGCCAGTTGAGATTCCATATCCCCAATTATTAGGAGACCTCATTAGGATCACATTCCTATACTTCAGGAAGTTTCCACTGCATTGGGTTTCCATATCATTTCTCAAATGCCCCTCAATGCCAGATGTCTCTTTTTGCATTCTCTACCTCTACAGTATTTCCCTCCCTGCATGATCCTCCTTTTTGTGTCCCTAGTCCACCCATAAAATCTATACCTCCCCCTCCCAAGGATATCCATGTACCCATCCCCACCCTTCCTCTGTACTTAACCTTTCTGGGTCTATGGATGTAGCTTGGTTATCATTTACTTAGCGGCTAATATCCACATATAAGTGAATTTATCTTTTTGGGTCTGGGTTACCTCAGTATGATTTTTTTTCTAGTTCCATCCATTTGCCTGCAAATTTCATTTTTTTAACAGTGGAGTAATATTCCATTGTATAAATGTACCACATTTTCTTTATTCATTCTTCTGTTGAGGGACATCTTGGTTGTTCGCAGTTTCTGGCTATTGTGAATAAAGCTATAATGAACACAGTTGAGCTAGTGTCCTTGTGATAGGATGGAATGTTCTTTGGGTATATGCCCAAGAGTGGTATAGTTGGGTCTTGAGGTAGATCAATTCTCAACCTTCTGAGGAAATACCATACTGATTTCCATAGTGGCTGTACAAGTTTTCCCTCCCACCAGCAGTGGAGGAGTGTTCCCCTTGCTCCACATCCTCACCAGCATGAGCTGTCACTTATGTTATTGATCTTAGCCATTCTGACAGGTATAAGATGGACTCTCAAAGTAGGTTTGATTTGCATTTCCCTGATGGCTAAGGATGTGGAACATTTTCTTAAGTATTTCTCAGCCATTTGAGATTCTTCTATAGAGAATTCTGTTTAGATCTGTATCTCATTTTTAATTGGATTATTTGATGTTTTGATATTTGGTTTCTTGAGTTCTTTATATATTTTGGGTATTCTAGGATATGGAGTTGGTGAAAATCTTTCCCCCATTCTATAGATTGCCACCCTATGTGAAAAGCTTTTCAGTTTCATGAGGTCCCATTTGTTAATTGTCGATCTTAGTGCCTGTGCTATTGATGTTTTGTTCAGGAAGCTGTCTCCTGAGCCATGTGTTAAAGGCTGCTCCCCACTTTCTCTTCCATCAGGCTCAGTTATTGTACAGATTTTTAAAATCTTTTGTTTTTTCTCTTTTACCACCATCTTTTCATTCTTTAATTTTTTTTACTTAACCATATTCTTTGTATGGTTTATAAAGAATTTTTGTATTATATAACTATGTATTCATGTATAAATAATGCATGTTCTCCCTCTCTTCCTTCTTCTGCCCCTCCATTCACTTTTCTGTACTTTTATCCCAATTACTACTTGACTTCCCGGCTCCCTCTCTGTCATTGTTGCCGTATTTGTTTCTGTGATCATGGATGGTGTAGTCTTTGGCTTTCACTTTAAGTGTGTTTTTATATTTGGTGTGCTGCACTCTTACTATTGCAGCAGTTTATTACCTGAGCGATGCTTGGGGCTGATCCCTCAAGAAAAGATCCCAATTGGGTGACCATCATATTAACAGCTCTATAAATAGTAGCACAAAACATAAGTAATAGGAAAAGCAAGACAATGTGATTCCTACAAGAGATCCCAGCTTCTTCGTAAATGGAATTCAAAATTCATTTGAAGATACTGAAATGGTTCAAGTGCTGGACAAAGAACTCAACAATTGACTTGTAAAATTGATCAATGGAGTACGGAAATCAGTGCCAACTCATTTCTGAAAGTAAACGTATCAGAATAACAAAAACCTGTCTGCAGAAACTGAAAGCCAGAAGAGTACAGAATGATATAATCCATTCCAAGGCAGTAAGTGACTGCCAACCCCCACGACTTTACGAAGTACAGCTATCTTTTAAAATTTAAGGAGAGATAAAGACATTCCACCAGAAGCACAAACTAAAACAATTCATAACTAGGACCTAACATTGGATACTTAAAGGAACCTTGCACACTGTTTGGGAGGGAAGATGTCTATAAACAGAAGAGTTTAGGAAATTCCTTTCAGGAAAGGTATCAACCAAGGAGAAGTAGGAAGGAAGTAGTCATCACCCAACCCAAGAAAGCACCAATCCTTAATACAAATAGGAGAGAAAAAAATTTTAAAATGGTATTTGAACCAACTAGGGAAATAACCACCAAGATTATAGGGCTATCAGATCTGTCTCGAAGATAACTCTAAACTTTCTGGTGGCTGAGTGTGCACCAATGCACTGTCACTTCTCAGTGGGTGTCACAAGGGAAGCCTTGGTGCCAAGAATCCCTCCTTTGGGTTGTAACCTTCTAACCTTTAGTCTTTCTTTAATTACTTCTCATGACACCCCTCTGATGTGGGCACTGGTGACATCATTCTCATTTCCCAGAAGCCCACATTAAGAAATGTACCCAAGAACGAAGTGTGTTTGTGAGCAAGCTAACATTTGAACGTCAACCCACTAACAAAGAATTTCTCCAGATCTGGAGCTTGTGAGGAAGATGATGCATTGTGTAATATGTATACTTTTTGTGAAAGCTGAGAATGAGATCTCATGATTTTATTTTTTGAAGTTTACTTATGATTTGTGTGGTGCTGTGTGCAATTTTCCCAAGAAATAATGTAAGCCCAACAAATAACATACAGAGAAAAGGGCAAACTGTGGAATATTTTTGGCTGATGGTTTGACATAATCTTCAGGCTTGGGCACTCATTCTTTACCCAGGGTCTGTGCAAGCCAAGGAGTGTTTCAGATACCTTAAAGTCATTTTACAATTACTAGGTTTATGAAGGTCAAGTGAACACAGCATTGGTACTTCTGCTGAAATATCAGCTCCTTACTTCACTAATTACTACCAGTAAAAAATTGCCGGGAGGTGGTGGCGCACGCCTTTAATCCCAGCACTCGGGAGGCAGAGCCAGGCGGATCTCTGTGAGTTCAAGGCCAGCCTGGGCTACCAAGTGAGCTCCAGGAAAGGTGCAAAGCTACGCAGAGAAACCCTGTCTCCAAAAACAAAAAACAAACAAACAAACAAACAAACAAAAATGGCTTCCCAGCCCCGGGATGGACATGTGGACATGTTTGACTTTGTTTCACACTAGTGAGTTTTCTCTCCTTGTTTGTGTTCCCACTGATTTCTTTTTTTTCAATCCTAGGAACATGATGCATACTTAAATGGGCAGTCATTATAAGTGTACACAGCATTATGAATTACTGCAAAGGCAAAGCCAGTGTAAGAATCACTTGAAGCAAGACACAAAATTACTAGCACTAAAAAACATGCATGCCTTTTGCTTTTTCCTAATGGTAATGGTAATAACACACACACACACACACACACACACACACACACACACACACACACACACACATGTTTGTTGACTATCTAACTACTAAACATATTGCCAGGTTATAGTGTTATAATATTTGTTTAGCCGTTCCCCCAGAATGATTATACAGAACTTCTATCCTTACTGGCTTAGAGGGCTGTCTTGAAAATGTCTCTGAGCCAGGTGGTGGTGTATACCTTTAATCTCAGTTCTTGGGAGGCAGAAACAGGAGATCTCTGAGTTCAAGCCCAGCCTGGTCTACAGAGTGAGTTCTAGGACAGTCAGGGTTACACAGAGAAACCCTGTCTTGAAAAACCAGAAAAAAACAGTATATCACTTGGTATTGGCAGCCTTAAATAAATTTTATTTTTTTTGTTTTTTTTTTTGAGACAGGGTTTCTCTGTGTAGCTTTGGAGCCTTTTCCTGAAACTCACTCTGTAGCCCAGGCTAGCCTCAAACTCATAGAGATCCACCTGCCTCTACCTCCCGAGTGCTAGGATTAAAGGCATGAGCCACCACTGCCTGGCTAAATTTTAACATTTTAAGAGCTATATATTTCTCCCCCATTTTTGGTTTGTCTTTTTTACTTCTGAATGTGTCTTTCCTAAGTAGTACAGTTACTAATTTTCATTAGTTCAAGTTAATCCTTTACCTAATGATGATTGATTTTTGTATGTATTATTTCCTGTATGTTAACATTTAAGAAGTTAATTATTTTTCATGTTATACCTATTTTTATTAGTAATTACTTTTATATTCTGTGATATATGTATATGTTTGAGAATACATATTCTCTCTTTGTCATATTGATATTAATTTAAACAAAGTGTTGCTTATGAAAAGTTCAGTGTTTCTCTACTGCTATTCAGTGAAACTTAAAAAAGGTGATGTGATGTTTATTCTATTGAATCTATAAAATATTTTGGGGATAAAATATTAACATGTCAATATGTAATTCTTCTATTTCATGGTCTGTTTCTTCATTGATTTAAGTCTACTTTAATGAATTTATTGTGATGCTAATGAGCGAATTCAGGGCCGTGTGTGTGTGTGTGTGTGTGTGTGTGTGTGTGTGTGTGTTAGGCAATCACTCTCACACCGACTCATACCTCCAGCCCAATGTCGACTTTAATTTGGGGAAGTAATAACAGAGGATCAAATCCATATTTTTACACCTATTTTTAAATTAAATTCTTTTATAGTATTTTCTACAGAACTTACATATTTTCATTAATTTCTAAATGCTTGATTTCTTTTGTTATGAGTGATACTTTTCAAAGATTTTTTTGTTAACTCGGTGTATAGAAATGACTTATTTTGAATTTTTTAACCTAAAATCCAATGATTTTCTTTCTTTCTTAATTGTACTAATTTATCCATAGATTGGTTTTGTTGTTATTGTTGTTTCTTTTTTCTTTTGAGGGAAAGAGAAGTTTTCATGTCTTTTTTTTTTTTTTTTAACTTACTGTTCTTGCTTAGGGCATCTAGTTAGCTGTTGAAGAGTGGTATTAATGGCATCCTCATTTAATTCTCAGTCTCAAGAGGAAAGCTTCCATTATTTCATAGATAAGTACCATGATTGATTATAGAAGTATATGTAGAGGAAAGTGCATATGTTTTGTTTGTGCAGTTCAGTGGATTCTCGTGAAGTGGATACATTTGTGTTAAATATGCAGATCCAGAAATAGTTCTTCTGAAGCTCTTCTTTTATTCCCTAAAGGATGGCCACTCTTATGACAGCTTAATGCATCTAGCAGTCTGAGGCAGTTCCATTTTATTGCTGGTTTGCTGGTCTTTCTTTCTTTCTTTTTTTTTTTGTAATAAGGAATTCATGTTGAGTTTTATGGAATATCTTTCCTTTATCAGTTGAGTTCATCACATTGTTTTCCTTTCATACAGTTAGTGTAGCAAATTGCATTTTTATTGGAATATACCCAGTGTGATCATGATTTATTATCCTCTAAATATATGTCAAAGGATTTGATGCCCTGATATTATGGCTGTGTATCCATGTTCAAGAGCATTATTTATCACAAATACTTTCTTGCAACAATCTTGTAATTTTTTGCTATCAACTTTGTTCTGCTTAAAAAAACATATTTGGAAAAACTGGCTGGTTTCTTCCTGTAGGAGAATAGGTATACTACAACTGTTATTTATTTCGTAAAAGATGAGCGGCTTGCCAGACGGCTCAGCGGGTCAAGTTCTTGCTGTGGTGTCCCATGACCTGAGTTCAATCCCTGAGCCACAGGGTACAAGGGACACGAACTAATGCCTGCAGGTTATCCTCTGACCTCCACTGTCATGGCATGGCATGTGTGTATCACTGCACACACACACATGCATATGCACAAATAAATAAGTGTCATAGAGTGGAAAAGGATGGAGGATTAGTATGAAAAGTTACCAATAGTGTGGATTCAAATGGGAAGGCAATAGCATGGAGTTCTATTGGTTTCTGTTATAATTTTGGTTAAAGGTAATGATGACCTTGACAGCATTGGTGTCATGGAAGGGAAAAGACAAATAATAGCAATATTAACAAATTCTTGACTTATATAGTCTCTGCTCTCAGAATTTAGATAATTTAAGTGTCTGATGAAAGAGAAGGAAAGAAAACTTATTATCATGTTGAAATTTAAAGATTATAAGATTGGGAAAAGGGGATTTTTTACAGCAGAAAAAGTCAAGTGGTAGGATTCTTTACTTAAAGGTTTAGGGGGAAAATTTGATTTGCATGCTATTGAGTTAAAAGTATTAAAAAAACAGTCTCTGGCAAAGCCTGGATGTGAATGGGCTTTGTGGAACAGTCAGAGATCGGTAGAAATTTGAGGGGTGCACACGTAGAAGAGCAGCAAGACAAAACCCAAGCCCCACCCAACCAGCGACAAAAGCATCCTTTGAGGTTAGGCTGTATCCGATGAGTGGGCCAATCCAATGAGTGGGCCAATATCGGTCCTTGAAGCTTGTCACGTGCTCCTTCCCAGGGTGGCCCACCCCCTCAATGATGGCTGGGTCTGGTACAGAGTGCTGTACTCCGCTCTTCTTCTCTTCTAGTTTGAGATTACCGGTCAGTTCTCTAAAATATCTGTTAAGAACTGAGAACTGGATTTCTTGGATGTAAGTCCTTGTTCTCCTTCTGTATGTCCATCAGCTTTCCCCCTGAACACTGGCCCTTCTCCTTTCTCCCCGCTTGGACTTAGGTAGACTCATCCTTACTGTTTACGGCAACATTTTTTGGTGGAGTAAGAAAAAAATAGGATGGATTATATAACATTTGGATATTGGATGGGAAGATGAAGGCAGTACACCAGAATAATTTATCATTTATATTAAAAATCCTAATAATTACCTAAACTTGAATGGCAGGCATATCTTTCATAATGGAATATTATTTATAATTTTTAGCAGTTATAGTGAAGACATGAATAAACTGAAACTATGTTTAGTATGTATTTGCCTTTATAGAATAATAGACCCCTTTCAAGTGACTATTAAATAAAAGATTTAATATAACATTAATATATTATTAATATAATATATTACTAGCTATAATTATAATATAGAATATAATATACAATACTATATAATATAGTATATAATTATGAATAATTTATAGAATTATAATATATTAAGTATATAATATTAATATATAATATTGAATATAAATATTTATATAGCAGTAAATATAAATATCACATAAGGAATGTTCTTTAGCTATCTTTAGCTTAGCAAAAAAAATCCTTTGTGTTTTTTCTTACTGTATTTAGTGATAAATTCAAATGTTAGAGATTCTCTCCTGATTTTCTACTTTAAAATTTGCTCTGTGCCTTAAAAAAATATAATCCTTTTGTAAGCACAGTCCTGAAATCCTTTGTTTTCTCTTCTGTCTCTAAGAGCATGCTCATTGAAAACATCTTGTGTATGAAGATTGTCAGTTGTTCAATTTTGTGTACTGGTGGTGAGTAGAAAATCTTCCAAGCCATTTTATAAAACTAAATTTATACAGCCCTACCCTTAAGATTCAGTGTTAACAGTAAAATTAGTTCTAGAGCTATTAAAATGAAGAACAGGAGGGGGAAACTATGTTAAAAATGAATAATGCATTTATTTTAATCGTTGTGCCCCCTATCCCCACTTGGCTACTAAAAGGAATCAGCAGAATTCCCCAAAAGTGTTCATATTTTTCCTGGAGCTGCTCCAGTCACATGTCAAAAGAATTTTGAAAGGAATATCCATTTATGCATCGCTGCTTTGGAATACATAATAGCACATATTACTATGCTTTTAAAAGGAGCATGGGCAGCTCATGAAAAACACGAAAGAAGTGTGTGGACCCCTTTATTGTTGTTCATGATGAAACCAAAATTGTTTGCATACGAACAGACTTCATTGTTTATAAAATCTGCATAATATTAGCAGCCGCAATGGGATGACAGGGGAGGTAGATATAAAAACTTGGGGACTTGTGAAAGACTGATTATTATTCATAGAGGTTTCCATAATGAGCAGCTTTCCCCAAAATAATCTGGAAGAAAAATAACAATGAGGAAAATTAAAATCAACGCTAGCAATTCTGAGATATTTTGAGTTGGATGGGGGGAGGGTAGAAAGACCTTGGAAAATGATGAAGGTTTTAAGAGAGGCAGTGGTCCTTCTTTTGAAGAAAATTGCCCTTCTCCATAGTTTTGATTTTATATACTGTGTGTGTGTGCGCGTGTGCGTGTGTGCGCGCGTGCGCGCGCACGCATGCACAAGCATCGGAATTTTGGGTTTCCAGTACTACTGATGTGCTCCTGTCGCCCAAGCACGAAGGAGACAGGGACAGGTGGACCCCAGGAGCTCGTTGGCCAACCAGTGTAACAAACCAGGAGCTCTAGGTACAGTGAGAGCCTGTCTCAAGTGGTAAGGATAGAGAGCGATAGAGGAAGACCCTTGAGATCAACCTCTGACTGCCACATGTGGTCACACACATGCGTACCCCACCTGTCCACATGTGGTCACACACATGCGTACCCCACCTGTCCACATGTGGTTACACATATGCACACCCTACCCACCCACATGTGTGCTGCGTACATGCATACCCCACCCGCCCACAGGTGTGCTGCACACACATGCATAGCCCACATGCTGACATGTGTGCTGCACACACATGTATACCTCACCTGCCCACATGTGTGCTGTACACATGCACACCCCACATGCCCACATGTGTGCTGCACATACATGCATATCCCACATGCCCACATGTGTGCTGCACACACATACACACCCCACCTGTCCACAGGTGTGCTGCACACATGCACACCCCACCTGTCCACATGTGTGCTGCACACATGCATACCCCACCCACCCACATGTGTGCTGCACATATGCATACCCCACCTGTCCACATGTGTGCTGCACACACATACACACCCTACCTGTCCACATGTGTGCTGCACACATGCATACCCCACCCACCCACATGTGTGCTGCATGGACATGCATACCCCACCCACCCACACCCACACTCAGCTAAAATATAATTTTTTAAAGATCCTATATGAAGAGTGTTAAATTTCATTTGTTTATAGTTTTTCTTTTCATTTTTCCCCAACATGATTTTTTTTTTCCAAGACAGGGTTTCTCTCTGTGTAGTTTTGGTTCCTGTCCTGGATCTCACTCTGTAAACTAGGATGGCCTCAAACTCACAGAGATCCGCCTGGCTCTGCCTCCCAAGTGCTGGGATTAAAGGTGTGCGCCACCACCGCCCAGCCCAACCTAACGTTTTTATTAATTATTTGAAAATGTCATGCAATGCACCCCAATCACACTTGCTTCCCATCCTCCCAGGTCCACCCACCCACTCTTGTGTCCCCCCCCCCCCCCCCCCCGCAAATACCATGTCTGATTTGTGTTGCCCATATACAGTGAGCATGGGCAAATTCCTAGGGGCCAGGTCCTTAAAGAAAATTGAGTGTCACCCATTTTCCCCTCAAAGTCATCAACAGTGAAGAGCTACACTCCAGCACCTTTATCACAGCTTTGAAGTACTCTCTTCTCTAGCTTCCTGTCTGGACTGTTTCTTTTTTGGGGGCTGGGGGCAGTTGTCATAGAAGCCTTGAATGTCTCATTGCCAGTTATGAGACACAGACCACAGGCATCGACAGGGTCTCCAGTAGCCATACAGATTGTGGACGTCAACGTGGCCTCCAGTGGCAGCATGGACCACGGAAGTCTTTCCTGGAGGCTTAATTCAGAAAATTCTTCTCTCAGATATCTGTTGTTGCTCAGAGTCAAGGTGATCATGCCGTTGGGTGTCATGTCAGAGCAGTTCCTGCAGGAGCTCCAGGGTGCTGCATACCACCTTGCCTTCATCTGTAGCCACTGGCATCCTGGGCATGTCTATCTTTCTGGGGTGAGGCAGCCCATGGTGGCCTGAGCCTCTGAGTCCCCAAGGACTGTCCCTGCTTGGCAATGACGTAGTCCTTTGTCTGTTGAAGCTGACTCCCATACCTGTTGCTACTGCCTCGTCTTTAGTTCTGATTCTCTCCACCTCTACTCCATTTTGCTATCTTTTTTTTTTCCAATTCCATGAAACCACTTCTAAAAAGGCATCTTCCCATAAGATCTGCCCCCCCCCCCTTTTTTTAAAGTTCTTTCAGAGATAATGTGTGCTCTGCAGGGGCATCCTCCACATTTCCCTGCAAAGTTTCCATGGGTCTCTCAGGCTCCTTGGAGCAGCCACATTGGCCTGAGGGACCGTGTTGAATCTCCAATCTAATTTTTCTTTTAATAGAGTTTATTTGTGCCTAGTCCAGTTCTGGAGTCAGGTCTTCCCTGTGAGGCAGAGGTGACTTAGAGAACTCAACCTTGTAACATGAGTTGTATTGACAGGAAACCAAAGTGAGATACAAAAAGAGTTTGCCTTTTCTGGGCATGAACTGACTAGTTGGCTGTATTAAAACAAAATTCTAGAGACCAAGGAATATGGGGAATAGAAGGACTTTTTGAGCTATTACAGAAGTTGGCCAAATAATAAAGCACTGACTTCTATTACAATCTCTTTCCACTACCAGTAGCTAGGCAGCAAGTGGAAAATATCCACTAGCCCAAAGCCAGGGGACATTTATTTCTTCATGAGCCTGGGAAGGAAGACCTGTAAACATGCACTGACTATAGGTATGAGGGCTTGGAAAACAGCCATGAAGCGGGTAAAGCTTTGAAATAGGAGAGTGTTCTGTAAGGGGGAGTACCTGCTGTCACTTCTTGTTTGGTCCAGATTGTAAACTGACTGTGGTAACATCTTGAGGGTGGTCTTCCTGGGACTTGTGTTAAGGATCTGAACATTTATTTAGGAATGTACAGCCATTTTGTTGGTGGTGATGGTGGATTGGCCTGAAGAGAACCATTGGGAGAAATAGTTTTTCTCATTATTCTTTGTTTGTTTTTCAAGGCAGGGCTTCTCTGTGTTGCCCTGGCTGTCCTGGAACTCACTCTGTAGACCAGGCTGTTCTTGAACTCACAGAGATCCGCCTGCCTCTGCCTCCCGAGTACTGGGATTAAAGGCATGCACCACCATTGCCTGGCTTGCTCATCATTCTTTATCCTTTACTAAAGCTGTAATGAAATTTAGGACAGTTCAGGTTAAATTTATTTATTTATTTTTTTACTATCTGCCTACACTTGATTGAAGCCCAGCTACTGTGATTGGCTGAAAATAAGCTATTGGTGGCCGCTGTAAACATACAGGTTAGAATCTCAGTTAATTTACACACGTGATAAGATTTCAGTTCTAAAACAAGTCAACCACCTAAGAGTCTTGGGAGACTTTTTTTTTTTAACGTTTAGAAGACTCTGAATTAAGTTGCTTTCTGGTCCTCTCACAACTGTCTCTTATTAACCTCCCCACCTTCTTCATTAAACTACTAGATTCTGCTGAGCAAGGATTAATGCTCATGACTCTACTGTTGGGAATCTTCCCTCTGATTGTATTGCCTGCCAGCTACCTCATACTTTTTTCCATCAGATTATTTCTCTTTTTGTGTACAAAAGAGACATTTCCTTGCTCAGAAGCCATTTCCAAACTCATACAGTTTACTTGGTCTTTGCTTTTGACTTTTGTGTCTACTATACTCTGAAAAGAATTTTACTATGACAGCTGTAACAGTTTTGTTTGTTTGTTTCTGCATTTGTATACATTCCCTAAGCTCTGAACTCCAAAGAGACAATACAATTTAGTAACCTTCTAATATTAGGTAATATTTTCAAATTTATAAAGATATTAATCTTTGGGATTTAGGAATAAGAAAAGTATAATTCCTTAGGATTCCTGTAGGTTTCTAAAATCATGAGTTGTAGTTTCAGTAGTCTTTATACACTATTGTGAATATCTAAAATTTTGCTTACTATGTGAGAAATTTAAGGAGCTGGGACATAGAAAAGCCGTGAGCTGCATCCCTTCAAGGGGCGTCCCACTGAAAGCTGGGGAGTCTGTGCCCTATTCAAGAATGAGTATAAAGAAAGTAAACCTTGTTTATTGAGAGAAACCCATAGTCTCCTAAGAGAGATGTCAAAGGGACATCAAGAGAGGATACCTTCTCCCAGAGTCAATCCAAGGACTGACCACCCATTCAACTCTGAGGGAGGAGCAGTAATATGGCACAGGAAGGTGATGCCAGGCTTTCCTATTGAGAGGGGGCAAGGGACATTTTCTCTAGGGGGACACAAAGCTCTTCTTAGAGCTTTGCTCAGTGCTGCTTGAGATCAAGGAGGCAGTGAAGGATGGAATTGTGTATGCATCGTGGGTTTCATGGGGTAGGGAAGAAATAGGTAAGAGTCCAAGTGTACATTGCACGTCACTGGAGTTGAGTCTGTCAATCATTAAAATAGACAAATCATTTTGTAAAATCATTTGTAATGATTCTAAAGGAGATTCTGGGGGAAGGTATCCTCTCTTGAGTGGGCTGACGTCCACCCTGACATCACTCTCAGGAGACTGGGTTTCTCTCAACAAGGCTCACTGGCTTTAACACTCATTCTTGGATATTTTACAGATTCATGCTATTTATTCTTGAGGAGAAGTTGGACTGATGCAGAAATCTGTGGCTGATTTAGTGTATATTGACCTATAAGGGAAAGCAAGTTTCCACCTCTGTCTTTGTCAAAAGGAAATGAAATTATTTTTTTAAACTTAATATTAACATAATCTTCATTCAAAGCGAGCAATCAAGCAAATTTAGTCTCCATACAAAATTGACTATGGCTATGGAGCCACTTAACCTATTTGGGATCTTTCAGTCTAGGATTAGAAAATTCTAATTGTCTAGTTTTTACTAGTTTATACAGATTTAAAAAAAAAATGAAGGCAACAATAATAGTATTTATTTATAGAAACATGGAATTATTGGTGTGTTTTAAGCATGGGAAATTGGTTTAGTTAAAAATAGAGAATTTAGCTTATTATGAGTACTGTGGTTTGGATAAAATGGCCCCCTATGCCCATAGGGAGTGGCACTCTTAGGAGGTGTGGCATTGTTGGAAGAAGCATGTCACTGGGGGCCTGCTTTGAGACCTCAGATGCTCAAGCCACACCCAGTGTTTCTCTTCCTGCTGCCTACAGATCCAGATGGAGAACTCTCAGCTGCCTCTCCAGCACCAGGTCTGCCTGCATGCCGCCATGCTTCCTGCTGTGATGATGCCTGACTAAACCTGTGAACTGTAGGCCAGCCCCAATTAAATGTTTTTTTGTAAGATTTTGTAAGAGTTGCCATGGTCATGGTGTCTCTTCACAGCAATAGAACCCTAACTAAGACAATGATATTATACTTGCAAAGGTTCTAGCTAGTGACTAGAACTTTCCAGGGACTAGGAGATTCAGGTTAAATGTTACAGGAAAGAAGGAACTCAGGAACAATGTATGAGAAACTTTAAAAATTAACCAGTTATTTAAAAATCGATTAGATTTACTGTTTCATAAGGCAGAGGAAAAGACACAAAAATTTAATGGAAGGAAAAAGTATATATGATAGGTTCACAGATAAAAAATATCAAGTCAGGGCTGGAGAAATGGCTGAGCAGTGAAGATCACTGACTGCTCTTCCAAAGAACCTGGTTCTATTCCCAGCACCCATATTTATCCCAGCACTCACAATTATCTGTAACCCTGTTCTAGGAGGTCTGATGCCCTCTTCTGCCTTCTATGGGTATCAGGGACCAACATATGTCCTTTTATTCTTTTCCTATCAGTCTCTAGTTAGTGTATTTTCATGTGACTTAAGGCAGGAATTGAAATTCAGTTCTTTCACATAGATGTGGGATTGATTCAGCATCAATTAATAAAAAGACGTTTTTGACTTAATGGATTTCCACATCATGTTTTCTATACATCATGGGACCATTGTCAATGTAAAACACAGCTTTAATCTCAGAGGAAATAAGAGATGATTTATTCTTGAGCCATACACCAATGACCATGGCCTAGGAACATGGATTCAGGTCACCTTCAAATATGAATGCCTCAATGTGGAAATGGTTTCATGAAGCTTTTATAGTTAGAGAACACAAGAAAGTAATTAGTCATTTTTCAAATACCTTGATGGAAACATCAGTTAGGTGGGTTTCAGCAAAGCAGGTGAATCTGTTGGTCTAAGATGCTTTTGGATGACATTTTTAGTTTTGAGATTGGCAGGATCTAATGGTCTTTAAAGTTAATATACCCTAAAGATTTTGCCTGGTACTCACAAAGATGTTAGGTCAGCTATGAGATGAGCAGTGAGTGGCTAGTAATGAGAGCCCAAGATGATCCGGTTCTAGGTTTGCATTATTTCTACCCACCCTGTCACAAAATTCTCACCAATCAGTCTGGTTTAAAGAACCCTAACGTAGATGTGGCTGCTCCCTGGGAAAAAGATAATGTGGCTGATTCTCTCTTATTCCATCCATCTACGTTTCTCTATGACAGTTTTTGATTTAGAGATAAGGCAGCTTGACGTGTTCGAGTAATTATTTCAGACCTATCTGAAAATATTACCCTCATGTTTCACTTAAAGTTTTCTCTCTTTGCCCAAGCATCACCTGCTCCTTGCCCCTAGCTCTCCCTGTTCACTGTCCTCTCATTTCCGCCTCTGACCTCCTCCCTGCCGCTCTGTGGGAAGAAGGTCCCGAGGGAAAAAGGACATCTTCTTCAACCAACTGCCCAGGGCAAGGTTGCTGACCCTTTCTCCTTGTCGCGGCTCCAAAGCAGATTTGTCCGGAACTTCCCACTGATAGTTGCTGCCAGCCCAGCAGGCAGCCCCGGGCTGTTTTCTCCTCTGGCTTGTTTACCTGCTGCTGCACTGATTGATGGATAGCCTGTGGCTCTCAATCTCATCTACAATTTGCTGGCCCCTATTCAGCCTCCCTTGGGTCTGGGTAATATCTATATCCCATACATTTTGAAAACTGCGTCCCTTCAGTCTGTTTCTCTGTCTTTCTCCCTACATTTATTTATACTCCGTCTCAACTTCAGAGGTTCTGGGGTAGCCTAAGCAAAGGGAATGTCAGAACGTGGCTGAACTTGACAATTAGTCCTTCATAACCTAGACACTGTTCTGTAGATGTAACCAATCGTCTTTTTAAAATAAAAAACACAGAGCCAATGTAAAAGAGAGAAAGCCGAGAGGTCAGAGCTCAGAGATAAAATCTTACCTCCTGCAGTGCTCCTAACTTCCCCGAGAGAGAGCTACTTCCTGTTTGTCTGTGTTTAAATAGTCTTTCTGTTCTGCCTTCTCATTGGTTGTAAACCCAACCACATGACTGCCTCATCACTGCCTGTAAGTACCGCCCTCCAGGTCTTAAAGGCATATGTCTCCAATACTGGCTGTATCCCTGAACACACAGAAATCTACCTAGCTCTTCTAACCATCACGCTCTTGCTATGGCTCTAATAGCTCTGACCCCAGGGCAACTTTATTAACATAAAATTAAAATTACATTTCAGTACAAATAAAATATCACCATATTTCCCCTTTTCTATTTTAATAAAAAGAAAAAAGGCAAAAGGTTATAACTAACAAAAGAAAAACTATATACAAAAGTACAATAACTATATACAATATATACAAGTAACAAATACCTAAACAATGTCTAGTCCATTTGTATTTGACAAATCAGAGAAAATAATTCCCTTATCTATCCTATTTTAGTAAGTCCAAAATGTATCTAATTCACTTTCTATCCTAATTAATCTTCAACTATAACTAACTAATCTTCAACTCTCTCAGAGACCCAAGAAGGAAATAATATTAGCTAACAAAAATAAAAACAGGAAGTGCACAAAAGCAACTTCCAAAAATTTTGTGAGTGACACAAACAGCCAGCTGCCTGGACAGTCACCTGAGGTTTCTCTGCAGTGTTGGGGCATCATCTTCAGCCTATAGGCTTAGCGTATCTGACAGACTCATTTGTGAAGTAGGTTGTACATAAGGTCAACAGTTCAACCTCACATTGGGTGAGAGAGTCCATGTACCAGAAACACCTGAATTCCACTAGTGTCATGTCATGATTCAGGATTTTAAATTCTGGAAATTGTTGATGGTTTTTGAATTCAGTTGTCCATTCTTCTTGGCTGTGTATATATGGCTTCATCTCAGCATCCCCTTTTTCTCCACATCCCTCTATTAAATGCCAGTCTACTATTGAGAGGCATGAGCTTTCAGTTGTTGTTCCATTGCATACCAGAAGCCATCGGCCCACTGCCTGTTCAGCTGTCTTAGAAGAAAAGGACACTGTACCTTTTCCAGATTGTGAAGGCCACTTCAGGGATGGTGCCATATTGTCCTGACCTCAGAAGATGCCTTTTGATAAAGCCATAACCACACTTGTTTTGGCAGGAATTGGTAGTCCTTTGTTTCGTGTTCTGTCTGTCCATTTTTTCCTGTTGATTTGAGGATACTTTGTTGTCCAGTGGCTAACTTTTGCCACAATGAAAATTAACTCCATATGCAGTTTCTTCAATGCCCATATTTTCTCTGAAGTAGATTGGTACTGCCAGGAGCCGACATGTCTCAAAAAAGAAAAATTTCTAAGTTATTAAAACATTTTAAATGCCATATTCGGTAGATCTCTGAAGGGTTTGAAGATGACCTGTCTAAAATATATCTGCTCAATTTTTAAAACATATCTAATATGACTGTAATTTCTATTGTAATGTCTAACTACTATCTTTCATTTCTTTATGTCCTAATAGTTGGTAATAATGTAAAGTATTTAAAACTAGTAATTGTCTTTTTCTTTTTCTTTTTTTTAAACAAGAACCTTATATCTAATCTCCTTTGCTTAGCCTTTTTCCTAACCCTTGACAACAACGTATAACCAACCCCCCTAAACAATGAAAATTATCCCAGACCCAAAACCCATTAAAAAGAACCAAAAAACTACCCGCCTCACACCACCTCTTTGGGAATGTGGGCGTCGTATTCTTAAAATTGTTTCCTGCTGGGTATGGGCGAAGTTATCTTTATCCTGAAAGAAAAATTTTAGGTTAATTGTCAAATTCTAGGAAAGGTAACTATATCCTTCATTATTATCCAGTCTGTGTATAATGCCAAAGTTCAGGGTTTATCTCAAGTCCTTATTCAAGTAGTCTTTGAGACTGGATCATCTCAGCTAGTCATGTCAAAATTGCTCTGAGCACCTTGTAGTTCAAAGCTGATCTGTAGATGATGTTTGTCAGTTCAGTGATATTATTATTGTCCACGTGGAATTGTTGTTGTTGTGTTTGTTGTTGTGGGGCCCCATCTTCTTCCTGGAGACTTCAGTTGATGTTAGGCCTGGCCGTGATTTCCTGCAGAAAACTGATAAGAGACTCGAACACAAAGACATATATATGCAGCTAATTGAAGCCTTTTTTTCTAGAATTAGTTAGTACTCTATATGACCATTCATATCTTAACAAAGTTTAAAATGTATATGTATATATTAATCTTGTAAATTTTGATATAAAATTTATACTTTAAGAAAAGTTTAAAGAATCAGAATAGAATCAAAGAGTTGAGATTAGTAATAGAATAGTCCCTTAATTAATTTGGCTTTTGTCCTGTCCCATAGCAGAAAATGGCTCTTTCTGGCATGATACAGGGAGTTTGCATTTTCCTTTTAACAACATGCTTGAGTTTAAAGAAGGAGAGAGCCATTCTCCAACTCCAAAGTCAGCTTTAAATTTTAATTGAACTGGGACTATTAGAAGACCAATAGTGTTAAATCTTTAGAGAAAAGCAGAAACAAACATTTAGGAAGACATAAAATTTTTTTAGATAATATATACCCATATGCCATTTCACTTTGTTTCCTGGATAGATGATTTGTCCCTTTTCTTCAGTTGTCTCATTTGTCTTGTGTTCTTCAGATTCCTTAACCATCATTCTCCTAAAAGACAAAAACAAAAACCTTTCCCCAAGACTAATTTTGGGGATGTTCCTTTTTGGCAAATTATTATCTGATTAAATGAAAAGACGTGTTACTGGTACAAGTTAGTTTAAATTGGATGTTCATGCTGGTTGATGAACTATCATCTCCTCTAATTAAGAGGTTTCTCTTGTTCAAATCGAACCTTTATCAATTTTGATGGTACCCACAGCTTATCTTCTCCTGTAGAAACAAAAGCAAAACCTCGTCCCCAACGTAATACATACCTTGGTTTCCATTCTGAGGTCAGCACATCCTTAAAGTATATAGGCTGATTTAATTCTGTAGTTTTTTCTATTATCCAATGTCTCTCTGCAGCTGTTGTTCCTTTCTCATTGGCATTCAGAAAATTCAAAGTTAATAGAGCATTGTGCAGTCTATTTCTGGGGGTTTTTGTTACTCCTTTCTGTTTATTTAACATATCCTTTAGAGTTCTGTTTGATCTTTCTATAACTGCTTGACCTGTAGGATTATGTGGTATACCTGTAATATGCTTTATTTTGTAATAAGCAAAAAACTGTTTCATTTTAACAGAGACATATGATGGAGCATTGTCAGTTTTGATTTGTGCAGGTATACCCATGATGGCCATAACTTCTAGCAAATGAGTGATTACAGAATCAGCTTTTTCAGAACTCAGAGCAGTTGCCCATTGAAATCCTGAAAAAGTATCGATGGTGTGGTGTACATATTTCAATTTTCCAAATTCTGCAAAGTGAAACACATCCATCTGCCAGATTTCATTCCTCTGAGTACCCTTTGGGTTACATCCTGCTGGTAATGGTGTTTGATTATAGAAGGAACAAGTAGGACATTTCTTTACTATTTCTTTGGCTTGTTGCCAGGTTATGGAAAAATCCTTTTTTAAACCTTTACTATTGAAATGATGTTTTTTATGAAATTTTGAGGCCTCCAGCACATTTCCTATCAATAATTTATCAATCTCATCATTGCCTTGTGCTAAAGGGCCTGGCAGACCAGTATGAGATCGGATGTGAGTTATATATAAAGGATGACTCCTTTTCCTGATTGTATCTTGTAATTGAATAAATAGTGAAGTTAATTCTGAAGCATCAGGGATAAATTCTGCAGTCTCAATATGTAATACCACTCTTTCAGCATACTGAGAGTCAGTTACTATGTTGAGAGGTTCTGAAAAATCCATTAATACCAGCATAATAGCATACAATTCTGATTTTTGCACTGAATTATAAGGACTTTGTACCACTTTACTTAAATTTTCTGATTTGTAACCTGCCTTTCCTTGTTTGTTGGCATCTGTATAAAATGTACGAACTCCAGATATGGGTTTTTGCCGTACAATTCGAGGCAAGATCCAATCAGCTCTCTTTATAAAATCAATTCTGTTGCTTTTGGGATATTTGCTGTTAATTTCTCCCAAAAAATTACTGCAAGCTCTTTGCCAAGGTTCACTTTCTGTCCATAATTTTTCAATGTCCTCCTTAGTTAAAGGTACGACAATTTCTGCTGGGTCTATTCCTGCTAATTGACGAAGTCTCAATTTTCCTTTCCAAATCAAGTCAGAGATTTTTTCCCCATAAGTTTTTAATTTTTTATTTGGTTTATTTGGTAAAAATATCCATTCCAATATAATATCTTCCCTCTGCATTAATATTCCAGTAGGGGAATGCCTAGAAGGTAAAATAACCAAAATGCAATCCAGCTTTGGATCAATACGATCCACATGCCCTTCATGTACTTTCTTTTCTACCAAGGCCAATTCTTTCTCAGCTTCAGGTGATAATTCTCTTGGACTATTTAAGTCCTTGTCACCTTCTAAGGTTTTGAACAAATTAGTCAGTTCATCATTTTTTACCCCAACAATAGTTCGTAGGTGAGAAATATCTCCAAATAATCTTTGAAAGTCATTAAGAGTCTGTAGTCTATCTCTCCTAATTTGCACCTTTTGGGGTCTAATTTTTTGCAGCTCTATTTTATATCCTAAATAATTAATAGAATCTCCTCTTTGTATTTTTTCAGGAGCAATTTGTAATCCCCAGCAAGGCAAAATTTTCTTTACTTCTTCAAACATTCTTTCTAAAGTATCTGCATTTGAGTCAGCTAGTAAAATATCATCCATATAATGATAAATTATAGATTTAGGAAATTTTTTACGTATCACTTCCAATGGCTGTTGTACAAAATATTGGCACAGAGTTGGACTATTTAACATTCCCTGTGGGAGGACCCTCCATTGAAATCTTTTAACCGGTTGAGAATTATTATAAGTAGGCACTGTGAAAGCAAATCTTTCTTTGTCTTTTTCTTGTAAGGGTATTGAAAAGAAACAGTCTTTTAAATCAATAACTATGAGAGGCCATTCTTTTGGTAACAGAGTAGGCAAAGGAATTCCAGATTGTAGAGAGCCCATTGGCTGAATTACTTTGTTAATTGCTCTAAGGTCTGTTACCATTCTCCATTTACCAGATTTCTTTTTAATAACAAATACAGGAGAATTCCAAGGGCTGGTTGACTGTTCAATATGGTGAACATTTAACTGTTCTTCTACCAGCTCTTCTAAAGCCTGGAGTTTCTCTGTTGTTAAAGGCCATTGCTGAACCCATACAGGCTTGTCTGTTAACCATTTTAAAGGTAGAGCTGTTGGTATTTTTGGAAGATTATCAGTTGTTGTGCCCTGTTCTTGTATAATATGGATGGCTGGTGACCACTCAAAATAATGCCTTCTAATATTTCTTTCAGAAACATGTGCTAGTTTATGATTTGTTTCTGGGATTGGAGGGATTTTAATCTGAGTATTCCATTGTTGCAACAAGTCTCGACCCCACAGGTTCATAGCTATGTTAGCCACATATGGTTTTAATTTTCCTCTCTGTCCTTCTGGACCTATACATTCCAGCCATCTGGCACTCTGTTTCACCTGAGATAATGTCCCAATTCCTAACAATTGAACGTTTACCTCCTGAAGAGGCCAAGCTGGATGCCAAAATTCTGGTGCAATTATGGTAACGTCCGCACCTGTGTCTACCAGACCAGACAACAAAACACCATTTATTTTTATCGTTAATTTTGGTCTTTGTTCATTAATAGAAGTTTGCCAAAAAATTTTCTTTATGTTTTCTCCTGAATTTTCTGTTCTCTCTTTTTCATCATCCTGACCAGCATGATTTATTCCAATAGTCATTTGATTATTTAATCGCTCAGAGCAGGGATTTCCTCTACAGCTGCAGGAAAGGTTTGAACTGGTTTTGCTATGGGGGCCTGCATGAGGCCCCTCCGGGAGTTTCCCGAAAACTGAGGCAAAGGATTACCCTGTCTGTCCTTTGTTGATCTACATTCGTTGGTTCAGTGTTTTCCCTTACCACACCTTCTGCATACTCCAGAAGGAAGGGGCATTCTGTTGCCATTGTTCCTTGAAGAAACATTGCTTCTAGGAATGACCTGTTTACAGTCCCTTTTCAAATGTCCTTGCTTTCCACACCCAAAACATCTAACACTCCTCAAACCTTTTGAAATTACTTCTCCTACCCACGTATCATCATGCTCATCAACCTCAACATTAATTGTTTCTCTAATCCAATCTTCCAAAGGTGCAGATCTTGCCCTTAACAGCCTGATTATTCTTTTGCATGCTGCATTCGCATTCTCAAATGCCAAAGCTTCAATTATTGCCTTACTAGCTTCTGATCCTGAGACCATTCTGTTTACTGCTGAAGCCAGTCTTTCTAAAAAATCTGTGAAAGATTCTTTTGGGCCTTGCATAACCTTTGTGAATGACTCAGGTTTTTTTCCTGGTTCCTCAACTCTGTCCCATGCATTCAAGGCTGCCATTCGACATAAAATTAGGGTTTGAACATCATATAAACATTGTGTTTGTATTGAAGCATATTGGCCTTCTCCAATAAGCTGATCCTGACAAACTTGTATTCCTTTATCCCTCCATTGTTGTTCTACGTTTCTAGCTTCCTCCTTAAACCACGTTAGAAATTGAAGTCTCTGGCTGGGTTCCAGAACAGCTTGTGCAAGGTCCCGCCAGTCCTGTGGTATAATCCTATTATATGTTGACCAAGAGTTTAACATTTGCTTTACATATGGGGAATGCATGCCATAAGATACTATTGCCTCCTTAAACCTTTTAAAATCCATCAGTTCAATTGGAGCCCAGGTATTTTGTGTAGCCATTTGATCAGGCATCTGCTGTACGGTTACAGGATAAATTAAGGGTGACTGTGTGAAAACAGGCTTTCTTTCTGTAACCTTATGATCCAGACTTGAACCAACTTCACTGTTAAAATTAACAGGTTTTTCTAAAGCTGTTATCCTGGCACTTAAATCGACTATCTTTTTAAATAGTAAAATGAGAATAAGCATGGTGATAAACTGCATAATTCGATCAACATTAATCTTCTCATATAGTTGTTCCATTGTCAGACTGCCTAAAATTTCAAAAACCCAATTTTCTTCCAATGTACACAGAAAACCCATTTTTTTAAATGTGGAAAAAAATTGTCTTTTAAATAGTTTCCTTTATGACTTACCAAATCTGCATAGAACAGTAGAAATCCGAGCGAATTTCAAAAGAGCCACCTAGTGTCCTAGGTGTGAATCCAGAGAGAGAGAGAGAGAGAGAGAGAGAGAGAGAGAGAGAGAGAGAGAGAAACAGAGAGACAGAGAGAAAGCAAGAGAGAAAGCAAAAGCGAAAGTGAAAGTGAAAGTGAAAGTGAAGGGGTAGCCGGCTAAAGCTTAAAGCCAGCCACTTGTTCCCTCTTGAGCCGAGTCAAGGCTTGGCTCTACAGGCAGGGGCCCTGTTTAGCAGGGCAGGCCTGAGCTGTTTGTAGCACTGGCCTTAAGCAAGCAGCTCACAGTCCGGCCTGAGGCCAAGCAGACCTGGGCTGGGGTTAGGGAGCCGGCTGCTCAGGCTAGGGAGCCGGCCCCAAGCAGTTTTTAATGGATTCTTGTCACGTTGGGCGCCAGATGTAGATGTAACCAATCGTCTTTTTAAAATAAAAAACACAGAGCCAATGTAAAAGAGAGAAAGCCGAGAGGTCAGAGCTCAGAGATAAAATCTTACCTCCTGCAGTGCTCCTAACTTCCCCGAGAGAGAGCTACTTCCTGTTTGTCTGTGTTTAAATAGTCTTTCTGTTCTGCCTTCTCATTGGTTGTAAACCCAACCACATGACTGCCTCATCACTGCCTGTAAGTACCGCCCTCCAGGTCTTAAAGGCATATGTCTCCAATACTGGCTGTATCCCTGAACACACAGAAATCTACCTAGCTCTTCTAACCATCACGCTCTTGCTATGGCTCTAATAGCTCTGACCCCAGGGCAACTTTATTAACATAAAATTAAAATTACATTTCAGTACAAATAAAATATCACCATACTGTTCTTAAAAAAATTTTCCCCCTCCCGGGTGGTGGTGGTGGTGGTGGTGGTGGTGGCGCACACCTTTGATCCCAGCACTCGGGAGGCAGAGTCAGTTGGATCTCTGTGAGTTTGAGCCAGCCTGGGCTACGATACAGAGAAAGCTTGTCTTGAAAAACCAAAAAAAAAAAAAAGGAAAAAAAAACTCCCCCCCCTTTTTTTTTTTTTTAAAAAACAAAACCCACTGAGTGGTTTTAAAAATCCTTATATTTCCAGAGCCTAACAGCGTGGGCTCTGCCACTCATCCTCAGTATGCAAATCAATGACAAGTATTAGGGAAAAGCAGAGGAGGGACCCCCCTCCCCCAATGTGGCTACATTGGGATGAAGAACAGATAAAGAGGTCAGTTGATATGGGGGAAGTTGGGATCTCCTCTGGGGGCTTTTAGTCTCATTAATAGCATAATTTAAGAACAGACTCAGACAGAAGCTCAAGCATACCTTTTATTAGAGTTTAAAAGAAAAAAAAAAACAACCCCAAGTTACATGTTTCAGCAGTTGAGGAAGAGAAAGGAAAAGAAAGAAGAAACAATGCCATGCTCTTGGAGTCAAGCTGAATGGTGGGAAAGCCCCTGTGTGGCAGGGAGGTGGCTCAGTAAGAAAACTAGTTAGGGAAAGGAGCTTGGCAGAGAGACAAGAAAAAGAAAAGGCTAGACACACCTCAGCTGTGGCCCTGTCTGTAAACCACTGAACAGGAGGGAATTCCTGAAGGAGAAGTTCACTCGCTCATTAAAGAGATAATTATTCCACCTATCTCATCAGCATGGATCAAAGGGAACCCACCTTCATGGGATGGTCCCTGGGCTAGCATTGACTGAGTCCACCAAGGCCAGAGAATTCACCCACTTGACCACAATATTTCCTTCCCTTAATGGGCCTTAGATGATACTGAGTCACAGTGACTCTTCCCAAGTCTGGATCCTGACATGAGGTTTCCATTTAAATAGACTATAAGAGATATGCTTAACTAGGTAGTCCTGGTCATCATGTGGTCCTACCCATCCTTGTCCACCTGGGTTCCTGCTCTGCCCTACATGCTCTGAACAAATATTCCTGAAAAGAAGCTGTGTCTGGCTGTGAACGAAGAGCTTTTGGAAGGAGTCTATGTCTGCAGAGACTGGTGGACCAACAGTGGAGATTGGAATTTTGCTGGTTCAGAGGCTAATTACCTCATCTCGGGCTAGTTTTAACCTTCAGAAACAGCCGTTTCTTGCTCCACTCTGTATTGGAACTGACATCTGTGACAACAGATTAAAAACCTTTTAGAGTCTATTGACTTAACAGAACATTGGCTTCCGCCAATCCAAAAGAATGTCATCAGATAGCATCTCCAGCCTACAGAATAGCCCACCCCCATCTTATACCTGCCTCTCTAGTGTACCCATTTTAAACTTGTCTTGATTTTTTACTCTCTCTGTCCTGTAAAACTATCAAAACTTCATAAAACATGTTGGAATATAGAATTTGGGGTAACCTAAATCTGTACTCTCAGGCCAGAGTCACTCAAAATGGCTTCAGAATAAATTTTCAGATGAGAGCTGGGTTTTTTCCATCGACAATGGTAATTAGAAAAATTATCAGAAAAATCTCCTCTTCCACCTGGCCCCAGGGCCCCTGTCTTTTCCTTTTGCAGCCTCAGACTGAGAGAACTTCCAGTTTTGAGGGATCCATTGTCTCAGTAGTCTTATAGCCAAAGGTAGGGGTAGAGGTGTTTCTAGAATATCTTCAGCCCTACAAGACAGTTGCAGCTGTGCTTATGAGGGAGAGGAGCAGAGAAAATCTCCACGAAAGTTTCATTCCCTGAAATGTGGCCGTGCCATGGCTTCTAGTCCATTTATGTCTTTCAGAGTTAATGACCTCTTCTGGCGCTGGGGTGGGAGGCACTTCTTTCAGTCTCTAGGGCATCTTCCAGTGAAACAGGCACCAAGAAGCAGGCTTAAAAAGCCGACCTTCCTGAATTCCTCGTGTGTCTCTGTGTCTGTCTGCTTTGCTTTGGCTTAAGGTTCAGAGATCAATCTTTGTCCTAAACCTACGGCTGCTTTGGATTCCAACAAAACTTCCTCTGACAGACTGTATGCACCTTCCCTCATGTCAAAATTGTCTTTGACAGCAGGCTGCACTGTGGAGTAGACTCAGTTGCTTCCTAGGAACCAGATCGGCCCCCTCAGGCAACATTATCCCTATAAGGACTTCTTAGACTACCTTGCAGGGCCAGAATGAGAGAATGGCCAGTCTATGCCTTCGTGTGCTATGCATTGTGCAGACTTTGTCCCTGATCTTTCTGTGTTTAAACTAAGTAAGCTTCGTGTACCTGGAGATCCACTTGGGGTCATTGGATCCCTTGATTTTGTTTTCTACTCAAGGCCTCCTTGAGTAAATTTCTGATCTTTTAAATGTGCATATTGGGAACAAGTGGCCTAGCTTATTTTTTCAGGGATTGCCAGAGTTCAGGAAACATCTACAGGACCCTTGGAAGATGGTATGATAGAAATAGACAAATCAATGTTCGGGCAGAATGATACCAGTTTAAATGAAAATAAAGAGAAAACAGAGGTAGCAGATGAAGAACATTTAATAGAGCTAAGTGAAAACTATGCAATCATAAATATGTCATTTTCTGCTTTACTTAAACAGTAAAACACATGAAATCAGCTTAGAAAGTTTGATAATATTTCACCCACAATTTATACTGTGTCTAGCAAGATTTATTAGAATTTGAGGATGAGGTAAATGAACTAAATAGGTCATATGTAGTTTTAATTGTGCAATTAAGCTAAAAATGTATCTTTCACCCTAAACACTAGGATGTGCTTTTAAATGCTCATGTGTTATAAATTTATTCAACATCATTTATTAGAGGTAAAGATAATGTGAAATATTATTTTAAGATGTGTTACATTTATGCTGTGGAACATTTGTTTTAATGATGCAAAGATGTGTTGCATTCTTTTATGTTGCATTTGTTTAACTCTGTGAAGCTGTGTTACTTTGCCTGTCTAAAACTTCTGATTGGTCTAATAAAGAGCTCAATGGCCAATAGCAAGGCAGGAGGACAAAGGATAGGTGGGGCTGGCAGGCAGAGAGAATAAATAGGAGGAGGAAATCTGGGAGGAGCAAGATCAAGGAGTGAGAAAAGAAGGGGCCAGCCACCTAGCTCTACATATAGACACAGAATAAGAAGGAAAGAAAAGATATACAGAAATAGAAAAAAGTAAAAGCCAAGAGGGAAAAGGTAGACAAGATAAGTTAAGAAAAGCTGGCTAGAAACAAGCCAAGCTAAGGCCAGGCATTCATAAGAAATAATAAATCAGCTGGGCGGTGGTGGCGCACACCTTTAATCCCAGCACTCGGGAGGCAGAGCCAGGCGGATCTCTGTGAGTTCGAGGCCAGCCTAGGCTACAGAGTGAGTTCCAGGAAAGGTGCAAAGCTACACAGAGAAACCTTGTCTTGAAAAACCAAAAAAAAAAAAAAAAAAAAAAAAAAAAAAAAAAAAAAAAAGAAAGAAAGAAAGAAAAAAAAAGAAATAAGTCTCTGTGTGTGATTATTTGGGAGCTGGGTGGCAAGCCCCCCCCCCCAAAAAAAAAGAACAAAAACAAGCACTCCCACCAAAGAGTTAAGAATAAAAACAACCAACAACTACATAAGGAAGACTTCATTCTGGACTATATCCTAAGAGTTATGAGGACGTGGCAGTGAGATCTTTCCATGGGGTAGAGAGGTTGGCCTCACCCAATAAATATAGAATGGATAGATATTGATTTATAGCCATGGAGCATGGGGTAGGGCAGTGCATGAGAAAACAAACAAACAAACAAAAACAAAAAAAAAAAACACTGAGAGGAAGCATCAAGGATGAGGTAAAATTCTTACTAGATGTTCGGAACCTTGTCTTGAAAAACAAAAACATAACAAAACAAACAAAAAACCAAACCAAAACAAAAATTTGGTCAAGAAAAGAACTTGCTTTCTTTCTTTTTCGTGTGTGTGTGTGTGTGTGTGTGTGTGTGTGTGTGTTTTATTAAGAGATTTTCTATTAACTTTACATACCAACCACAGGTTCCCCTACTTCTCTCTCCTCCCAACCCCCAGCCTTCTCCCACAATACCACCCCCCCCATTCCCACCTCCTCCAAGGCAAGGTCTCCCCTGGAAAGTCAGCAGAGCCTGGTACATTAAGTTGAGGCAGGTCTAGGCCTCTCCTCCCTGAACCCAGGCTTCACAAAGTGTCCTACCATAGGCACTAGGCTCAAAAAAGTGGGCTCATGCACTAGGGACAGGTTTTGGTCCCACTGCCTGGGGCTCTAAATAGTTCAAGCTAAACAACTTTCTCACTTATCCAGAGGGTCTAGTTCAATACCATGGGGGCTCTTCATCTATTGGTCCACAGTTCATGCGTTTCCACTAGTTTGGCTGGTCATCTCTATACATTTTCCCGTCATGATCTTGATGTCCCTTGCTCATAGAATCCCTCCTCTCTCTCATCAGTTGGATTCCTGGAGCTCTGCCTGGGACCTGGCTGTGGATCTCTGCATCTGCTTCCACCAGTCATTGGATGACGGCTCTGTGTTGACAATTAGGGTATTTAGCCATCTGATCACCAGAGTAGGCCAGTTCAGGCACCCTCTCGACCATTGCCAGTAGTCATGGTGGGATCCTCCTTGTGGATTCCTGGGAACTTTCCTATCACTCTGTTTCTCACTATCCCCATGATGTCTTCATTTATCATGGTATCTCTTTCCTTGCTCTCCCACTCTGTCCCTGTTCCAGCTCGAACCTCCTGTTCCCCTATGTTCTCATCTCCCATCCCTTGCCCCCCATTACCCCTTTCACCCACAGTTTGTTTATGTAAATCTCATCTATTTCTTCTTTGCTGGGCCATCCATGAGTCCTTCCTAGGGTTCTCCCTGCTGTTAGCCTCCCTGGAGCTGTGGGTTGCAGTATGGTTATCCTTTGCTTTACATCTAGTATCCACTTATTAATGAGTACATACCATGTTTGTCCTTCTGAGTCTAGGGTTACCTCACCCAGGATGATATTTTCTAGTTCTATCCATTTGACTGCAAATTTTGTGATGTCATTGTTTTTCTCTGCTGAGTAGTACTCCATTGTGTATATGTGCCACATTTTCTTTATCCATTCTCCAGTTGAGGGGCATCAAGGTTGTTTCCAGGTTCTGGCTATCACGAATAATGCTGCTATAAACATAGTTGAGCATGTGTCTTTGTGGTAAGATTGAGCATTCCTTGGGTATATTCCCAAGAATGGTATAGCTGGGTCTTGAGGAAGATTGATTCCCAATTTTCTGAGAAACCACCATACTGATTTCCAAAGTTGCTGTACAAGTTTGCACTCTAACCAGCAATGGAGGAGTGTTCCTTTTGCTCCACATCCTCTCCAACATAAGCTGTCTTCAGTGTTTTAGATCTTAGCCATTCTGACAGGTATAAGGTGATATCTCAGAGTCGTTTTGATTTTCATTTGCCTGATGACTAAGGTTGTTGAGCAATTCCTTAAATGTCTTTTGGCCATTTGAGATTTTTCTGTTGAGAATTCTCTGTTTAGCTCTGTAGTCCATTTTTTAATTGGATTAGTATTTTGATGTCTAGTTTCTTGAATTCTTTATATATTTTGGAGATCAGCCCTCTGTCAGATGTGGGTTGGTGAAGATCTTTTCCCATTCTGTAGGCTGTTGCTTTGACTTGTTGATCGTGTCCTTTGCTTTATAAAAGCTTCTCAGTTTTAAGAGGTCCCATTTATTAATTGTTGATCTCAGTGTCTGTGTTACTGGTGTTATATTTAGGAAGTGATCTCCGATGCCAATGCGTTCAAGACTACTTCCTATTTTCTCTTCTATTAGGTTCAGAGTAACTGGATTTATGTTGAGGTGTTTGATCCACTTGGACTTGAGTTTTGTACCTGGTGATAGATATGGATCTATTTGCAATCTTCTACATGTTGACATCCAGTTATGCCAGCACCATTTGTTGAAGATGCTTTCTTTTTTCCATTGTACAGTTTTGGCTTCTTTGTCAAAAATCAAGTGTTCATAGGTGTGCTGATTAATGTCAGGGTCATCAGTTCGATTCCATTGGTCCACATGTCAGTTTGTATGCCAGTACCAAGCTGTTTTTATTAGTATAGTTCTATAATAGAGCTTGAAGTCAGGGATTGTGATGCCTCCAGAGGTTGCTTTATTGTACAGAATTCTTTTAGCTATCCTGTTTTTTTTGTTTGTTTGTTTGTTTTGTTTTTCATTATGAAGTTGAGTATTGTTCTTTCCAAATCTGTGAAGAATTGTTTTGGGATTTTTGATGGGGATTGCATTGAATCTGTAGATTGCTTTTGGTAAGATTGCCATTTTTACTGTGTTAATCCTACCTATCCACGAGCATGGGAGATCTTTCCATTTTCTGATATCTTCTTTGATTTTTTTCTTCAGAGACTTAAATTTCTTGTCATACAGGTCCTTCATTTGTTTAGTTAGAGTTACCCCAAGGTATTTTATATTATTTGTGGATGTTGTGAAGGGTGACATTTCTCTGATTTCTTTCTCAGCCCTTTTATCATTTGTTTATAGGAGGGCTACTGTTGCTGGAGGGCTTTTCTCCAGGTTCCCCAAGCCCCACAGTCCCACAATCCACTTATAAAATAATCACTCAGATGCTTATATCATTTATAAACTGTATGGCCGTGGCAGGCTTCTTGCTAACTGTTCTTTTATCTTAAATTAACCCATTTTTATAAATCTATACCTTGCCACGTGGCTGGTGGCTTACCAGAGTCTTTACATGCTGCTTATCCTGGCGGTGGCTGCAGTGTCTCCCTCCTCAGCCTTCTTCCCAGAATTCTCCTTTCTCCTTGTCCCACCTACTTCCTGCCTGGCAACCCTACTTCCTGCCTGGTCACTGGCCATCAGTGTTTTATTTATATAGAGCAATATCCAACAGCAGGCTACTGATTTTTTTGAGTTAATCTTGTATCCTGACGCATTACTGAAGGAGTTTATCAGCTGTAGGAGTTTCCTGGTAGAATTTTTAGGGTCACTTATGTATACTATCATATCATCTGAAAATAGTGAAAGTACGACATTTTCCTTTCCAATTTGTATCCCTTTGATCTCCTTTTGTTGTCTTATTGCTGTAGCTAAAACTTCAAGCACTATATTGAATAAATATGGGGAGAGCAGACAGCCTTGTCTTGTTCCTGATTTTAGTGGAATCACTTTGAGTTTCTCTCCATTTAATTTGATGTTGGCTGTCATCTTGCTGTAAATTGCCTTTATTATGTTTAGGTATGTTCCTTGTATTCCTGATCTCTCTAGGACCTTTATGAAGGGGTGTTGGATTTTGTCAAAGGCTGTTTCAGCATCTAATGAGATGATCATATGTTTTTTTCTTTCAGTTTGTTTATATGGTATACTACATTGACAGATTTTCATATGTTGAACCATCCTTGCATCCCTGGGATGAAGCCTACTTGGTCGTGGTGGATGATTTTTTTGATGTGTTCTTGGATTCGGTTTGCCAATATATTTTTTTTTTTTTTTGGTTTTTCAAGACAGGGTTCTCTGTGTGTAGCTTTGTGCCTTTCCTGGAACTCACTTTGGAGACCAGGCTGGCCTCGAATTCACAGAGATCTGCCTGGCTCTGCCTCCTGAGTGCTGGTATTAAAGGTGTGCACCACCACCGCCCGGCCTCCCTTTTCATTTTTGATTTTGTTAATTTGGATGCTCTCTCTCTGCCCTTTGGGTAATTTGGGTAAGGGGTTGTCTATCTTGTTGATTTTTTTCAAAGAACCAACTTTTCGTTTCATTGATTTTTTTTGTATTGTTCTCTTTGTTTCTACTTCGTTGATTTCAGCTCTCAATTTGATTATTTCCTGGCATCTATTCCTCCTGGGTGACTTTGCTTCATTTTGTTCTAGAGCTTTCAGGTGTGCTGTTAAGTTACTAGTGTGAGATTTCTCCAACTTCTTTATATGGGCATTTAGTGCTATGAATTTTCCTCTTAGCACTGCTTTCATAGTGTCCAATAACTTTGAGTATATTGTACATTTGTTTTCATTGAATTCTAGGATTTCAAATTAATTCTTTAATTTCTTTCTTTATTTTTTCTTGACCCATTGGTGATTCATTTGGGCATTATTCAGTTTCCATGAGATTGTAGGCTTTCTGTAATTTTTGTTGTTGTTCACATCTAACTTTAAGCCATGGTGGTCCAATGAAATACAGGAGGTTATTCCAATTGTTTTGTATCTCTTGAGATTTGCTTTGTGACAGAGCATGTGGTCAGTTTTAGAGAAGGTTCCATGGGGTGCTGAGAAGAATGTATATTCTTTTTGAATGTTCTGTAGATATCTATTAAATCCATTTGAGTCATAACTTCTGTTAGGTCCCTTATTTCTCTGCCAAGTTTCAGTCTGGCAGATCTATCCAGTGGTGAGAGTGGGGTGTTGAAATTGCCTACTACTAGTGGGTGGGGTTTGATGCGCAATTTAAGCTTTAGTAATGTTTCTTTTTCAAATGTGGGTGCACTTGTATTTGGGGCATAAGTGTTCAGAATTGAGACTTCATTTTGGTGGATTTTCCCTGTGATAAATATGTAATGTCCTTCCTGATCTCTTTTGATTGATTTTAGTTTGAAGTCTATTTTATAGATATTAGGATAGCTACACCAGCTTGCTTTTTAAGTCCATGTGATTGGAAAGTCTTTTCCCAGCCTTTTACTCTGACGTAGTGTCTGTCTTTGAAGTTGAGGTGTGCTTCTTGTATGCAGCAGAAGGATGGATCCTGTTTTTGTATCCATTCTGTTAGCCTGTGTCTTTTTGTAGGCGAATGAGACCATTGATATTAATGGATATTAATGGCCAGTGATTGTTAATTCCTGTTATTTTTTGGTGGTAGTGTTGTGTGTTTATTTTCTTTGGTATTTGTTGGTGCGGAATTATCTATTGCCTGTGCTTTCATGGGTGTATCTAACTTCCTTAGGTTGGATTTTTTCCTTCTAGTGCTTTCTGTAGAGCTGGATTTGTGGATAGGTATTATTCAAATCTGGTTTTATCATGGAATATTTTGTTTACTCCATCTATGGCAATTGAGAGTTTTGCTGGATATAATAGTTTGGGTTGGCACCCATGGTCTCTTAGTGTCTTCATAATGTCTGTTCAGGACCTTCTGGCTTTCAGAGTCTCCATTGAGAAGTCAAGTGTAATTCTGATAGGTCTGCCTTTATGTGTGACTTGGCCTTTTTCTTTTTCAGCTCTCAATATTTTTTCTTTATTCTGTATGTTTAGTGGCTTGATTATTATGTGGTGAGGTGGCTTTTTTTTTTTTTGGATCTAGTCTATTTGGTGTTCTTTAAGCTTCTTGTATCTTCATAGGCATTTCCTTCTTTAGGTTGGGAAAGTTTTCTTCTATGATTTCATTGAATTTTTTTCTGCACCTTTGAGTTAGTATTCTTCTCCTTCTTCTATCCCTATTATTCTTAGGTATTTGGTCTTTTCATGGTGTCCCAAATATTCTGGATGTTTTTTTTATGACTTTTTTGACTTTAATGTTTTCTTTGACTGATTAATCTATTTCTTCTATCTTATCTTCAATGCCAGAAAGTCTTTCTTACATCTCTTGCATTCTGTTGGTTATGCTTGCATCTGTAGTTCCTATTTATTTACTCAGATTTTCCATTTCCAGCATTCCCTCAGTTTGTATCTTCTTTATTGCCTCTATTTCAGTTTTCAAATCTTGAACTGTTTCCTTCACCTGTTTAAATTGCTTTTTCTTGGCTTTCTTTAAGGGATTTATTGATTTCTTCCAATTTTTTTGTTTGTCTTTTCTTCGACTTCTTTAAGGGAATTTTTCATTTCCTCTTTAAATGCCTCTATCATCATCATCATCTTTTATTTATTTGTTTGTTTGTTTGTTTGTTTGTTTGTTTTTCAAGACAGGGTTTCTCTGTGTAGCTTTGCACCTTTCCTGGATCTCGTTCTGTAGACCAGGCTGGCCTCAAACTCACAAAGATCCACCTGCCTCTGCCTCCCAAGTGCTGGGATTAAAGGTGTGAGCCACCATCGCCCGGCTCTATCATCTTCTTAAAGTCATTTTTAAGTTCAGTTTCTTCTGCTTCTTCTGCATTGGGATGTTCCAGTCTTGCTGCTGTAGAACCACTAGGTTCTGATGGTGCCATATCAGTCTTTATGTTGTTAACAGTATTTTTTTTTTGCATTGGCATCTACCCATCTCTTCCTCCACTCCATGCCAGTGGTGTCTGTGTCTGAGGGAGTCTCTCTTGGTCTGATTGATAGATACTCTTTGTCTAATGAAAAACTCTTGGTCTATTCTGGGCTCCTGGTCCAATTGGTGCTGATGGATTCTGTGTCTCAGGGTGCAGCTCTTGGTCCAATGGGCACTAGTGGCCTCTGTCTCAGGGAGCAGCTAGTCCCAATCAGTGCAGGGTGGGCTTATGGCTCTGGTGGTTGCTGGTGTCACTGGTGATGGCTTTCTTGGCAAGGGGGTGTGGGTGGGGGAGAGGCAGCTATCCAGTCCCTGGGGCTCCAATGGCTTGGGGGAGGGGCACAGAATGTGCCCCCAGGCCCTCGTGGCTAGGGACATGGTCTGCACAGTCTGGAGATGGGGCAGAGTGGGCTTATGACTCTGGTGGTCACTGGTGTCACAGGTGATGGTTTTCTTGGTGAGGGTGTCAAGGCACAAAGAAGCTTTCTTATGCGATAAAAATGTGCTACATTCTTGTTCTCAATGAAAATTAAAGAACTTATTTTAAGTTGATTATTCTGCTTATAATATGGTCAAACTAGAAATAGTAAGAGAGGATAAATCATATCACTTAAATATTTTAAAAACACTAAATTTTTAGGGTAAAAGGAAGTAAAAGCACAATTCCAGATTATATATTTCTAGAGTTATTAGAATTGTTAGGATCAAAGCCCACCCAGGCCCTAGGCTCACAGGCTTGGGCGCCTGTCTGTAGCATGCTAGGTGGACAAGTATGTGAAAAGCAGAAGGAGAGTAGTGACCTCATTGCTGGCACATTGGGAAGAGAAATGAATAACAAGGTCCAGTGACTCCCCACAAATGAGGTTTTGGTTTCTATGGGATACAAGAGATATGCATAATTAAGGTGTGGTCTCACCCATCACTGACCCATCTGGGATCCAGTCTCTCATGCAAGTCCATGTGACAGGTTGTCAGAACTGAGAACTCTTCCTAGTAAACAGGCTCCTCATATGGGGAGCAAGAGGCTTCAGCCCTTAAATTCTAGTTTCTTGGGATCAGTTGTCTCAGTATAGTCAGGGGGCATGAGTATCTGTCCCTTTAGAATTTCTTCATCCCTGCCAGGACTCTTACATATAGTAATGGAAAAAATATGACTTGTCAAGACCCAAGTGATATGGACAAAATCACAGTATAAATGTTAGTGCTTATAGTCCTTTTACTTATAGACAAGAAAGAATAAAACTAATTGAATTAAGCATTAAACTAAAAGAGCTACAGAAAGAAAGGACACAATAGTTGGCTGATTGAATCCTTTTAGCTTAGACTAAAAAGCAAATTAAAAAATAAATACTCAAATGAATAAAGAACATACTTAACATACACTTGATAAAAATAAAGATAACCAAATCTCTGAATAGGTCAATAAAATAGTCTCACATAGAATAACAAAGGAAAAAAACAAATACAGAGCATCAGGTATTATAATGGTGATAGAACTGTAAGTATAGAAAATAACAATTACTATAAAGTATATACAGTTTTAACACAGATTAGGAAAATTGAAGTAGCTAATTTCCTAGACTAATGTAAATTATTTATATAGGGAAATGCTGGCTGGTAAGACAGAGGTAGAATCAGCATTTATGTTGGCAGCTTGGATGTATTCTGTGTTGTGTTATTCTGCCTCTTTGTTCTTTCCTGTGGGTCCTTATTATTTTAAGAGCTATTTATGAAAATCCAGCAGTAACTGTTACCCCACCAGGCATGCCTTTAACTTCATTACCAGGAAAAAAAATCATCCCTTTGTTACTTTAGAGATTCTAGCCAGTGCAGTTAAATAAGAAAAAACAATGGAATGACTATTATAAAGATTTCTAGTTGATACATCTAGAAAATCCAAGAGAAACTCCTCTGGGTCTTACTCGGATCATATAATTATTTATAATTATAAATGGCTTTCTGGTTGTTTCCTTTTCTTTTGCAGAGTGGAATAAAGATATCCCCATTGGGTTGCCTTCTATCACATAGTATGGCTAGATCCGTGATCCAAGCCCCAACCCTCACTGACACATACACCCCTGGGTTCTCAATATCCCTAGCTGATGTTCTTCTTTATTATTTTTCTCCATTTTTTTTTCAATTTGTGGTATGCACACACACACAGAGATACATACATACACATACCTATTTTGCATGTGCATGTGTGTGTATTCACATATATGGGGCATGTGCACATGTGTGGGCACATACATATGGGAGCCCAAGCTTCGTGTCGGGAATCATCCTGTATCACGTGTCCACCTCATCATTGATGCTGGGTCTGTCCATCAAACTCAAGCTTCCTCTTACGTCTTGCTAGCTACCTGCTTTAGGGATCTACCCATCTCTGTCTTCCAAGGATGGAATTACAGACAGGCTGCCAAGTCCACCCCACATCTACACGGGTTTCTGTATCTGAACTCCAGTTCTTCATACTTAAACCACATGTGCTTTGACTACTCAGCCCGCAGGCTGTTAATGGAGTAGATGAATGACCTTTTTATGTATTATATGCACAGTGCTGGGGATGGAATCCAGGGCAGTGTGTATAGTAGGTAAGCTTTCTAACACGGAGCCACATCTCCAGTCTGATGGTTTAAAGTGTGGATCAAATTAGGCTGTTTCTTTGTTCACAACCCTTAAGTGGCTTTCCATTCTAGTAAAGGTCAAAGTCAGAAAGGCCACATGGTCCCATGTGGCCTGGCCTTGGGACTCTGAATTCCTCTCCTCCTTGGCCTTGTTGCTCCAACCCTCCTGGCCTCTTTCCATTCTGAAACATGTCAAAGCCCCCTTTCTGTATTAAGTGGCCTCCTAAAGTTGTTGTGTGCCGAGCACCCACAGTCTACAGTAAATAAAATGGCACCTTGCTTCTTTTCCTTTTTTTGGTTGCAATATTGTGCTCTTATTTGGTATGACTCATTGTCTGATATATTTATTTATTCATGTATTGAGATTTAAAGACCGCAGGGCAGGAAATTTTGCCTTTGTCCTCCCTTTCCCCAAATCTGACTGCTGTGTCATTAATGATGAGGACAGTGATAACAGTGCCTGTGCATAGTAGGTATTCAATAATGAGTTTTTGAAAGAATTCATTAAATACAAGATTTCTTAATTATCAGCAACAATGAAAGGATATGAAGAATAAGATGTCCAAAATAGCAGCGAGCAACTAAGCTGATTAGTCTCGGAGAGGTGGTACATGCCTGGAGTCCCAGCTACTCAGGAGGGTAAGGACAGTCTGAATAATGTAGTGAGACTCTGAGAACAAACAACCGCACCTCATTTCTTTGGAATTTAAGTGTCCAGGCAATGTTGGGAATATGGCTTAGTATAGAGCACTTGCTTAGCATCCTCAAGACCTTGGTTCCAGTACCATAAGAACTAAGAACTAACCACCTAGCCAGCCATCCAACCAACCATCCAGTCAATGAACACACCTCATAAGGCAGTGATTCTCAACAATGTGGGTTGTGACCCTTTTGAGGGGGGAGTCAAATGACCCATTCACAGGGGATGCATACTAGATATCCTGCATATCAGATATTTACATTACAAATCACAACAATACCAAAATTAGTTATGAAGTAGCAATGAAAATAATTTTATGGTTGGGATTCACCACAACATGAGGAGCTGTGTTAAAGGGTCACAGCAATAGGAGGGTTGAGAACCACTGACATAAGTCATTAGGCAATGAAAGAGGACTGTTGTTGCTTTGAAACCCTGCTTCACTTAGTGTGGGACAATGCAAGCCCAGCCAAGTCCTTGTTATGCTCAGATTGTGACCCCCCAAAGAGACCACTAAAGACCATGGATGTCCAGAATGCAACAGCAAGGTTTACTCTATAGATACAAGTCTAGACAGGGAACTCATTCCTACACCCAATACAGTGAGGCAGGGAGGAGTTGCTCTTTCTTTGTGAGGCTAGCTATTTAAAGGCAAAACCCACAAGCCCTTCAGGACAGTTAGGAGTGGGAGGTGGGGGGATGGGGGTAGGGGGAGTAGGGGACTTGGGGGTTGGAGGTTTTGCACGGGTGCAGCTCGGATTGGTTTATTTTTATTTTTGCTCTTTTAATTGGGTGATGGTATGTAACCTTTGAATTTACTGGTTGGGGGTTACAATTATCATTTTGGGGGGCAGTCTGGCACAAGTCCCAGGCTTTGTTCTTGAGCTGTCCTGGGGGCTGGCAGGCCTAGCACATACTGACTGTGGGGGCTGGCTCAGTGGTCTAGGCTCTGTCCTTGACTCATTCACATAAGTCTAAGTGGGTGAGGGGTCCCAGACAATAAACATCTGGCTGAACTTTGAGCAGAGTATGGGCAGAAAGGGAGCTACTGCAAGGACTATGTCTTTTGTTCATGGCCCTCCCAGAAACTACTTGCTCAGTATCAGGAAACTGAAATTGAGACCTGATCTCTGAGAGAAGACTGAGCGGCCTGTTATGGCATCTGCTTGGTCCTTTCATGGTTCTGGACCTTCTTTATGTAATCTCTAAAGTGGAATAATTATAGTACTCATTTGATAGGATTCCTATGAGGATTCAATGAATTAATATTTTTAAATAATATATATTTGGGAATACAACTCACACTAGTATTAAGTATATAAGTGTGTTCAAGAAAATAAAGATATTTTAAAGAATGATATAAAAAAAGAATAAGTAAGTTAGTCAATGAAGTCACATTGAGTAAGAAGTCACTTCTACATTAAGAGATAGATTTATGATCTGAATGTTAAAAAAAAGAATGCTTTTCTTTGTTGTGTTATCAAGATGAGAAACAATACAGATTTGATTCAGTAAATATTTATGATAAGGGAAATGACAGGTGGACTCAGCTGAAGCTGAGCTGAAGGAAATATTTAGCACATTAGAAACAGTTAATAATTGTTCATTTAAAAAATAAAATGGATCCTTCAAATCCTTAGGAATAATGAAATATTGGAAAGCACAATGGAAAAATTAGACACACAGAAGAAATACAGTTGGCCCCAAAGATGAACAAGTCTCAGTTTCATAAGAACGAAAAGGTGCTCCGAGACAGTGAGATTGGAGTGGAGTGCACCAGTGTCGTGGTCTCTGCCGGCAGACAGCTTGGTTTTGAATCTGGCTCTCAGCGATACCTTCATGTGTGGTCTGGGAAAGAGCTGTTTTGACTTTTACTTCCTCATTAAAAAATTCAGAAATAATCATGGAGGTTATAAATTGATGCACGCACAAGCACTTTCCATATTTTATAGCGTGCAGCATGCACCCAGTTCATCTATTATTCATGTCCTCTTGCTCAGGCTGCCTTAGTTTTCCGAGTATTTAGACCTACCTAAGTGCCTTATGTTGTAGGGTTGTAATCACAGCAAGTTCCTGTATTAGTTTCCTGTTGCGGATGTAGTAAATTGTCACAGATTCAGTGGTTTAAACCTTGCGAGTCTGTCATGTTATAGTCACAGGGGTCAGCAGGTGTAAATGGGCTAAAACTAAGGGGTCGGCAGGGCTGCATTGTTTTCAGAATGCTCTGGGGAAGCCCATTTTCCTGCCCTTCCCAGGTTCTAGAGCAGTGCTTCTCAACTTTCCAAATGCTGCTACTCTTTAATACAGTTCCTCATGTTCTTTGACCCCCCCAACCATAAAATTTCTTTCATTGCTACTTCATAACTAATTTTGCTACTGCTGTGAATCGTGGTGTAAATACCCCATATGCAGTCTATCTGATATGTGGTTCCTGTGGGGGTCGCAACCCACAGGTTGAGAAGCGCTGTTCTGGAGGCTGATCACACTCCTGGGTGCTTTGTCCTTTATTTTCACAGCCCATGCTGCAGTTGCTATGGCGCTAAGTCTCTTTTCATCCTCTCCATTTAAGGGCGCTTCTGATTACATTGAATGCCTCTGGATCACCCAGGTTAAAGTCAGCTGATCAGCAGTTTAATCCTGGCAGCAGCCTTAATCTCCCTTGCCACGTGACACGTGTCTTCATTCTGAGGATTAGAATGTGGATTTGTGAGACATCATTATTCTGCATTCTGCGGCACCTCTGACTTACTCTAGAAAGACAAGGGTAGAAGGGACCATCACCGTTCATCCATGGTTGTAATTGTGATACCTCAGTAAAACCCCCCACTCTATCCCCTACAGACAAAGAGAAGCTTAAACCAGGATTCCTAAGTGTAGATAAGAACTTAGACCCCTTTTCCCCAGGTGGCTGTATCTGCTACAGGGACTTTGGAAAACACAGTCAGGATATTCGACCAAAAGACTAAAAAGGGAGGTGGGTTAAAATAAATTATATGGTCTGTGCCTTTAAGAACTAGCCTCACAAAGAAAGGGGAGTGCTCCTTCCAACCTCCCTCCCTGCTGTGAGTGAGAGTTTTGGAAGAGCCTCCCTGGAGGCTTGTAAACTTAGAAAACACCTTTCTTTTGCATTCTGTACCTAAAGTCTCCAGTGGCGGCTTTGGGAACAAGATCTAGGCACAACAAGACCCTCACTCTACTGTCTCAAAAAGGGGGCCTTAGACAAAGATATCTCAATATAGATAGACCCAGGCCAGTTTCAAGTCCCTAGAAATGATGGCGCCAGCCCCAGGAACTCAAAAGAACAGAGTCATGATGTCTGATGGTAACCAATTAACCATGAGATGCCCCTCTCCTGAGATAACATGACCAGACCCCAGAGAGGAGTTATAAAACTCCTGACAGGGCAAACAGATAAGCTAGAATAAGATAAAGTCCAGGCCCAGGAAAAACTGGACCAATCAAGGGTGGACCTGTACTAACCCCCTCCCCTCTAAGAAATTTTATGGGTTTTGCCTATAAAAACTAACTTCCCCAAGAAAGAGTAACTCTTCCCTGCCTCACTTGAGATGGCTTGAGATGAGTTCCCTGTCATGATAAACCTTGCTTTTGTATTCTGGTATGCTCGTCCGTCCGTGGTGGTCTCTCTGGGGGTTAAGATCTGGGCACAACAGTAATCACAGGAGGTTAATCCTCTTGTCTGGTTTGTTCTCAGGTGTTCTGTCCACTTTAGAAAGGGGAGCTGGGACCATTCTTTTTTACTTCAGACACCGGCGACAAAGTTGAAAGCAGATGAAGGTATCTAGGCTCACTTCCCTTGGTGATGCATTTCAGGCTCCGAATGGTTGCAAATTCTCACACTCTGAGTTGTTTTCTGTGGCACCATATTATACACACCGATGAACCCTCACAAATGCTACAGCTAACATAAAACTGCTTCCCAGAAGTAACTTAAAATACTGATTTTGTACAAAATAAAATATCCACCTGACCCAGTCACAATTTCTTAGATTTTTTTTATCTTGTTTGAGAATAAATAATAACTACAGTCATATTCTAGACTATAAGGCACAATCCTACAAAAGTTAGCACTGTAGGGGGTATAATGGCCAAAATTATATTAACAAACATTTTAAATGAATAATATGCATATTGAATTTTTTATGTGACTCTCAATAACGTGAGCTGTTTCTCATCACGGCCAAACTATTATGTATTTTACTCTGTGACTACTCTGAGATGTTTTCTGTGGTACCATATTTTATATGTAGGCTACGCCGGTTATTATTTATTCTCAAAAAAGATAAAAAAAAAATCTAAGAAATTGTGACTGGGTCAAATGGATATTTTATTTTGTACAAAACCAGTATTTCAAGTTACTTTTGGGAAGCAGTTTTATGTTAGCTGTAGCATTAAAATTCTGTACAGCAGCATTTCTTGAATGTTTTCTGTTTGCTTCTACTTTTTACTTGAGAAACTGCTGCAAGCCACAGGAAAATGTAACGGAATCCAGCTACTGTCACAAAAGCTACTACTTGGAAAAATCAAGGACTTCTCCGAAGGTCAAGCCATAGCTTAAGAAGTCTTGGTGATATTTTAGCTTTTGTACATATATATTAGCTGGTTCCTACAGACTTTCTTGTAATGCTATGCATGCTTCCAAGAACTCCTAACATTGTATCTCTCTAAAATACCTGTCAAGCACCCAAGGCCAAACGAAACAACACCTGTCTCCTAGGTCAGGAGGATAGTTTATTTCTTGTGCAATTTAGGGTGAGACCCTCCTTCCTTACAGCCTTACTAATAGACTCCTAATTTCTTACCTAACCACTTCTAGAAATGTAGATTGAGCACATAAATTTCCTTCTTGACTAACCGATCATTAGCACTTATTTGGGTTGTAAAAGAAAGCCTGACTGTTGCTGGAGGGCTTCTCTCCAGGTTCCCCAAGCCCCGCAGTCCCACAATCCACTTATAAAATAATCACTCAGATGCTTATATCACTTATAAACTGTATGGCCATGGCAGGCTTCTTGCTAACTGTCCTTTTATCTTAAATTAACCCATTTCTATAAATCTATACCTTGCCACGTGGCTGGTGGCTTACCAGAGTCTTTACATGCTGCTTGTCCTGGTGGTGGCTGCAGTGTCTCCCCCTTCAGCCTTCCGCTTCTCAGAATTCTCCTCTCTCCTTGTTCCACCTACTTCCTGCCTGGCAACCTACTTCCTGCCTGGTCACTGGCCATCAGTGTTTTATTTATATAGAGCAATATCCACAGCACTTCCCCTTTTTTTCTTTTTTTTAAAAAGGAAGGTTTTAACTTTAACATGGTAAAATTACATATAACAAAACAATTACTGAGCAAGAATTACAGTTACAATATTAAAGATGTCCTATCTATCTTATATTTGTGAGTTTAAGGTTTTATATCTAACTTATCTTTTATCATAACTGAGGAAATTACAACTATCTAGTTTTTAACCACATCAAAGACCTGAGAAGGAACATAATGGTACCTGAGAAATGGTAGATGGATGCAAGCAACTTTCGGGAATCTTGCAAGAGTAGACCAAGACAGCTGGCAGCCTGGACAGTCACCTAATGTTTCTCAGCATTGTTGGTGCATTTAAATTGGCGACAGGCCTAGAGTATCTGACAGACCATTTTTAGAAGCAGGAATTCTGAGAGACCATCTTACCCTGTCTTGGCAGAGTACAGTGGTCACTTTCCTTGTGTCCTGCTTGTCCAGAAAGGACAGCATTATATTTGTACTGTCAGCCATCAAGGCAAGGGCAGTTCTTTGCCCAGTAGGCCATTTTGTGCCAAAAAGACAAACTTCCAAATGGAAATGTCTTAGAAGCCCAACATTCTCTCGGGATCAATTTGTGCAGCCAGGAGCAATTATGTCTCACGTCAACAGAATTTTAAGTTATTTAAATGCCATATTCTCTAGGTCTATGAAGTGTTTGAAGATTACCTATCTATCTGAAATATATCTATGTATACCTAGAAGACTTAACTAACATGGCTACAGATATGATTATCATAGATGACTAATTATTAATCTATTTTTTAATTATCCATTACAATTTTAAATGAGTTACATAAACATAATACCTCAAACAAGAATAGAAATATATATATATATATATATATATATATATATATATATATATAGTATAACAAAATTAACTTCAAGTTTGTATCAATAAACTAAAATTTATACCAATGTAAAACATTTTAAACAAGTTGTTCTTTAAAAGTAGGTTCATTAATCTACCCTTTTATCTTATCATCTCCATATCCTCCTTTATATCTATATCATATCCCCTTTTCTTTTTTAGAAAGAGATCACATTTATAATCAACCTGTTTTAAATAAAAATATTGGTTTTTCTCTGTCCCACACCAGAGGGCTCTTCTGATTTGGGACACAAGAATCTCTTAACCATTTTTTTTTAAAGCAATATGTCTGGGTTTAGAGGGGAGTGAGCCAATTCCACCTCTAAAGCCAGCTTGGTATATTTGGGAATTTGGGCGTAGCATCTCTTACTACTTCCTGCTGGAGGGGGGCGCTGTATCTTATGGGGACACAAAGAAAATTTTAGGCCTATGGGGTAGTCCATGAGGCTGTATTGTGTGAACCAGTTGCCTTGAAACCGCTCTGGATGTTGGATCATCTGGGCCATGGTGTCATCGGAGACCTTTCAGGGGGTCTTGGCTGGTCAAACCTGATGTATCTTAATTTGGAACAAATCCACAGCCTCTGGCTTTCTGTGGAAACAAAAGCAGAACCTCTTTTCCAAAGCAACATATCCTTAAATCCAAATTTTGAAGTCAAGGTACCTTTAAAATATACATTTTGGCATAACTCAACAGCTTTTGCAATCAAATGTTTTTCTTCAGTTATGAATATCAAAGACAACATAATCCAGATTCTCTGTGTGGTAGCCATCTTTATGTGGCTTATTTTTTATATTACCTTGAGCCTATTGCTTTAAACTGTACCATTTTAAGACTGAAAAGGCGCTGTGGCTGCTGGCTCTGCCCACTTCAGCTTCCCAACATGGCAGTGGTACGTTTTCCGCCAGCTCTGGGAGTCATCAAGTCTCAGAAATACTGGGTCTAAGCTTTTATCAAAGCAGTGTGTAGCCCAGAAACCTCTTTTTTTTAAACACTAGTAACCTGACCGCCACTGCCTGAGGAAAATTCTTACCTGCCTTTATGACCCTGTAAGAATTCAAGCCTGGTGACCTTGCTGTGGCAGAGGATGCTATGGCTTGTGTGTATAACTGAATACCTCAGAGACTGAGGGGAACTGAGGTATAAGGAGAACGAAGAGAGGATATTGAGGATTTTTGACTAGAGAACTGGAGGTCAGAATGGAAGATGAGGAAGAGCTAGATGGGAAAGTACTAGATGGGTAAGAACGAGATGAGAAGGACCTAGATGAGGCAGAACCAAGATTAGAGAATTAAGTTAGAACTTACAGGGCAGCAGCAGATAAATGCAGAGAGAGATCAGGCAAGAGAGGAGCTAGGCTTGAGAGCAGAACAGAAGCTTGTAGAGAGAGAACTGACTCAGAATAATAAAGTGTATGGACTAAGGAGTTTCATGTACATAGATTCATTTCCTTTAATCAAAGATGAAATTATCAGCTGGTTGTAGATTCTTCCCAGACCCTGGGAGGGGACTATCAAGGGGCTGGATCCCCATAGTCCCTGATAAGAAATATTTATGAGACCCAAAGGATGTAGCTTAGGTAAACAAATTATACATTTGCTGATACCAAATTATAATGAAATTTATTTTAATATAAATATTCCTGCATATGTATATACATGTAATCTATACATATAATTTTATTATTTATCAAAACCTAAAGCAAATTCCATACTAATGAGATGTATGGATGTGCTTTTTTATATGAAGGATGAAAACTAGGCTGACTTTTTGGCATTGCACCATATGAGCCTCTTTAGGGTTTTTTGGAGTTGATGAAAATTTTGTTTTATAATGATCAGTGCTTTAATGCCACGTCACAGAAATACACAGTGCAGAATGGAAGTGCAATCAGGGCCATTTCAAAAATATTTGGAAATCCTGTCCTAATCCCATGTTAAAATTAATGAATAAAATTTTAAATGAAATTAGCCAGCAACCTAAAAAGCAGTTTCAAAGTCAAACATTTCAACACAATACAGTTCAGACATTTACTAATTCAATGCTTCTAAGCTGAGGAATGAAAAGTATGGAAATACGCCAAGTTTTTGTTTTCTGTAACTAAACAGTTACATTTCTAATTATAGCAGAAAACTCCATATATTCAGTAAAAATGCTGCGCCTCATATTATGAGTCTGAATCAAAGTATTCCAGAGAGCATGTGTTGTCATGTGAAGCATGAGAGCATGTGCAGTAGAAACACATATGTTGTTTGTTCAGAACCAAGTAAAGTCTTGAGATGCATCATGGGAGAGCGCTGCTAGAAACACCTGGAGTTCATTGTGTGTAGTCTTGAATTAGTTTTGGTTGTTGCACATTCAGAAACCCTTTCCCCCATCTCCCTACATTCAGCTGTGTGCTCCCGTATGAGGTTATGTCCTATCATTTCAGAAGCTGTGCTATACACCACTGTAGTGGTGCACACCTTTAATCCCAGCACACAGGACGCACAGGCAGGAGGATCTCTGAGTTCAGGGCCAGCCTGGTCCATGTAGTGAGTTCCAGGACAGTCAGAGCTACATAGTGAGACCTCGTCTGAAAAACAAAAAATGAAGGAGAAGAAGAACAGAAACTAGTAGTGATAATAATTATAATAATAAATATAGAGGAATAGAGCCTATAAAATGAATGTATGTATCAAATATATATGTATAATATATATTGTAAAGGAGATTTTATTAGATTATCTTACACCATAAGGACTGGATTGTTCAAAAGTGGCTTTCTGCAGGCTGGAGACGCAGAGAATTTGATAGCTTTTCAGTCCAAGAAGTGAATGTCTCACAGTCCCAGTTTAATCCTGAAAGTCTGGAAGTTAGATAGAGAGTTGTTGGTACAAGACCACATCAGAAGGCTGAGGAAGATACAGTCTGATGGAGGAGGAGGAGGGCAGGCTGAGGAAGATACAGTCTGATGGAGGAGGAGGAGGGCAGGCTGAGGAACATACAGTCTGATGGAGGAGGAGGTCAGACTAAGGAAGATACAGTCTGATGAAGGAAGAGGGCAGGCTGAGGAACATACAGTCTGATGGAGGAGGAGGAGGGCAGTTTGAGGAAGATACAGTCTGATGGAGGAGGAGGAGAGCAGGCTGAGGAAGATACAGTCTGATGGAGGAGGAGGGCAGGCTGAGGAGCATACAGTCTGATGGAGGAGAGCAGGCTGAGGAGCATACAGTCTGATGGAGGAGGAGGTCAGACTAAGGAAGATACAGTCTGATGGAGGAGGAGGTCAGACTAAGGAACATACAGTCTGATGGAGGAGGTCAGACTAAGGAACATACAGTCTGATGGAGGAGGAGGTCAGACTAAGGAAGATACAGTCTGATGGAGGAGGAGGATGTTGCAGCATCAGTGGCGTTAGAGAGAGCCGCTCAAGAAGAATCGAAAGAGCTGCACACACGCTGCCTTTTCTTGAGAGTTGTACTTCGGGGCTGCCCACTTGAGAGTGGGTCTTCCTCCCATCAGTTAACCCTGTCTGGAAAGGCTGTCCCAGAGAGCACTAGTGTGCCTCCTAGTGGATGCTGAAAACCAATCACGTCCGTCCTACTCTTGGTTTTTCTTTCCCTCTATCCCTCAGTAATAATATGGAACTGTCCTGTGCCATTTAACATGATAATCTCTGTCCACATTAGGCTATCCGTCGCTTGGAACGTGACTAGTTTGAGAGCTTATAGGGCTTTCTCTACCAGTGGCCTATTTCCCCAGCCCCATTAAAGCTCCAGAAAAAGCTGTCACACTCTCGTGTTGTTAAGAATTTGAAGAATATAACAATGACCAATTTGTGGGGTAGCTATTTCTTTTTTTCTTTCCCTTTCTTCCTTCCTTCCTTCCTTCCTTCCTTCCTCCCTCCCTCCCTCCCTCCCTCCTCCCTCCCTCCCTCCCTCCCTTCCTTCCTTCCTTCCTTCCTTCCTTCCTCTCTGTCTCTGTCTCTGTCTCTCTCTCTCTCTCTTTCTTTCTTTTTTTTTTGGGTTTTTTGAGACAGGGTTTCTCTGTGTAGCTTTGCGCCTTTCCTGGAACTCACTTGGTAGCCCAGGCTGGCCTCAAACTCACAGAGATCCGCTTGCCTCTGCCTCCTGAGTGCTGGGATTAAAGGCGTGTGCCACCACCGCCGGGCTTTTTTTTTTTTAAGTAGTTTTTTTTTTTTTTTTTTTTTTTTTTTTAAGATTTATTTATTTATTATGTAGACAGTGTTCTGTCTGCATATATCCCTGCAGGCCAGAAGAGGGCGCCAGATCTCATTACAGATGGTTGTGAGCCACCATGTGGTTGCTGGGAATTGAACTCAGGACCTTTGGAAGAGCAAGCAGTGCTCTTAACTGCTGAGCCATCTCTCCAGCCCGAGGGTAGCTATTTCTTAAATCTTATTTGCTATACATGTATGTATTGGCCCAAGAAACTCAGGATTACATTTGAGTTGAGGATTATCTTCTTTGATTTGTAAAAGCCAAGGGAATAAAATAGTTTCATGAATACCCTGGCCATTTGAAAGTTCAGTAGAAGGCCTATTTCACAGGATTTTGTTATGGTAGTACATGTACTATAACCAAGGAAATGGAGTGTTTGGAAACTTTGACTCTCATTGAAAGCATTCATTTTGGGTAAGAATGCTGACAGGAAGAATTTAAAATATTTAGAAATGGTATTTGAGTCTCTATTAGAATAAGACCAAGAATCTGAGTTTTCTTTTAAAAAAAAGCTATATAATAAGCTTCTCAAACCTTTTCAGCACATCTCCTAAAGGTACTTATTGTGATTGAGTAAAGGAGGAATGTATCTTTAAAAAGTTGGAATGAATGGGCAATTGACTCAAAGCATGAGCTTTTAAAAATCAAGCTTTCTTTTTTAAGTTTGAGTTTGAGGTTTTTCGGGCCTGGATTATTTTTGGCGTTCAAATGTGTGGAGATGTTCTGTGGGTATGTGGATGTGTGCCCACAGGCTCTGTCAATAGGTGCAGCTGAATTTAACGTACTGGCACATATGCTGAATTTCTATTCTGAACTTCCTTGTTTATAAAAATATGTGCCTATATTCATTCTGCTTAGAAGAGGAGACATTCATTAGAACATTTTCAGGTTTCTATTACAATTAAGTTTTTTTTTTGTTGTTGACAATATGGAAGTGAGATTCAAGAGGTAAATGAAATGTATAAGACTTCAATCTTGTGTTAGTAAGAAATATCCATGTCTTTCCTCACTAAATACTTAGAAGATCTAATAACATGCAGGAAATTAAAACCACGTTGGTTTATTTATATCATCTTATAATTTGTTTTCCGTGCTTTGTGAGAGCATTCTGAACAATACAGGGCTCTAGGCAGCTCCTTCTGAAATTAGGCATTCCCCAAAGACACCACTGCCCTTGAAGTTCCTGCTAGAGGAGGTATCTCCCCACATGTGTGTCATTCATGGTAGGAATCTGGTCATTTGCCATGCTTACTCTTTTCCAGATGTTACCTTGTCTCATAGACCTAAGAATTTGCATTCCCTCCCTCGGCTTTCTTAGTTTGCCGTTATGTTTCCATTAGTTCAGTTTCTTTCTTTGTTCCTCCCTCCCTTCCTCCCTCCCTCCCTCCCTCCTTCCCTCCCTCCGTGTCTGTCTGTCTGTCTGTCTGTCTGTCTGTCTCTCCCTCCTATTAAAATGAACTGTTAACCCAATCCCCTTTCTGGTCACTTTCAAAACCTGTCAGAAGAGCGGTCCCTTTGAGATGCTGATCTTGTTATGCCAGAAGTGTTTAGTTTCAAGTTGACTCCAGAATTAATCCCAAGTTTCTTGGAACGTTGTAAGTCTCCTCATAATCTGGAGTAAACCTACCATGGTGGTTATTCTTCGTTGCCAACCTGACTAGATTTAGAGTCATCTCTCAGACAGACCCCTGGGTGTGTCTCGGTGTGTTTTCAGACAGGACTGACAGAAGAGGGAAGACTCACCTTGATATGGTGGCTGCATCCCTTGTGGTAGGGGCCTGGCCTGATTAAAAATGGAAAAGCAGGAAGCCAGATGAATACTGACATTGCCTTTTCTCTGTGTTCTAATCGGTTGAGATGTGAGCAGATCCCTGTTGCCTCAGCCACAGGCTGCTCTGTGGCCATCCATGCCTTCCTCATCGTGAGGGGCTGAACCTGAACTGTCTCCCAATAGAAACTTCCTCTCTTTTAAGTTCTTTATGTTAGATATTTGGTCACAGCAGTGAGAAAAGTAGGCTAATCAATCTGCCTTTTTCTCCTCACCTTTACCTCTCAATAGATGACATTTTAAATTATTCAAACATTAAATGAGTTGAATGTATCTTTGTATGCATTTTTTTCTGCACAGGATCATAACCAAAAGGCAGAGAAGGAATTGCCTGTACTTTTTCTAAAACAATGCTAGCATCACTCACCTGTCTGATGGGAATAATAAGAGTATTTGTCTTACATGGATGTGAAGGAGTTGTCGAATATTAAACAATTGGAATTCTGAGCCAGATACAATATTTTGTAGTTCATTTTTTCACTTAATATGGTTTTGTTAACTTTCAAGATATACACAAATAGATAATAGTTATTTACTGTGGTAGTAATGTAACAGTCTATCGTCCAGTGAATCCATAGTGAATGAATTCCATAGTACTGATGAATCCTATTTTTTCTTTTCTTGATAGTGCTCATAATATTCTTCTTTCTATTATTAAAATTATAAATCATACATTTTTGGAGTTTTATATCAATACTTCCATTTCATATATACCAATTTCCAAAAGGTGAGTTGTTGGGCTAAATAATATTCATATTTGAAAAAAATTAGATTATGCTGTGGTTGCTTTCAAGAATGTTGTTGAATTCAATTAGCAGCCTATAAAATGAGTTCTTTCCACTGTGACTCCATTGTTTATCATGAATGATATTTTGAAGATGCATGGTACTGTTACATAAGAACCTTTTCATGCAAGTGTATATGTCAAGCATACTCTTCCCTATGCTTCTCTGTCCCCATACATTAGTCCCTTTTGTCTAGTTTCATTTGAACATTCATGTTATGTAAATATATATGTGTATGTATTGATATAAAATAGATACATATTATTTTAGGTGTCTCTGTAAAAATCTAGAAAGCACAAGTTAGGGAAAACTTGACACTGCTTATTCTGTGACTGGCTTAATTTGCTGGATATTATTCTTTGTGTTGAATCCATCTTTCTACAGGTGATGCAGTTCCATTCTCCTTCTGGCTGGGCAGCTTCCATTGTGCATCTAGACCACATTTTCTTTATTTATTTCTTGGTTGTTGGACACCTAGGTTGGTTCTCACATAGGTATTGTGAGCAGTGCTTTCGTCGACGTTGATGTACAGTGCTTCTCTACCTGTGTCCGCTGTTTCACAGGGGGATGTTCTCTGTGCTCATCCATGCTGTAGCGAGTGGCAGGTCTTGCTTCCTTTGACATTGTCCTACATCGGCTTGTGCTACACTCGCTTTACTCACTTGTTGGTTGACAGGCGTTTAGGTGGTTTGTCTGTCTCTGCTATTTGTAGATAGTGCTGCTAGTGCACACAGGAGTGTTGTTATCTTTATTGCCATGAGGGTAATTTTATTTCTTTTGATCTATGTTCAGAAATGTGATGGCTGGGCCATTTGAAGCTCTATTTTTAATTCATTAAAAAACCTCTATAATGTTTTCATAGAAACTATATCATTGCTAGCAGCATACATATACTTACTCCCCAAACTGTTCCAAGCACTTTTTGACTTTGTAAGGAACAGCCATGAAAAGAATGAGAATGACCATCCTGATGCTGGCATTAATATTTCATACTGTTTTTAATTTGTGAAATTGATTATTGGTAAAAAAAAATCTGATGATTAATGAAATTATATGCTTTTTTCATATACCTCTCATCTATTTTTATATTTCCTTTGGAGAATGTGTATTCAGGGTTTATGCTTATTTTAAGTGGATTTTTTTTGCTAATGTGTTATATGATTTAAAAGTTTTTACTAGTGTGTGTGTGTGTGTGTGTGTGTGTGTGTGTGCGTGTACATGTGCATACATAAATGTATATGTGGGTGCATATACATGTGTGCCATATGTGATACAGGTGCCATTAGAGGGCAGAAAAGGGAACCCAGAGACACAGGCTTGGATGATATGGGTGCTGGGAATAGAACTCTTGTCCTTTAGAAATTGAGTGCGAGCCTTTAATGGCTGAACTATCTCTCTAGCTCTGTTTTTCTGTTTCTAAAAGTAGAAGCTGGGGTAATCAGTTTGAGGCTTTCCTTCTGATCTAAACTGGCATTTTAGTGGCACACATTTCCCTTTAGGTACACTTTAATGTGGAAAGTTGTTGTATGTTGTGTTTTCTTTAAGCTTAAAATACTTCTCAATTTCCTTTTTATTATCTCCTTGACGTAGATATTATTTAGTTGCTAACACTGGGGTTTCCAGATACCTTTGTGCTAGTGATTTCTAATTTAATTTCACTGGAGTCAGAGAATGTATCTTGATCTGAATACTTTTGCATGTACTGAGACTGTTTTATGGTCCACAGTTTGCTGTGTTTTTATAAATATCCTGAGTTTACTTGCAAAAAACTTTCATTATTCTGTTATTATTGCATAGAATGTTCTGTAAATTTCAGTTAGGTAAAGTTGGTTGAGAATATTTAATCCCTTACTTATTTTCTTTTTATTTTATCAATTGAGAGCTGGTTTAAATCTTTTTTTTTTTTTTTAGATATAGGTGTATAAGTTTGCTTTTTTTAAAATTTGCAGTTGTGCCAGGTTTTGTTTAATATATTTTGAAGATCTGTTGTTATATGTAAAAAGAACACTTACATTTTTCTATCCTCTTGTCAAATTGAGTCCCTAATTATTGTGAAGTGACCCTTTCTGTCTTTTGTTTAGCTATGTTG